>NW_004955460.1:11536205-11666554 GCF_000276665.1 Chinchilla lanigera | reverse complement strand
CGTGAGTTCAGTTCCCGGTACCGGAGAAAAACCAAAACCCCCCCCCCCAAAAAAAAAGAAAAAGAAACAGATCATCAAGAGACATTTTCTAGCTCTCCCTTTCTTTGTGTCTTAAAAAAAAATACCAGGTAATTTTGAGCAGAGGATCTTAAATCCTGACCTCATGACAACCATGCATGTGAAGCCCATGAGAAGGACACAGGTTATAGTTATAAGCCTCTCTGCATAAATGAATACAGCTAAAAATGCAGAGAAAACCATTGTTTGTCTTCTGATTAATACAGTTATTTCCATGTTTCAGTGAATTTACTGAAGTCTGGAACAGCCTTTTTACCCCCATGAGAAAACATTCTTATACATGAATACCTTCTCTCTCTGTTGAATGTTTGTGATAGGGCTGGAGGGAGAGAAGAGGTATGTTTAACTGCTCGTGGGCACTTTACAGATTTCTCTTCCTCTTTAAATCAACACTTGCAACACACATAAGCTGTGCTGCTCTGCAACAAGCACCCTACACCCCCCTTTGACACCTCTGTTCCCTCCACCCCCATAAACATACCAGCCCATGTGAAAATACTGTCACTGCAATTCCAAGACATCTTATTTTTAAAATATTCAAGGAAATAGAGAAAATGGGGAGTAAACACTGCTCTCCCCCTTTGCTCAAACCTGAATTGATAGATGTGTTTTCCCTCCCACCTTAGTGGTGGTTGACATAAACATTGTTTTGATTCTCAGGCTGCAAATAGGAAATGTGACTTTTCTTGACAATATATTCATTATCGTTAAATTCTTTCACTCCAGGAAAGACTTCCTATTGAAATCACTAAAATAAAAATCCCACAAGGAAGACTTTTCTGTAGTAGAATGTTGCCCTGAATATTTTCTCTCTTTTTTTCTACCATTTAATTTTAATTTTCTGGCATTGAGTGATAATGATAATTGACAAAATTCTTTTTTTCCTAAACAAAGACATCTGAATTCTGATTAACCAGGGAAAACACAAAGTACTTGTTTTAGATACAGAAAGACAGTGGTGACAGAGTGCAGCAATAGGGTGGAACTGGTCTCACTAGAGCCCTGTACCCACCCGGAGAGGCACCTCGAGAAGAAGTCAATACCAGGAAAAACACTCATTTTTCTGAAGCACCGGGACAAAATCTGTTGCAATTCCCTCCATTTCTGACCTCAGTGAGCACCAGAGGACATTGTGATAAGTGGTCAGAGGCCTGGCTGTATATAATGGGGCCTTTGTGCTTTTCCAGCTGGCACAAGCCAGGGCTGTCCTTTCTTACGTGGCCTGCTCACCTAGCACAGTTAACTCCGAGACACACTCTTAAAACCCCTCTGAAGTTGACCTGCGAGGCAGAAGTGTACTGAGTCCGCTCTCTCTACTGTCCCTTGTATGCTTGGTGGCTCTGTGAAGTACTGCATGAAAGCATTTTTAAACGTAGGAGGTCGTTTCGTCGGGGCCCTCCTGCCTCAGGACTGCCTGAGTTTTTGTTGCTGTCATTGTCTGCTGTGTGGCACACAAAGTGCTCACAGTAGTCTGAGGAGAAGAGAGTTAAATAGTAGGGTCAGCTGCTTAGTAGTTGGGAGGACTCAAGTGACTGTCACATGATGTCACAGTGCAGATTTACTCTGGGGAGTGGTCCTCTCACAGCTACAGCCCCAGCTTCTGTCCCAGGACCTCACCCCTCTGCTTAGGTCTGAAGTGGAAGCCACTTCTGCACCTGGAATCCGGTGGAAAGTCTGTCCTGCCTCTTAATCTTGTGAGTGGCTGCTGCCACCTCCACCAGACACCCCCACCTGTGTGTCCTGTCAGGAGGAAGAGCAGAGACATTGGCTCCTCTCTTGCTTCCCTGGCTGCAGCCCTGTGTGTCCTGGCTGTACAGGGACATCAGGAGCACTGTCCTCCTGAGCTTTCTAACTTTGACCCTGCTGAATGGCCTACTGCAAGGGAGTAGGGCAGGCTGAGCAAGCCTTCCTGGGACTGTGACTTCTGCCAAGCAGTCTGGTTTGAAATGCAGTTAGCTCCTGTAGGCAAATTAGCCATGCTGTATACTGTTTTCATGCAGAATTCCTCTGGATTCTGTAGTATTCCAGTGCCTTTCTTCCTGTAATTTAGGTTACTTGTACAGTGTCTTAAACAGTGCTCCCCAAGAATGTCTCAGAAAATCTTGCTTGATGTGGTATCTCAGAGGAAGTAGACTCACTCAGGCCTCAACTGATGGTCAGTCTGTGGGTGTCCTACTCAATGGGGCTGGCATGGGTGGGGTTGAGAGGTACACTTAAACTAGCTGCTGGGACACCCTTCTGGCTCCCTGAGTGTGGGTTGTCACTGATCTGACTGGTACAAGTATCATGCCTAACTAACACTGTCTGGGAGACCAGAGCTTGACTATAGGTGAGATCATATTGCTGTTTTTCAGGGTTAGATCCTGAAGGAATGAAACTGATCAACACTAATAAAGTCTAGTAACTGGAGAAAATAATTCTACTTCTATCTGCTTTTACTACTTCACATATGTGTAAATGCTCTTAGATAATTTTTAAAGGTATGTTAACAGTACTTTCTGTATTAGGTTACTTTAGAAATGTTAGGTCATTTTTATATACTTTCTGAATCAAAAAACAAAAGTGATAATAGGTTGGAAATATATCACTGGATGTCTGATGGAACATGCAATATTACCTTTGTACTTTTATCTCCTCTTCCTCTTGGAACCCCATAGAAATGACAGGAAGAGAATAAGAGCATAGACTGCAAAGGTAAAGGGATGAGAGAGGAGATAGCAGCGGCCATCATGAGATCGCTCAGTAGACCTTTGCATGCTCAAGAGCGTTTGGAGGTGCAAGAGCCAAGTGGCAGAACAGGGACAGTGAAGTCAAAGGGCCCACATGTCAGTTTGCCCATCTCTCAGGAAAGGCTCAGGCCCAGCTGTGCAGGGCCCGGGTGAGGTCCAGGAGGAAAGTGACAGGTCAGGGAACAAGCAGATATGCAGCATACTAGCCACCTTTTCCCTGTGCCTGCCTCCTTTTCCCTATGTACACCACCGCCTGTCTCCATTCCCTGGGCCAGATATTTATTCCATGGAGAAGTTGATCAAAAGTTGTTCTATATTCCGTCTTAGCAATATAGGTATGCATAGGTGGGGTGAAGATATGAGAGAAGTCTATATAACTGAATTGTGGGGCCACCATTCTGTTTCCTGACTTGCTCCCCAGTACCAGCAAGCAGGTGTTTGTGTAACAGTCTGGAAGGCAGGCGGTTGTCTCTGAAGAAGCTGGATGGGTCTAGAGAGAAGACCGAGAGATTTGTTGTTATTATAGGAAAATGGAATTGTGCTAGGTGTTTCAACAGAGGGATTTAACACATGATATTGACTTCTTAGGCAATTGGGTGGGGTGCTAAAGATCAAGACCCCTCCCCCCAATCCAGTGGGCAATTGTAGGAAGCAGATGGGCCTGGGGAATATGGGCAGAGACTGTGAGAGGACAGCCCCTTGGAGCTGGCTCAGAAGTCTGGACATGTGAGCCACCTGGTGGCTGCTGGAGGGTGCAAGGTGCACTCCCGAGCACACAGAAGTGAGGCGCTGCTCCTGGAGTAAAGTGTGACTGCTGGGACATCACTAACACTGCCCACATCAGCTGACAAGCTGCTCTCCCCTTTGGGCTCTGTGGCTTCTCAGTGGCAGGTCCCTACAAAGAACTTACAGGCAGAGAAGCCCATCAGTGTGGTCTGCAAAAGTCAGGGTATACAGGGTGAGTGAATGGCCCACACAGAGGCAAATATCAGATCCAGTGGGTAAAAAGGATTGTCTTTGGGGAATGGGGTAGGGCAGGAGGCTGCTGAGTTTGGGGGAAGAAGTTGATAGTGGTTAAAGGTGCACTGATTCTGTAAGCCCCTGCTTAGGTTGAATCACAGCTCTACCACCCACTTGCTGCATGACCTTCAGCAAGTTACTTAGCCTCTCTATGCCTTTCTCTCATCATCTGTACTGTGGATCTAATAACAGTGTCTAGCTCCTAGGATGTTATAAGGATTATTTAATATATTTAAAGTCCGCAGAACAATATCTGTGTTTAGCAAACATGTAAGTGCTGGCTAAACAAAAATTAAGGCCTGAGATGGTGGTAAAACCTGTGTCTAGATGATCAAGAGCATGATGTTGCTACATTAACTCACCAGGTAGAATTTCAGTGACGAGTGGCAATCCCAGAGAAGGTTTGACCCATGGCAGCTGTTTCTCATTGTGCAGATACCAAGGATTCAAAATTTATAAGGAAACTGAGGCAGAAGCCATGTTGTATGAACCTGATCATCATGGTGTGGACATGAGGAAGGCCAGCCTGTGTGGCAGCTGGCCATTGTAAGTCCCCTTCACCCTGTGAATCATCAGCCCACAGTAGCACCAAGTTCCATACTCTACTCTCCAGAGGGACAGGGCTGCTAAGGTGCCTCTTACTGGGCCTTCTTCCCTTCAGTACTCGCTCTGTGGCTGAGATGTGATGGGCTCTCCAGGATGGAAGCAAAGTCACAGAAGTGGGTCATCAGCTGTGGAAGCCTCCAGTTCCCTATCTTTGAAAGGTGAATCAGTGTGTAAAGAAGACTTTTGCTAAGTATGGTCAGTCTAGGACCACGACGATGAACCTTTGAGATCTTTCAATGATAATAAACAGCTGGCTGCAGCAAATGTGCCATAGGCTCACTACCACTGGTCTAGGATGTGCTACAGGACGCAGATGAAATCTGAAGCTTCTGGCAGAGATGGAACAGAGCTACTGGAGTCCTGGCATTGCTGCAACTTGCAAGGACCTTAAACTGGGCCTCTCAGAACTGTCTGGCTCCAGATCACCCTGGTTGCCCAGTGCTGGACTACATAACAGCCATGTTCTGACCTGCAGCTGACTGAGAGGGGCAGCTCGGGCACCTCATAACCACAGATGCTGCTTGTCTTGTATCTTCTTGCTTCCTCTCCCCTTTTGTCTTCAATCCTTTCTAATGAGCTCTACAGAATTAATTTTCTCATTTCTCTTACTCAAATGTATTTTCTTAAAGGCATGCACTATTTCTTAATCAGTTAATATTTATTCACTGTGCCCCTGCCCAAGCAGGACCAGCAAAGAACTGACCCATTATAATTGACCAATAAATGAATTATCAAAATCAGGCTATTTTGCTTTACTGTCTCCTCTGATGCCCAACTGATCATCCTTACCAGATGCCTGAATATTTCTTTATTCTCTGTTCCTATCTACCCATCTACCATCCACTTATCCACCCATCTACTCACCTGCCCATGCATATTTCCATCCATTCATCCATTTCTCCATCCATCCACCCATCCATCCATCCATCCATCCATCCATCCATCCATCCATCCATCCATCCATCTCCCCTTCTCACCCATGCATCCATGCATCCATACATCCATCCCCTTACACACCCACCCGCTCACCTTTCTTCTATCTCCTTTGGTTGTCTATGCATCTCATTCTCAAGCTTGTTTACCTAATAAAGGGAGTACTGGTGGCTTATACATAGATTACTGCAGCCTCTTCAGGGGTATATTCTGGCTTAGCATTTCAACATAGTTTAATGAGTGCAGTTAGTGTTGCCTTGGAACAATAGAATATTAATGTTTATATTACTCAAGCCTTTCATTTAAGGAGAAAAAAACATCCACTTCATAGTAACACTGAAAACTGTGTGGCAGATAATAGAACAAAGGTCAAAGGATCCCAGAATCCTACAAATGATAGAGAATGATAAAATTATCACCATTAAGGAGTGTGATGTGCTGTTATGACAGATATCTCTCCACAGTTCACCTGAAAAAGCTTTATTTTCATGTGGTGTTAAAATTTTAATATTTGGTATGCGTTCTGTAAAAGACAACACATTTCTAAATTTAAGGCAACCCTTGACTATTAAAAGATCTTTTAAATGATTAATACATTTAGATTTAAATCTTGCTGCACTCCTCTTTGAAAATACCTAACCATTAGTAATAGCATCATCAGCTGCACATAGGTATTCTGCATAGATAGAAAGGCTGAGTATTTGAAGATCTTTATGTTCTGCAGAGGAAAGCCTGACCAGCTATTGATATGCCTAACACTGAAATTTTTGGTGCACAGTAACAGTTGGTTTTAGTTCTTGAAAGGCATCCTTGTACCTTAGATAGTGTTCAGGTTTCCTTCTTAGCACCAACTTTCAAGTAAACCCTTGAGCCTCTGCCCTTAACAGATTTTGCATCCTTCTTATGTCAATTCTACAGCTATTGTCAGCAACTAAGCAATCTTGTTTTTTCTTTAGCTTTGGCAGGTTATAAACTTTATCTTTTTTAACCTCTCATTCCTCTGCCACTTACGGAGCTGCTAAAGGCAAGTTTAAAGTATAAACGGGGTGTCAGCATTCAGAATACCAGATTCTTTAATGGCTGTTCAGGGCTGTTATTCCAGGATCACAGATACGGAGTGGGGTAGGGAGCCTCAGTTTTTCACAGCTGCAGTCACATAGCTGGTTCCACTGTGATCCTGCCTAGGACCCTCTCCCTGTCTAGAAGCAGTTGTGCACTACCTTGCTGTCTGGAGAGCCCATAGCCCTTCGCTTCTGAAGGCTTCTTTCCCCCAAGGTGCCCCATCCACCTTTACTGGTTGGCTTCCCCCTATGTGAAGATCGAGTCCTCAGACTCATCACATGCCAAAGTTGTTTCTCTTTTAATAAATTTTTTTTTCTGTACCGGGAATCAAACTCAGGGCCTTGCACTTGGGCAGGCAGGTGCTATACTGCTGAGCTATATCCCCAGCCCAAGCATATTGTCTTTATAAAGTCTCTCCAATACACTCCTTGAGTTCATTTTATACTTTATGATTTTACCTTCTTTAAACTTACAGTGATCCATGCACATCCATACAGTTGAATAAAGGGAATATGAGATATATATATATATGATGGGGTACTGCTTGGCTATAAAAATGGTAAATTTGAGTCCTTTTTAGAAAAATGAATAGATTTTGAGACCATAATACCAAGTGAAATAAATCAGACGCAGAAGGTTAAATATCCCATGGTTTCACTAGTATGGGAGATCCAAAATATAAATAAAAACAAAATAAAAGTGATATGGAAGAAGGTAGACTCTGTGGAGGTGGGAAGGAGGGAGAGAGAAGATGAAAGAGTAACATGATCAAGATGTGATGATTCCGAGAACCAATTCCCCAAGATGAATGTAATTATTATATATTGCAAACATGTACTAATAAAATAAAATACGTATTGTGAAATATTTCAGATGTGCAAAAAGCATGTGAAGGAGAACGTCACAAATGCCCTGGAAAGCACGAAGTATTCCCTGTGTGGGGAAGGCCTTTCCTACCTCCCCAACCCCCAAGACACAGACACTGGCCAGAACTTGATATTTAATGTTCATACTCTAGCATCTTCCTTTTTAAGTCTTCAAATGATTTTTAAAAATAAAGACAGAGAAAATGAAGGCATATCTAGCAAAAGGCTAGTTTTAGGTGCATCTACACTCTGCATCTCAGAGCTTGGATATCATCCTTCTCCATTTGGTTGGGCCTGAAGACATTTCAGAACATCTGTATGATGCCCAGCATGAATTCTGAGACTAAGGTTGGCCTTCAAGAAAAGTGAATTGGCTTTTTACAAAGTATAAAGATAGCTGCTGTTCCCATCATGGTGTCATACTGTTAGGTGCAGCTCTGTGCCCTGCCTCTGCTGGGAGCTGCACAGGTGTTCACCTCCTCACTGCCCGCAGCAGCCGATGAGGCGTCTTTTTCCTTCCCTCTGGTGGGGCATTGGGGCCTGATCAGGAATGGAGCTGGTCCAAGGTTCACAGCTGACTATAGAATCTTTCAGCATACCTGGTGAGGGTTCTGAGTGGAACTTAGATGGGACAGCATCTGTGGCTGTCACTTGCTCTTTTGTGCAGTAATGTGGTGTGGGTGTCTTGAACATTGATGCCACTTGGTGTGCAGGCCAGGGAGGCCTGGCTTTCAGCACCACCCATGGTATTGCTGGAAGGGGCTGACTGAAGCCTGGTAGATCATCTGTGAGTTTACTGCAAAAGGGAATGGGAAGGGTCAGACAACAAGTATAACATGCACAGAATTCTTGCAGAAAGGGGATTCGACAGGAGGACTGTGACCTTTAAGAAGGAAAAGAAGCAGGATTTGTTGTACACAGTTTCTTTTCCCTCCCTCATTGTATCTGGTTACTAAGTGTCTAACAGGGGACATTCTCTTTCTTCTTGTATTTAGAATAAATTATACAGTATTGTATTAAATTGGAAAGTGACACTGGTGAGTTATAACCCATTGAATTAGATGGAGAACTGAGACCTAACTTAAAATATGTCCTTTTTGAAGCATCAGTCTGGAAAGTAGCTGATGTTGGGTAGTTGTGTGATAAAGTCACCAGAACGGGCATGTACCCATTGGTATTCTTCCTGGAGTCAAGTAGTAATATCTGTGAAATTGACTGATTATGCTCAGAATAATATCTAAAAAAGGCAATAAATCTAAATGTTAACTCTCATAAAATGTGTTTCTGGGAAGATCGTGATTCTTGATCAGATGCACACACAGATATCACAAGTGCTAAGAAATAGAATTCATAACCTTTGGCGTTAGAAGTACATCAGAGTGTACTTGGCACTCCACCAGCCTGCTCGAGGGCACTGTATTTTGTGGAGTCTTCCTCTTTCTTTGACTTTCTTAATTTGCTTAGAGATACAAGTCCATCTTTGTGTGATGTGTTGAAAAGGAGAAAGAAAAAAGACTAGGGATAGAAAAAGGGGTAGAAAATAGTTGTTATAATGAGAAGGTGAGTTGATTCTGCTAACAAAAGGAGAAGTGTTGGCATGCCGAGGAGTTCAGACTCAGTGCCCACAGATGACTGGAGAAAGCAGAAGAGGTGTAGTTGCAGAAGGGCAGGTATCCTTAGTTGTTCTCAAAAAACCAAAACAACGGCAAAAGAAAAACAGCTTGTTTTTTTAAGGGCTGGGAATTAAACCTAGAACCTTAATCAAGTATGATAACTAACCACTCTACCACTGAGCTACTACATGCATAGTCTTTCTTCTTTTTGTCTTTAATCTTGAGACAGGTTCTCTCTAAGTTGCCCAGGCTGGCCTTGAACTTAAGATCATCCTGCCTCAGCCTCCTGAGTAGCTGGAATTAGTCTATAGGCATGTACCACCACATGACAAAAGAGAATCTGTTCGTTAAGAAGGTAAAAGAGCATGAAGGAGGGTCTCAGCAATCCTTTGGATCTCCTTTCCTGATTGCCTGTTGCTTAAGGCAGGGGCCATACCTTTGTACTTCCTGCCAGTCTGGTGTAAGCTTCTCTCATGTCTGACCCCCCCCTCTCTCCCTTCCTGCCCCCACTCCGGGCACATCCTTGCCGCCCTGCCCTTACTCACTGTCTTATAGCAGTCACGTTCAATCTCCATCCTGGCCACAGGGGTCCAAGCCAACATCTAATGGCACTTGGATTGCTTTGGGTACCTCTGTTTTTATAGCAGAGATGATTGTCATTTTGAATAACTATGTTGAGCTTTTTCCACACATGTACTGTTTTCAGTTTTTAAATAAATTTTGTTTTACATGTTTTTCTCACTTTTTCAGTTTTCTTTTTGCTTTTAAATAACCTGAACTTGTGTAGTCATTTGCTATTCTCGTCTTTTGGTCTTTACTAAGTAGTTTCTACATTTAGAAAAGTAAGTTTACATTTAGTGATTAGTTATATACTTCCCTAAATTTTATTTTTGTTATGTTTAACTCTTATATATCTTTAATTTTTAATTTCTTTAACATGTTTACACATTATAATTTTAAATAGGTATACATAGGACTGTGTATATCTTTTTTAAAGCTTATCTTTTTTCATGTCTTTACTTTTTCTCTTTACTACTGACATACATGAGTAACCCAATATGTATCTTTTCTTATTTTATTCTAAAATTAGATTCCCAATTAAACATGGGTGTACACTTCTGATTGCCAGCATTTAAAAAATTGTTTCATATTTTATACAATTTTCTGTATTTTGCTTTACACTAGTACCTAAAAAATAATCAATGAATTGCCTGTTTATATAGTTCTTATTCATTCTTCTAAATGATTATGTAATGTGCCATAATGTCTATGTCACAATTTATAGTCTTTTTCTATAATTGCTTTTCCATAGGAAATTTCTATGAAATTTTATATCATGGTATGATATGAGGTAAAGTTCTAATTTTTTCAATGCTAGCCAATATTTTCTTGATGTTTTGAGCTATCTATTCCTATTTTATTAAATTAAAGCCCTTTCTTCATTACATACTAGTCATGTATATCTATGTGGTCTGTCTGGTGTTTCTATATTCTGTACAGATATTGACACTTTGTTGTTGAACTTGTGCATTATTTTTAAAAACTTTTTATGTTGAAATAATTTTAGACTTATAAAAGAATTCCAGGAGAATTTTGGCATTCCTTTCACCTAAATTCCCTTCATGTTAACCTCTTACATGAGGATACATTTGTCACAACTAACAAGTTTACATTGGTGCGACACTGTTCGCTAAACTACTCTTCTGACTTTCCCAACGTTCCTCCTAATACTTTTCTCCCACTCAGGATCCCATGCAGGAGTCCACCTTGCATTTAGTTGTCATGTCTCCTTGGGCTCCCCCAGTCTGGGATAGGTCTTTGTCTTTCCTATTCATGACCTTGACACTCTTGAACATTATTGATCAGTTATCTTTTCTCCAAGTCCCTCAACATGGGCTTGACTAGTAATCTCTCCTCCTTAGTATGGGATTGTGGACCAGGGGAAGAGTCTCACAGGGTCTACCCTCTACATGACTACTGCTGCTTCTGTACTGACCCTGTCCATACCCTGTGCTTAGAAAAAAGCAAGTCAGTCAAGCCTACATGCAAAGGGGAAGTAATCAAGTTCCAAATATTTGGACACTCATTAGACAAATTCTGAAAGCTAATAAATATTTTGAGATTATGAAAATACCCTGTTTCTCCTTTCAAAGTTTTACCTACTCATTTTAGCATTCATCAGTGTGTCTGCCCACAACAGCTCTTTCTATGGCTCCCTAATGATCATTTTCCCATCCCCCTCATTCCTCTACATTTATCAACTGGAATTCTCATGTAAGCAAATTTTGTCCCTTCTTCTTCAACACTATATTGTTCAGTTGTTATTTACATTAATGTGTATTTTGTGCCATTTCATAACTGGTGTGATAAGTCCCTGATATTTATTTTCCTTTCTAAAGCAATTTTGGGGCTTTTATTACTTATTTTATTCTTCTTATAAACTTCAAACTATTTTCCACTTTCAGAAAGTTCAATTGGGATGTACTTTAGAATTTTGTTAAATCTTGCCACTAAATCTGGAAAGAAATATCTTTATGATCCAGTAATTCTCCTATCTAAAAGTTTGGCATGCCTTTCCATTTTCCAATTATTATATCAAGACCCGTTCTGGCTTCTCCATGCGAACAGCATATGAATAGATAGCATTTATTCTAAAATTGATATATGTGAGCTCATAACTCTTTTCTACCCTTGCTTGAGTTTATAAGCTCTTCAAAATGATAAATTTGTAACTATTTGCTTTTGGTAAGTATTTTTTAATTTAATGAACTAAATTACTATAACATAAATACTTGGTTCATGCTTTTTTCTTAATTCTACATTTTTCTTGCTCTTCTGGGTCAAGTTTTGGTTTCCTGTCTCCATGAGGTAGACAGTACTGTATACCTTTTCCAAAAAAGCAGGAATATTTAGGTCACTGCACAGGTTTCATTGTAACCTTCAAGTATACAAGATGGAAACCAGATGTCTTCTGTTTAGTTGATAGCAAGGACGTGCATATGGCTCCCAATGCCTGACTCTTCTGAAGGAGGCCTTGGTGTGGTAGGCATTCTGCTTTAGGTCCTAGCATGCTGTTGGAAAGATTCTATCCCAGAAAGGGGTGGGAAGAGCATAGAAATTTTGTTTTCTTACTATAAAAAAGAAAAACAAAATCTTGTTCTAGCAATTGTTAGCCAATTTAGTATTTGAGTATTGGCATATATATATATATCTTCATTCCCATTATTCATTAATGAAAATTTCTAGCCATACTGATGTACTCTCAGCTCCATTAGTAGCTATCTTTCATTTTTGTAAAGTACTGTTTTCTCTGCCATCACAAACCAAATGATTCATAAAGTACAATAGTATTCAGAAATTTTTTATCTGAATCACTCATATATAATCATACACATCTTATCCCTGCATCAAAAGAGAAAGACACTTTTGTTCCCTTTGAGATTTGTTCCCCCATCCCACAGAAACTGAAGCGTGTGGAAGGCCAGGTATACCACTGAACTGGAACAGTCTGTCTTTGGCCTAGCAGATCTGTTCCTGGCTCTGCCTGACTTGACTCTTTCTTTCTTTTCATATTAACTTTTCACCTTCCTCACCTTAACAGAAATACTCCAAATTTAGATATTTGCACAATGAAATGTAGCTTTTAGCAAAGTCCTTTTATTTTTCTAATACCTTTCAAAGCACAGTTTAACTTACCAGACCCATCTGACACCTTTTGCATGAAGGAAGACATAGATGCAGATAAAGACACAAAGATGCAAAATAAGACACATTACTATTTCATTCATGAGACTGTGCAATTACCTTTACATTTAAGTACTCTTTGATAGTTGAAGTATTGTTTTATTAACATACCATTTTTTTCCTATTTGTGGTAGCTTTAATGAAAACTTTTCTTAAATGTTTCCACATTTCTTTGGCGCCTAGTACATATAATTCTTTCTCAGTGTCACTACAAGTTTATAATTAAAAGCATAAATTCCTGTTCCATGACCCTTAGAATTGCCTGAGTTACTTAATCTTTTTTTTCTTTAAATTTACTAACTTGCCTCTGCCATGCATTTTGAGTTCTATGTCTGTATTCATGTAATTTATTTTCAGTATAGATTGTCAGGGCACCATCTCTGTCCTCCCTGCTCGGCTCTTAGGGTTAAGCATCCACATCATCAGACCTTACAGGGCAGGAAAGGGGTCTCGGTGCTATCAACGGTGTGTCCTTTCACACATAGGGACATGTGGCGAAGGTCTGAGAGCACTGTCAAGATAACAAGGCTGCTCCCAGTTCCTCTCCTCCATCTCTCTGTCCTTGCCTCTGGACCCTCTCTGACGTCTTGTCCCAAGCTTGTCCCACTCTGTCCAGATCCTTCAACCTGCATCTTTATGTGGCCCACCCTTTTTTGTTACTCATTCCTCAAACACTAACACTTGTCTCCCTAAAGACTCCGGTCGGAAAACTCTGCAGTGGCTGATGTGTTCCAGGAGGACCTAGAGAGTTGGTGATTTCTGTTTCTAACTTAAATTTCACAGTAGGAGTCATCTTCTTTTCCTTTTCCCTGTATTTGTTTCTTTTTCCTTTTAGATTTTATTTTAAAGTAATTAAACATTGACAGAAAGTTGCAAAAACTATTTAGAGAGGAGCTACATACCATTAATGAAATGTATTTTATATTTCTATGGACTGATATCAGGACCAGGAGGTTGATATTGGTACATTGCATGCATAGTTCTGTGTCTGTCCTGCATGTGCAGAGCTGTGTAACCACCACCTCAATCAAGATGCAGAGCTGTCCTGTCACCACAGGCCCATTAGTCAAATGCTCTCCCCTGCGACACTTTACTCATGCAACCACAGTCTGTTTCATCTTCATGATTTTGTCACTTTGAGAATATTATATAACTCAAATCATATATTGCAAGGCCTTTTGAAATTGTTCTTTTTCATGCTCCTTCATGCCCTTGGGTGAGATCTCTTCCAGCTGTGTGTACCAATAATTTGCTTCTTTGTGTTGCTATGCAGCATTCCCTAGCATGACCATGATGTTGTCTAACTCCTCACCTATTAAGTAACATTTGGATTTTGTCCAGGTTTGGATTATTACAAATAAAGCTGCCTTGAACATTGTGATATGGGTTTGGGTGTAGATATAAAGTTCTATTTCTTGTAATAAATGCTCAAGAGGGATGGACATTGATGAGTCAAATGGTTCAGCATCTTTGTTTTTCAGAGTGGCTCCACTGTTCTCACTTTCTGTCAGTATATAGGAGATCCAGTCTCTCTGCACATCTATTTTTTTGTTTAGTTGTTTTCATAGTTATAGTGATACCTTCTTGAGTTCTTAATGCTAGTGACAGTGTCTTTCTGTGTGCTCCTATGCCTCCTTGGTGGAATGCTGCTTATCAACATTTGCCCATTTCCTGAATGAATGATTTAGGGGCTCCTTAAGTGTTGACTTTTGAGAGTTCTTTATGTATTCTGGTTATATACCCTTTATCAGGCTTATGTTTGAAATACTTTCTCCTAGTCTGCAGTTATCTTTTCTTCTTTTTGGCACCTTTTGCAGAAAAATAATTTTGATGATGCCCAATTTACTGATTTTTTTCCATTCATGAGTTGTCCTCTTGGTATCATATCTAAGAACTTTATTCCAAACCTTAGGACCCAAAGAATTTCTCCCATAGTATCATGTGAAAACTTCATGGTTTTATATTTTATGTACAAATCTAGACTCCACTATGAATTCATTTTTGTGTGAAGCATATGGGTGTTAGGCTGAGATTAGACATTTCCCCCATGTATGTCATTTCCTCCTTGCTGTTTTTGAAGACTCTCCTTCCTCCACTGACTTATTTTTGAACTTTCATTAAAAGAAGTTGAAAATGCTTTTCTGTGCATGTTTCTGGGCTCTTTATTCTATGCCATTATGTGTCTTTCCATCTACCAATGCCTCACTCTCTTGACCTCCATAGTTATATAAATCTCAACATCTGGTAGAATGATCCTTCCACTTTGTACTTTTTCTTTTCAAAATTGTTTTAACTGTTCTAATTCACTTGCCTTTACGTATTCAGTTTAGGATAATCTTTGCTATATCTAAAATAAACCTTACTCAGATTTTAGTAAAAGCTATGGACTGGTTTGGAAAAAACTAATATTTTTACTTTTCTGAGTGTTCCAATCCATGAACTGGGTATGTCTCTTCTTTTATTTAGAGGTTCGATTTCTTTCCTCAGTATTTTTGCAGTATATTTGGCATACAAGTCTTGTGCCTATTTGCTCAACTTTCAGTTAAGCATTTCTGTTGAGCAATTATAAATGGTATTTTGGGTTTAATTTAGGTTTTCACATATTCATTGATGTTAGATAGAAATGGAATTGGGAAGTTAGAGGATTAGGAGATATTGGGCAAAGGACATAAGATTTCAATTAGAAGGAATCAGTTCAAGAGATCTTTGTATATCATAGTGACTATAGTTAACAACAATATATCGTATACTTGAAAATTGCTAAGTAGATTTTAAGTGTTGTCACTACAAGATAGGTATATGAAGTAACAGAGATGTCCATTAGCTTGATTTACTCATTCTCAATGTATAAGTATATACTGAAATACCATGTTGCACATCATATATATATATATATATATATATAATTTGATACTTTAAAAGTAAATTTGCACTACTTAAGCATTGGGAGGAAGGACAGAGGAAGAGAAAAAGTGTATCCTGAAGACTTTGCTGAAAATTATTGGTTCTATGAGTTGTTGTCATTGTTGATTTTTAGGTTTCTTGGTATTTGCTACATAAACCATGTTATCTGAAAATAGAGGTAGTTTTACTTTCTTTCAACTTGTATGTCTTCATAGTGATGCTCAAAGTGTCCCTGTTTTTCAGAGAGTCTTTTCAGGTTGATTCTTGAGTCTTTGCCACAACTAGTCTTTACTTCCTCACTGTGTGCGGAAGATGTTTGAGGCTCATCCATACATTTTTCTGCCCCGGATTTATCATTAAGAATTCTCCCGAAAGCCCTGGTTCCTTTTCACAGTAAATGGTATTTAGAGACCTCAGTCTGGGCATGAAGGATCGGAGGCAGCACCATTAACTACCAGTGCCCCACTGTATTCTGATGACTGTCTAGTCCCTTGATGCCCAGTAACTGTTGAATATTTGTTTATCAATAAGTAAATGAAAGAATGAACATTTCTGGCCTTTTATTCTTTTAAGAATTTAGTACTTGGGGGGGCTGGGGATTTAGCTCAGCGGTACAGCGCCTGCCTGGCAAGTGCAAGGTCGTGAGTTCGATTCCTGGTACTGGAAAAAAAAAAGAATTTAGTACTTGGTCCATGTAACCATTTTGGTTCTGTATGGAAAGTTAACTACTGCTGTGGAAAACATAAAATGCTTTTTGAGAAGTATGGCCAGGGACTAAGAATAGTAAATATATCACAACATAAGGGACAGCACTATCATTCTCCAAGAAGACAAGTAGAAGTGATACTGTTTCATGTTACTGTGTTATGTTCATCAAGGAAATGAACAGTGTGATTATCAAAAATGGAAGAAGTGGAGACAGTTAGGGAAAACTACACATTGCCCTTTTTTCTATTTTTATCCACTTTCCCTGTTTTCATTTTCATGTATTTAGGCACGAAGTATGATGTCACCTAAATATACCCGCTGCCTGTTTCACACAGGTGCATTATATTATTGTGGTTAATAATGTGTGCAGTATGCCTAGACTTTCTCAAAAAAGTCTTCTGTAAATTTTATATAGGTGGATTGGGGGCATATCATCATTCATCCAGGCAAATCTGAAGTAGCCTGCTTATTTTCTCATTTTAGACTCATCCTAAATATTCAAAACAAGGGGTTTTAGAAAGCTTTTCCTGTGAGAGTCCAAAGTCAATGGCTCTTGAGAAAAAATATACCCTATCTCCAAAGGAAAATATTTTCAGTAATCTCCAGTTGCTGAAATTAGGGCTCTTGATTCTGCCTCTTGTTAGATGGACACATGGCTGTTACCCAGTGGTGACAAAATTTCTATAGCAGAAACTAAGGAGGCCTGACATTGGGGTTCTGTCAGGTTAGAAATCTTTAACCCCAACTTACATAGGTGAGATGTAAAGGGAGACCCCTCTGAGATCTCAGCTGCAGCTTACCTGCTTAGGATGACAGGTACCTGCCTAGGACGAGGGCTCCCACTGAGATCTAGCATCTGGCAGTATAGTCATAGTGTCCATCTTTCATAGGGCCAGAAGCAGAGCACCCGCTCCTCATTTCCCTACCTGTTTCATCATCACCCCCACATCCAGGCATTGGAGGACCCCTGGGGAGTCAGAGAGGAGAGGGTGTTCCAAGATGCAGCAGAACAGAGGTTTGCAAAGTGTGGTATTCCTGGCATCTGGCCTAACTGGTCTAGGGACAGGGAAAGGTGGCATGAACTAAGAATAGGAGTCTTGAAAGGAGGATACATTTGGGGCAAGGATGGTGTTCCTGTCTTTGCTCTTCACCTTCTTGTGGTGGTGGTGCTGTTGGGGTCCTTTGCCTCTGCACCTCGGTTTCCTGCTGTGAAGTGGAGATAGCAACAGTAGCAGGTGGTTTTGAATTTTGAGTGCATGCTAGATGTATAAATTGCTTTTTAAACATTATTTCATGTAAGAGATGGGTAGCATTATCCCATTCCAAAGACAAGGACCTGAGGCTTAGTGCCATTAGTCAAGTAGCTTGATCAGGGTTACAATGTCACATGGCTAAGAAATGTTAGAGAAGAAGCCGCCATGCAGATATCCATATACCCTCGGTGTCAGTCACTGGCTGCTGTCCGGGAACATAGGTACTGTAGCATTTCTATGAGGATGGACTAGAGAATGCATAGATTGCCCAGCCCCTTGCAGGCCCTTTGGAAATGCCCAGGGAGGCTCATTCTCATCATTACCACGAGGTGTGCAGAGCAGAGGGTAGTTGAGAAAGGTTAAAAGGAAGGGAGCCTGGTGCTTCTTCTGAGCAAAGCAGATGGAAAACCAGGCCTTGGGAAGATAGACCCAAAACAAATGGGCTCAGGGCTGCAGTTGTCTGCTGGGATGTCTCTCCAGACTCTGGAAAGGAACACTGGTATCTTCTCCCTGCCCCGGCTAATGGCTCAGCTTCATTCACATATCAGCACCTTGGGAAGAGTCCCAGCACAGGTGTAAACAGCTCAGGGTTCCAGCCCAGTCTGTGGAAGGGGCAGCTTTACTCAGTGCAAGGGAGATTCATCCCACTTTCAACACTTGGTGAGCCTTCCTGAAGGTCAAACATAGGGGCCCAGGATTTTAAATAACCCTGCACCTTTTGCATAATTAGCTTCTCTCCCTTGGATGCTTTTACCATCGCCCCTGACTTATTTGCCAGCACTGTGTCCGGAGAGTGAAGGTTCTGGTGGGTGGTGTAATAGGGCAGAGGGCCCACAGGTACTCTACACACATGCTTTGCCTACTGCAGTGGCTTCCAGGAAGAAAAAAAAATTCTGAAAGAAATAGGGCTTTCTTCTAGGTTTATTTCTGTCTCTCCTATTGACAGGAGTTTGTGTGGATGATGATGCTGTCACCCTCAGGTTGGGAGCCCTGGTCCTTCAGGAGGCATTGAGGGGCTGTCAATGCCTCAGCTGTCACGCTGGAGGCACGAGTTAGTCTCAGCCATCACAGGTGCTCCCATGTCTGTGGGCACAGCTTTGTCACTTAGTAATCAAAAAGAGTTTAACAAAAGCCTGGAACTCTTGGCAATAATTATGTTCCTTCAAAGAGGAGCTAATGCAGAGACAGACGTGAAAGGTGGAGAACATTCAAAAAAGCAATTTGCTCTGCTTGTAATTTTCGAGTATTCCTCTGTGATTATTTGCTTTTAGAGAAGAGCTGACTCTTTCATCGCTGCTGCTCCCGATGCTTGATCCTGCTGTAGAGACATAATCCCATGCCGAGGGGATCCCATGGAGCTCAGGTCAAGTGCCCTGCCTACACCCCTTCATCTGCACAGAGAAGAAAGGCTCTTGGGCCCCTTGGTCTGAAGAAAGGAGGATGTGGAGAGAACTGTGACCAGAGATGTGAATTTCTAGCCTCTGGCTGTCTCTCCTCAGTCCTCAGTGTCCATGTCGGAGTGGCCAGGTAGCTCCATGGACCAGGGGTGCAGGCATGGACAGCCACGCAGTCTTGTACCTGACTGCTCAAATCCTCCAGGTTGGGAGCAGCACTGTTCTTGATCTCTTGTTAATTTAGTGAAAAGTGTCTTGCTCAGCCGTAGCCATTTTCATTTAATTTGGGGCCCAGTTCTCTATTGTTTTTATTCTACCCTTATATCAAATGAATGAGCTCAGCTTTGTCTGTTTGCAGAGTATCACAAGCAGAGTAAGGCTCAGGAATGGCCCTGTCCAGAGAGGCTCACGTTGCTGCCTTCTGCCTTGTACGTGCTGGTCATCCTTTTTAATAGTTTCTAATTTGAGTGTATTTATATTCTGGGTGTATGACATTATTTAAGGGCCTAAAAGATCTAAAAACAGGTATTCCACGCATTTTGATTAAGTCATGTCTTTTTTTCTAATTTTTTTTTATTTTAGTAGGAAAAATAGTTTGGCTGGAAATTTTCATATGTAAGTCTCAGCTTTGTATAACTATTCCTCACTATTGCCTTTTTTGTGTGTATGACCACACCAGGAATTTGGTACGGCCATTTATTTATGCCTTGTACTGGAACAATTAGTCAAAATAACAAAAGGCTCGGAATATAGTAAGTGTGGACTAAATACAAATGGACTGCACATGCTTTTTAAATTAGCTGGAAATTTTAAGAAATACTGCTATAAATAAGAAGTAAAGTTTCTTGGGGAAAACCCCAATTAAATAAATTCTTTACCATTTACACCAGCAATTATCCTGTGATCTACTCACTTCTTTTCCATCCCTCATCTAAGGCAGTGTCTTTCCTAGAGGAAAGGAATGATTTGTGCATATGAACAAGTTTGAGGACAGCAGGGACTGGTCTCTGTGCTGAGTCATAACACTTCAGTTCCTGGGCAGATGGCTGTCTTGAGTGTTAGAGGCTTCCTGGTCATTTGATAACTTTTGTTTGATAATTCAGGGACCTGGCAGCATTTTTACAGGAGTCTGTTAACTCAAGTTTTAGAATGCATTTAGCTCCCCAACTGGAAAGCTGACTGCATTTATTGTTTTGTTGTTTGCTGTTCATGTTCACTGCACTTAATGGACTTCATTCAGCCTGGGCAAACACTGAAGGAGTTGCTCCGAGCAGCCTCATCCATATCCTTACCTGATTTGCACTTCACAAAGGCCTTTTGGATGTTAGTGTTGTTGTCCCAATCTTACAGCTGCAAAAATCAAGTGATGACCCCAAAAAACAAATCAGGCACAGATCTGATTCTAGTTCCATTGCTCCACCCGGGGAAGACTGTGTGATCACTTAAAGAATCTATGTGTTAACACGGAATGCTGTGATAACTTTGTTCATGGTAATACTTCCTATGGACTGTAACTATATATAGTTATATTATATAGTTATATATAATATAACTATATATAGTTGTCTTGTATACAAAATAAGATAACTATATATAGTTATCTTGTTTTAGTAGGAAAAAGAAGCATCTTCTCTGTAGAGCATTTTAGACACAGGTTCTGTGATTAAAAATGAGGGACCATTGTAGATAAGGCAAAACAGGTGTATGTCAATATATATGAAACTCAAAGGATGTTAAGGAAATTACTATTTTCCAAATTTCATCCTACAGTTTACCTCCATTTTGTGTATAAGTAAGAGTTGACAGCTGGGCATGGTAATGCATGTACCAGCACCCTAGGAGGCTGAAGCAGAAGGATCACAAGTTTAAGCCCAGCCTGAGCAACTTAGCAATTTGGTGAGACTCTGTCTCAAAATTAAAAAAAAAAAAATTAAAATGACTGGGAATTTAGCATGTGCTTTGAAGACCCTGTGTTCAGTCCCCAGTAGCTGGGCCGGGGGGTGGGGGTGGAGTTGATGGTCAATATAGAAGAACCGGATAGAGTGCATTCATGTAAGTTTTGTTTTTCTTTTCCATATATTTGCCATTATGAAATTATATCTTCTATAGGAAAGGATCCCTGTGTAAACAACCTTGAAATGTTTTGCTTTGCATGAACCCCTATAATAAAGACCTGTCCCCAGTCTCTTCCCTCTCCGGGAAGTACAAGGCATCCTTCACTGCATAACCACAGCTCTCAGATTCACTGGCTACCTTCCTCCCCATAGCTGCATGCATTGATGTGTACAATGAAACTAAACTGCAGTACCACTTGCCCAGGACTCCTTGTGACCTGTGCTGGAGGTGTATGTATTCTTTCAATGAACTCAAGCCAAAGCTTCACTTCTGCTGATTTTAAATTTTGAAAAACCTATTTCCTCAAGTTTTTCCTCCTTGCTTCCACCCAGAGCTAGTGGTGGGCAGTAAATGTTTATCTCCTGACTCAATAAATGTGTCACTCTTAGCATTTACCCAGTATCCAGGGACTCATGATTGCCAGAACTACTTGGAAGCAAGTTTAGTTCTTGTAATTGTATAGCTAAGGCAAGTTCATTAATTCCAAAGTTGTCTGCTTTGAACTTGCTGTTAAACTGTGGGACTTGAGATCCAGGTTACACTCAGAATACGGAGCCTTGGAACCAACTCATGAAAGAGTTATTTAGTTAAAATAAATATTTCAAACATTTTAATTTTTTGAAGGATTTGAAAGTGAATGTGCTGTATTTTCCTGCACTCTGATATTTTTATATGCTTGAATGTCAGTTGAAACTCATCAAATTCTACTTTAACATTTGAAAGTGTAAAACAACAATCTCATGTTCTGCTTTTGTATTTTATGGGCAAAGTTCTTATTTTGCTCAGTGCTAGTGAAGTTTTATCATAATTTATAAATTTATATATATATTGTCACCCTAGTTAGTATTAAAAGTGTCAGATATCAAAATATTTATTTGTAACCAAAGGTAATTTTTCTTTTCATAGAAGCCAAAGGATGGGTTACATTGCAGGACATGAAAATGCTTTTGGACAACTCTTGGGACTCCTCCCGTTGGTTCACAAACACTCCTAAGGGAAGCTTTTTGAAATACTTCCTGTCATTTCTCATGGTATATAAATAATCCAGTCTAAGCTCCATGGAACATAAACAATGAATTTCCGTTGCACTCTAACCGAGGTCTAGGTATCAAATAATTGCTTACTAAATAGTAAATAAAGGTATTTTGATTTGGTTATTGTTAATATATACCTTTGTTTTTCTGTCCTCATCTTCAGGCATCTTCCACTGGACTGTTTTTACTAACCGTAAATCTAGTTCCTCCAAGATTACTATGTCAGTGTCACATCTCTGAAAACAAATGATCTTTTATAGACTAGGGAACACTACATCCCCTGGATGCTGGCAGGTGTATCAGTCATTTTTCCCAGCACTAGAACAAAACATCTGACACCTGCAACTTAAAAGAGGAGAGGGTTTTTTGGATTCATGGTTTCAATAGGTTCAGTCCATAGCTAGCTGGCTCCAGGACAGAAAAGGCATGCTGGAAGGCCATGGTAGGAACACTTGCTTACCCCATAGCAGCCAGGAGACAAAGAAAGAGAGGAAGAAAAAATGAGCTCGGGACAAGTCATGCCATTAGTGATCCACCTCCAACCAGGCCCCACCTTCTAACAGCATATTCAGCTATGAACTCATCCATGGATTAATCCACAGGAAGTAGCGAGCTCCCATGATCCAGCCACCTTCCAAAAGTCCCACTTTTGAACACATGACACTTTTGGAGAACATTTTAAATGTAAAGCCAAAACAGCTAGTGTAACAGGAGATTCTCACGTAAGTTGACCTTTCCACCACACACTGCAAGAAGTAGGTCTAGACAGCCACCTCTAGGGCCGTTTTTCCCTAAGGATATTTTTGATCAATGCTGATCGTCCATGGCCACACAGAGGTCCTTTCTGCCTCAAGTTTCATCTTTTCTGAAAAAGAGAAATATTTTGTTTGATACTGCATAAACATATCGGAATCAAGTAAAAAATTCCCAGAAGCTCTTACAAAGAACCTAGTGGAAATACGATCGTTTCCTGACCTGCAGCATTTTCTTTGCTAGTGAGTCAGCTGTTGAGGACAACAGATTGGTTCCTCTCCTTTGAAAATCTTTCCTGTGTTTATAGTTAGTACTAAAGAGACCCTCTAACTTGTTCTCTATATACCCAATATTCTAGTTTCCTGAGCTGTAGTTTATTTTGCTCACATTGGCCTATGGTTTTTCCCTCTTATTTTATTACTAGCTCCAGGATTTAGAAGTTAGAATTATGAGGTTTTATTTTTATTGTAGAAGTAAGATGGAAGAAGACTAAGGAAATAATTTTATATAAAACCATACATAGGTTTATTTCAATAATGCTAAAAGAAAATCTCTCTGGCTGAATACTATAATTTTCCTGTAAAGTCAATGTAAGTTTTAAATGAGTTCCTTGGAATTATGTTATAATAAAACCAAGCAGTTCAAAATATGGAGAAAGTATTAAACTTCAGTACCATAATTACTGAGCATGCCCTTGCATTCCTTTAGAACATGGTTCTGATAACAAAACTGATACCTGTTTGTTGTCCAGAAATTAGAAAATATTTTGAAATACAGAATTCAGAAGAAAATAACTTGCAATCTTACCTCTCAGAGACTAACTACTATTATAGTTTATGTATGTACACACATTAAAAAATCACACCTGGAATTTTTTCTATGCATAGAACACACTTTTTTAAAAATCCCAGATGGATATTTACTGTGGATGCTTTTTGAATCTGTATCAGCATGCTGTTGACATCTAGTAACAGGAACATTGACTCGAGCAAATTTGAACATGACTGATGTGTATTAAATGATGAAATAGGACATCAGAGAGAGGGTGAGCTGCAGGATAGGTGTTTCACTGGTTATCAAGGACCCAAATACTTCTTTTTAGGCATTTTATTTTTATTTTAAAGAGAGTACTATATGAGAAACAAACAAACAAAAAAATATAACAGTAGCAGCATACCAGTATCACAAACATAAACAAATCAAAGCAAGAACATTCAAAGTGATACAGAGTCTCAAGACAAAATAATACAAATCAACAGTGGTTGTTACATTGCATATCGCTGTCCTCAACTACATTGCTCAGATTACCAGATGTAAGAATGACAGATTTCTCAAACCATTGAAGAGAATAAGAAAATAATTCTTCAATAAAACATTAGAGATAATAGAGTTTTGCTAGACAAGATGGTAGGAGTTCACCATTGTAATTCCATTGCATATTGTTACCTTCAAATCAGTTGCTCAGACCATCAAACACAAGCATACAAAGTCGATCAGCAGATAAAAAACCGTAAGCATTGACTGTTCATTTCAATGCACCGTCAGACATCAGCAATACAGTTATTGCAGCTATTCATATATATATATATATATATTTATGTTTTGCCTTCCTTTCTTTTTTCTTCTTTCCTTCATCCCAGTCATTCCTTCCTTTGAGCAGTTTCTTTCCCTTTGCTATCATCTATTGTATGTTTTGAGTTTTACCTAGTTTTTCAGGTTCCTACACCAAGGAGACAATATGCTGTTTACACATGTGGGTCCGATTTATTTCACTTATGAGTATGGTCTCTAGTTGCATCCATTTACCTACAAATTCCTCGAGTTTATCTTTTTTAATAACTGAGTAATACTCCATTGTATAAAAATACCACAACCTTTTTATCCATTCCTCAGTGGATGGGCATCTGGGTTGTTTCCAAGATTTAGCTCTCACAAATTGTGCTGCTATAAACATGGATGCACATATATCACTGTGTTGTGATGTTTTTAATTGGGAAAATACCCAGAAGGGGAATAGCTGGGTTAAATGGGACTTCCAATCCTAGTTTTGTGAGGAATCTCTAAACTGATCTCCACAGTGGTTTCACCAATCTACACTCCCACCAGCAGTGGAGTAGTGTTCCTTTCTCCCCACAGCCTCTCCAGTAGTTGTTACTGGTTGATTACTTGAAGATAGCCATTCTTTCTGGGGTGAGATGGAATCTCAGTGTTGTTTTAATTTGCATTTCTTGAATGACTAATGACATTGAACATTTTTTCATGTATTTATTCGCCATTAGTATCTCTTCATTAGAGAAGTGTGTATTCATCTCAGATGCCCATTTTTGGATTGGGTCTTTGAATTTGGGGGGCCTGATTTTTTAAAATTCTTTATATGACTTAGATAGAAGTCCTTTGTCTGAGGGGCAGTTGGCTAAAATTTTTTCCCAATTCGTAGGTTTTCTTTTTGCTTTCTTGATGATTTCTTTAGATGTGCAAAATTTTTCAATGAGATAAGATCCCAGTTGTTGATTCTTTGAAGTAATTCCGTGCAGTTTGGTTTTTGTTCATGAACTCTCTGCCCACCCCAATGTCATCAAAATTTTTACCTACTTTCTCGTCCAATAGATTTAGTGTTTCTGTTTTAATATTTAGATCTTTGATCCATTTTGACTTTGATTTAGTGCATGGTGAAAGACATGGGTCTAGTTTTAGTCTTCAACATGTGGAAAGCCAGTTTTTCCAGCACCATTTATTAAAGAGGCTATCTTCCTTCCATTGAACATGTTTGGCCCCTTTGTTGAAGATAAGGTGACTGAATGTGTTTGTAGTTGTATCTGTATGTTCTAATCTGTTCCACTGATCTTCAGGTCTGTTGTTTTGCCAGTACCATGCTGATTTTATCACAATAGCTTTGTAATATAATTTTAAGTCAGTAATTGTGATCCCTCCTGCCTTTTCTTTGTTTCCCAAAATTGCTTTTCCTATTCTAGGCCTCTTCTCATTCCAGATGAACTTTAGGGGTGTTTTCTCTAGATCTGTGAGGCATACTAATGGTATTTTAATTGGGATTGTATTGAATATATACAACAATTTTGGGAGTATGGCCATATTCACAATGATGGTTCTTCCTATCCATGAGCAAGGAATATCTTTCCATTTGCTGAAATCCTCTTCAATCTCTTTTTTCAGAGTACTATAATTTTCACTGTATAGATCTTTTACTTCTTTTGTTAGATTGATTCCTAAGTATTTCATCTTTTTAGATGCTATTGTGAAAGGTGTGGTTTCCCTAATTTCTCTCTCAGTCTGTTACTTGTGTACAGGATCACTATTGATTTTTGAGTGTTAACTTTGTATCCAGCTACACTACTGAATTTGGTTATTAAATCCATGAGACTTTTGGTGGTCTCCAATACTTCTTATTATCTGTCTGACACTAATATTTTCAGCTTCATGCTAAGGTTGTTTCCCTCATGGCCATAAAATTGCCACCATTATCACCTGGGACAAAATGACCACAGTCCAAGCCTGCTACTAGGACGACAGCCACTCCTATTGCAGCTGCATGGAAAGGTGGCAGCAAAGCCAGGGACCAAGGGACATGGCCACTAAACATCACTAAAATAGATTCTTTTCCTAAATTATCCTAACAGTTATCAGGACTTAAATTTGAGATGAATGAATAATTTTCATTTTAAAAATTAGTTTCCTTTGTAAAAGTCTTCTGTTCAGGAAGATTTGAATAGAAAATCTTTTTCTGGGAAACTAATTCTCATTTAGTAAACATTCTCCTAAGATTTAGCATTTTTGTTGGGTCTTCTTAAGCAACAGATAAAGTTTTTTTATGAATATTGATTTAAACAAGTAGAGAAATTAAAAACTAAAAGAGAAAGAGCTTAAAAATAAAACCTTAAGAGATGTAAAACTTAGTGTTTTTATTTTATGTGCTTTTGAATTTTCAATACTCTTGAAACAATGTAATAAATAATATAGAGAATTAGTGGACATGTTAAAAGACTAATTCTGAGAATTAATAGGGCATATTTGAAATTACTATTGTAAAAATCAAATGTTAAAGCAAAAGTTATATATCTAGTTTTTAAATTATACTATTAAATGTATAACTTCATGTGTAGTAAATATTCATATTTAATTTTAGGTGCCAGTATAACATATACTAAAATAAAATGGAACAATTTCTATGATTCTATAAAAGAACCTATAAAGAAGTCATAAATAATTATAGTAAAACTCTTTTGAAATATTTTTATGGGTCTAAAAATTGAAAACTTCCTAATAGGGAAATTTTCTTAAGTGAGACATGAAATAATTTAGCCACAGAGACCTAAAATGTATATGTCCTGTGGGAACCCTGAATGAACAGTCATTCCTTAGGATAATTTTATACAATGTGTAAAAACCAAGGATTTTTGAAAAAGCTATCCAAAAGGTAACAAGAAGTGAAAGGTTGCTATTACACTAAATTCTTCATGAGCGGTCACTCTGTTGGCATGATTGTCTGACTCTGGAAGGGCTCTGCCAAGGATCAGAAAACAAACAAGCAGGACTCGTCCCTGCAGGGGGACCATTCTGCGGTGACAGTCCCTGTAGTATGCCACATCCCACTGCATCTCTGTTTTGGAAATAAGAGCACAGACTAAAAGATGTTTTGATGTTTCAAGACTATTATTTCACACTCCATGCCCAATTCACCAGCCAGAGAATTTATGCAGATTTGCATTTATATTTTTTAGTAGATTCTAACTCCCCCACTCACCTCCTTAACTAGCAAAGGGAATACAGAATCATAACAGGAGCAGAGGACCCTCTTGGGTCCCCATTTCAATACAGTGGTCATTTGGATTTTGTTGGCATTCTTCTTTTAAAAAAAGTATAAAAGTAAGGGTCATTGTGTGGTGCAACGTGAGGCACATGGGTCTATCTGCAAGAAGGCTTGGTCCTGCCTCTGGCATCAAGTGGCCATGTGACCTTGCACAAACAGCTTTGGCTCAGAGAAACGGTGGGTTGATCAAATATGTCTCAGGTTCCTTCCACTAGAATTAGGACATCTGAAAAGGATTTGTTTATGGTCATGTAGAGTGTTTACTTGTTTGCACTTCTAAAACATGACTCCTAGAAGTTAGTGAGGGGTGTGTCGCTGGAGTTAGTGGTAATAGAAGAATTTAAATTGAAGGGGTTAGCACTATGCCCACTGGAAATGTTCCCTCTATCCTCCAGTGTGAAAGTAAGATAAGCATAGTCTACAAGGAGGCTCAGCAGAACATGTTCAGAGAAACAGGTTCACCTGGATAAAGGTGTTGGTGGTCCAGCCCTCTAATTGAAAGGTTTGTGACTATTTCATAATCAAATAACCCTCCTGAAGGAAAAATCACGACTGCCCTGGAATGTCCTCTCACTGGCCTTGTTAGAACTCTTGGAGGAACATCTTAAGTTTTTAACAATCTTTGGATGTGTGTGTGTTCTGAAATAGGCTTGGTACAGAAGTGGAGCACCTGCAACACACAGATGTTTCTGGCTGTAGTGTGCACCCCAGACCAGAGAAGGCTCAGCCTTCACCACATTCTTAAAATTGGCCTACCTATTGTTTCTGTTCCTTCGGGTCTTTTAAAAAAATCAAAAAACAAAATAAAATAACAACAACAAAAAGACTCCAGACATTCCTGCATAGTTTGCTTAATAAATTAATTTTGTCTTATAATGAGAAGTTCCCTGGAGTGGTTTTGATCTATCTTCTGCTTCTCTGAAACAGAGCCATCACACTGGAGAATCAGCTGGTGATCCTTTCGACAGCAGCAAGTGATGCTGGGGCTTACTACGTGCAGGCCGTCAACGAGAGGAATGGGGAGAACAAGACAAGCCCGTTCATTCATCTGAACATAGCGAGTGAGTTCGGAAATTCCAAACAATAATTCTGAAAGAAAGATAGTCTTTATGTAATTAATAAGTACTTTCTGATGGGACATTTTGCAGTGAATCCTCTTTTCTGTTGCAGTAGTTATGGTTTAATATTGGCCCAGTGTCAATAGCTTGAAGAACATCAGGGCTCTTGCTTCCTTTTAAACAGTTTGCAGAAATCAAGACTCTACCTGGTATTTTTAAAATGCAAGTTCTTATTTGTTTTGTGGATTTAAAACATTTCTTTTGCACATTGTTAATGTGTATTGTTTTTAATGACAAGGAAATCTTTTGACTTTCATGGGTTGTTTCCATGAACCTTGCTTGAGACTAAATTAGTGGCAGATTATGTTCTTTTGATCTAACAATAGCTTCCTTGAAGAAGAATACAAACATATGTGAAGTCATTTTAAAATGAGCAATATTTAACTATAGTTACTTGATCATTTTTGCTGCATGATTTAACTAAAAGCCTGAGTCATAAGGAAAATACACATAAATTGTAGTGATAGGGATGGTTTATTTAAGGACATTTTCATCCGAGGATAACTAAGTGTTTGCTCTTTGGAATCCTACCAGTGAAAGTGAATTTCTAGAGAAGGGAAGCATGTCCAAAAGCAAAAATGTTACTGAATTAGGAGTTGTCTCTAGGTTCTTAATGTCCTAAACAAAAAAGAACTGAACAGGACACCCAAGAGTTGCAGTGGGATCAGTGATTTATTTGAAAGAGAAAAGGTACACTCGACAGGGTGGGAACAGGCCAATGAGAAGAGCCCACAGCACAAAGGGGTTTGGTGTTGAAGGTTTTTAACTTTAGAATTTGGGGTAGGATCAAGGATTTGGTCTGAGGTATAATTTCAATCAATGAGTGGCTGCAACCCCTCCCTGCACAGTAGAGGTTTTGACTTTTTATGGGCCTTGAAGAACTGTCATGGTGTCCAAAGCCCATGGGGCATCAAGTCTACATAGTCAATAACATGGTGGTTAAGGTCAGGCAAAGGTTGCAGAAGGCCACTGGATGCATGCTCAGAGGCTTATTATCTATAAGTGAATCTACCTGGTTACATTTTCCCATTGTGTTTGATCCTGCACTAACATTTAACTCAGAAGGTAGATCTAGTTCCAGAAGGCAGATCCAAGGTGGGCTCTCTCCTTTTCGCAGCTGTTTCCTTGGTTGCCTTATGTCTCAGATCTACCCGAGAAAGCAGGCTCTGAGGTGGGCCAGCTCTCTCTTTTTCCAGCCTTTTCCTTAGCTACCTCCTGTCTCAAGAACCCTGGACTGTACGAGATTGAAATATGCATATTAGAGGGTGTGTTATCAAACACTGGCAGCTTGATGCTTTGCGGAATGAAATGCAGGTGTGCTGTTGAGAAAATACAGTTGGAAAATAGTCATGATAGCTGGTAAATTTCAAAATATTATGTTCACATCATAGGAGAGTGAATTATACTGACTTGTCTTTATAGTGAATTTCATCTTTTGGAAAACTCCTTTAAGGGATAGTTTTCCCTTCGGGAAGTTTAGAAAGCATGTGGGATAGAACAGTAGTATTTGCTTCACGTGGTCCCTCAGGACAGTTGCCCAGTAGAGTTCAGGGTGAAGGTTTGTAACAAGCACTGGGTGCTGGAGTGTGTGGATGAGTGCATGCTTATCCTCACTTGCCCAACATATCCTGTAAATAAGTGATCAGTACTGCTGTGCTGTGCTGTGCTGTGCTGTGCTGTGAGCCTGTCAGCAGCTCCTTAATTCCAAGGGATTGAATTCTGCTCTCCAGACCATGGAGTGGGCAGATTCAGGTTTAGCGACACCTTTTAATGCTTTGGAGAGTTATGCCCATTGATGAGATGGGGAGCTCTCAAAATCTAGAGCATGATGTGCTAATATTTAGAGAACTGCCTGAATAAGAATCATAGTAAAAATTAGCATGATTTATCAAGATATTTTCAACAGAAGTAACAAAGGCTGGAAATTGTATGACGAAGTAGATTGTGATTATTTTTAATGATTTCCAAATTTTACAACTAGAGCCATTTATACTATTTAGCAAATCTGATTTGTACTCAATTGTGATATAAATGGGATAATAATAGTCAGAGATGGAGGAATTCTGGGTCACAAATGAGGAAATTAGCCTAGTTTGATAGAAGGGGGGAAGAAACTAATTTCACAAAAATTCTGGTTCACTGGACATTAGCACCACAAAGTTATAAAATACTTTACACATAGTAGTTTCCTACAGGCTACTCTGATGGCCAGTAGAATATAAAACTAGTACAGTGAGTTTGCAAATTGCCATATGAATGCAACATTGTGGCATTAGATAATTGGAATATGTAAATTTTTTCAATAATTTCAGTTTCTACCCCGACACAAAAGTATACTGGAAGCTGCTCATAAATATTATAATTAACTGGCTACATTTTCTTCTCTTGTATATTTTTATCTTTTCATTGGCACCAGGTAAAATGTGTAAAAGGTAAGCCACAGTGAGGTTGATGATCTGGACTTATTTTAAAGCTTAGGGAACAAACATCCACATTTTGTTTCTGTATATATTTTTTGCTTTTTAACAAGACCTCGTACAGTCTGAGAAGGAAGATGGTTGAGGAAACTATTTTAATTCTTCAGAGAACCTTCCCATGATGTATTGGATTTAGCTAAATGTTAAATGTACCAGTCATGCATTTTCCAACTGAAAGTTCTATTTTGAAAACCTCTAAAGACCAGAAGTCTTGACAAACCTGCAGAAGCCCTCAGAATTTTGTGCTGAAATGTGGCTGTGCTCTGGGGTGCAGCACTTGCTGTTGTGCGGGAGCACACTGGAGGCCATCACCCCCCCAATCCATTGTGAAATTAGGTATCCTCAAGCCTGGCACACTGTGGCAAGACATAGTGTGTCTGCAGCCTTAGACAGCTTGCCCCCCACCAAAGTAGGCTTTTGTAAAAACATCAAACACGATTGATGAAAATTTGAAAATTCTTGCCAGCCAGCATTTCTGAAAAATCAAAAGATATTACATCCAATTATCATTTAACAAAGATAAATTTTTTCCTTGGTGTTGGGAGAATAAAGTAGAGGACCTTTGTGTACTGACTGTGATCAGGGTAGCAGGGTGCTAGAAGTCAAATTCTCGGTGGATTCCACTGTAATTAATTTTAAAGTGGAGTGTCACTGGCCTTACCTCTCATTTCCCTTACAAGGGCCACCAAGCCTCCGAGTAGGGTAGCGGTCAGGGCCCGGCCTTGTCTCAGAGCATCTAACTGAGTGATGCGCTGACACTCTGCCAACAGGAAAAAAGAAATTTCCCAAACTGCATACCTGAGAATTCAAAACCTCAGCACCTTTCCAATTGCTGAATATTTTGGCTAGAATTGAAGCTTATGGGAAGCAAAAATTAAAGAGGGTATGGATAAAAATAAATTTTTAAATTGCACGAACGTTAGCTTGAAATGCAGTCCTGTAATGGTACCACCTGCTGTTCTGTGCGCGTGTTTAGTAAATGGTGTTATTATGTCTCAACACCTCTCCCTGTTTTTGTGGTTAAGAAGATAAACTGCAGCCCAGGTGGTGTAGGTAACCCTGTCAGGAGGGAGAAGTCTCTGCACTCTCGATCCTCTGCTCACGGGGATGGAACGCTTGCTGCCTTCGCAGGGGCGGATTCCCTTTGAAGTTCTAATGTGATGTGAAGCCAGCAGATGTTAAGGACATAGGTGGAACCGCCAAAGCATCCTGTATGAATTTTTCATAGCTGGCTCCCGCAGCTCAGGTGCACACCAGAAAAAGAATGGGCTGAACTTGCCTGAGAGTAGACATTTCCATTCTGAGGTCAAACCCAGGCAAGCTTTATAAACCTGTCAACCTGTTTTTGGCTCTCCCTTTGAAGATTTTACAGTTAACTTTTCTAGATCAAATCTTCTGAACTGAATTCATATATGAATGCAAGTTTCTTCTTTTAAAAAAAAAACTCCTATCATTAGGAGATGAGAAGAAGTCTGTACAGCGATTAATCAATCATTACTTAAATGCCATTGTACATACGTTAGACACATCATCAGTTCTGATCTAATATTCAAAATGTCCAGTGTAATGAGATTCTCTACCAGGGATAAAGCTTAGATTAAAAAAGAAATGACTGCCTCTCTCCTTCTTGCTTTTTTTCACCTCTTTCATTTTAATGTCTCCTCTTCAAACAACATTTGCAGATAGGATATCATTTTGGCTGATCCTCCTCAGGCTGACAAACTCTTGCTTTTCATTCTGAAGACCACTTAACATTCTTTTGTCCTCTATAATGCTAATTTAACTGCAGACCTCATATATAGTTAGTAGTGGAAAGTGGATTCCTGAGAATAATGTCTTTGCACAGTCATCCAAGAGAGCTGCCCTGTAAAACATGGCTTTTGTGTGCCTGGATAAAATTTTATCTTATTTTCCTGTGCCTTTCACCTTAAAGGGAGAGTAGAGAGCAGGCATAAGCCTTTAAAATGGACCCTGACATACATGCACTGGATTCCTAATGCAATAAGAACTGTTTGAAATACAGTCTTTCTCAAAACCAGTCTGGGGATAGGAACCACATCCCATCTGAGTAACATAGACTCAAGCTGCAGCTCTATAGGTTGCATGATACTTTACTGCCAGAACTTGCCAGTACATTGATAGGAAGTAAATTTTGTAGTAAAGTCCTAAATTTGATTCTTTAGCCATGTGTTGGACCTGTTCAGTGGATATGTTAGGAAACATGAGGCTGCTGGAGCTACTGATGGGCAGAGACAAGCCGAGGCTGTGGTCTCCAGAGCTCTTTTGTAGATACCCATGAGGAAATAAGCTCCAAGCATTGATCCAATGTAGGGTTACTTATTTATGTATAAGTTGCAAGTGTTAGGTATCATATAAAAGATATGAAGGAGAATTAAACTGTGCTAAGTGTCTTGCTCATCATGAAAGTCTCATTCTATCTGTAGTTGGTGTCTCCTGGTATAACAGGTACCATGTAATAGAAATCCTCATTTTTCTTGGCCTTTCTGATAATATTTAGGTTTTTAGCCAAATTCTTAGGACATGTACTTGCAAAAAATCATGTTTCCCGGTAACATGGCTCATGCTAACCATACAAGGGCCAATGTTGCCATTTGTCCTTTCATTCATGCTGGTGTCATAAGTGACTCACATCTGTGGTTTCTTTACCGGAGTATAGTACTTTCGTGTCCAGTTAACCACCCAGTAAGAATTAATTTGAGTCAAATTAAATGTATGAGTACACAAACCCATTTCTCCAGTCAAAAGTGAAGCCCACTGGAAGGTTCTGAAAGCAGATAGACAAGTGTAGGCATCCTGTCCACCCCTTGATGGAGGAGAATTTTTGTCCCCTTTGTATAGCTTGCCCCTTCGGATAGCTTGCACATAGAGTATGAAATGGACCACCCAATGAAGTAGACTTGATTTGCAAGTTAAACGGTGTGAAGTCTTAGTTTTTCTTATTTTTCAGTTAAAATTACAAATAAAATGCCAGTCTTAATAGTTTATTTATGAACCCCAAATGTGTGTATATATGCATTGATGAATGAAGTTAAAATATGGGGCAGCTAGTGGCTCTGAGCAAGACTTCAGTAACAAAAAAGACCCCCAAGTGATGAAAGAGGTGAGACCATAAATGTCTTCCCCACCCTCACAAGGAAAAATTAAATTATTTCAGTTATCGCCTCCTGCTGTCTCCCCCATATTCTACCTCTTTTTATCTCCAAGGTATCTTTTTCACTTGTGTGATTCACTTTATCCTTACTTCACTATGGGTATGTCTTAGAGAATCAGGTTAAGTCATGAACGGTATTTTTCCTCAATTTTAAAGAAAATTGGGATATCCCAATGTCTTTAGTCTCCCAAGGCAAAGATCTTCATAGAAGGTTGTGTTGCTTGGAGTACACAAAGATCTCTAGGTGGCAAGCAGGATATAGAATTCTCAGGAAATCTTTCCAGTTCTTCCTTATGCTTTCCTAAAAGCATAAGGGATATGCTGAGATACTTGAGACCCAGATGGCTCTTCTCACTTTGGCCTGCATATTAATGTGGGTGTTATCTGAGGGCGTGATGCCCAGGGGCCAAACAAAGGAACAGTTCTAAACAGTAATGCCTGAATTAAGGAAGTGAAGGACTCTAAAAACTGGGAAATAAAATATTTTATAAACCAGGTGTTTTCAGTTCTCTGCTGTCTACAAAATGAGGTGGGAACCAAGGGCACTGTCATCTGACATTTCATCATGAATATTTCGGATGATTGCTAACTATGAGAGAGTCCCCGTGCTCTCACGACAGCAAGGCGTTCCAGCTCTATTGCAGGTTGGAAGCCCAGTGAGTGGAATGTACTGTGCCACTTTCAGGCCAGGCATTTAGAGCCAGAAGTTCCCCTCCGGCCCTTTCCTGCAGGCACAGCTGTGGCCAGACCACATATTGAGCTGGTGGAGCACAAGAAAGAAGCAGCCTGGGTATGGGACCCAGCACTGGGAAAGAGTGGCCTTGCAGGATTCCCAGCACAACTGGACTTTAGGAGTAGGAAATGAAGCTTTAGTGTGCTAAGTGCTGAGATTTTAGATAGGTTTACTATTGAGTAGAACAAAGATTTTATTATTGTATGCTGTGCCTTTTGGTTTATAATTCCAGTTCAAAGAATGTATAGATATTCTATGCCAAAATTTCTTCCATTCTGATAGCTTTATGTGAACAAAATTACACAGCAGTTATATCTATAAAAATAAAAGTACAACTCAAATTAGTGTTAAAGTTCACAGATCCAGCTTTTCAAAATGTATCAACTATTCATCAAAATTTGTAATGCATTTTTTGATTGAGTACAAATGATAACTGTAACAATAACTCAATGCACGAGGGGTTCTTTTTTTTTCTTTCAAGAAAACCGTAAGTTCCTTGGGTAAAATTTTAATTTATGTACATATTTTTTCAGAGGCTATGATAGGATGATCAATAAAATACTTTTACTCAGTAAGTATATATAATAAATTAGAATAAGACTCTGTGGGAGAGGAAGGATGCAAAAATAAGTTCAAGGAAGAAAAGAATGATGTAAAATTTCTATTAGAAATTTGAGTTTGTTCATGTATTTTTTAAGTGGGTGATGATGTGTATCAAATCTCTAGACCTGTTTTATCAAATATTTAGACTCCTTTGAATACATATTAAAGAGTGCAGCGGTAGTTTTATTTTATTAAAATACACTAGAATATTAGAATATTAAAATACATTGGAAGTATATTATTTGGAGTCTTTCAGATTTATGATGAAAAAATTTACATGCCAACCTAAAATATGGGAAAGATACATAGTTTTAAAAAAGTATTTCAGGTGGCCAAGGAGCAAAACTTGTTCTAAGCTGTATGCAGATTTGGTGATAATTTATGAATAAGAGTACTGTTACACTATTCCCCAAGGGCATAGGTAAGGGAGGGCACTGGTTCTCCTTGAACACCAGGCAGCTGTGTTCATGTATATTTTCCTTAGCTCTAGAATCAATAATCAGCTCCATTTTCCAGCCAAGCATATGCAGGCCCTGAGCACTGAGGATACTGACCAGTCACAAAGATAGTAAAGGAGAACTCGAGGACCCAAGCCAGGTTTATGTGACCCCAAGCCCTGGTGTCTCCTTTGCAAGGACAACAGCACATTCCCCCAGGGGCTGGGTTGCTCTTTGTGTCCAGCTATCCAGAGGAAGGTGAGACTTGGAAGGGGCATCTGCCAGCCAGTGCCCTATTTGAGCTTCTCAGACTTCTGCCACACTGTAGCTTCAGGGATGCCTGCTTTCTTTTATAAAGCAGGAGGCCTTCTGTTTTGATGCCAGAACCCCTTCTGATAAATATTCAGTCCAAGAGTCCAGCACGCTAACCTTGAAGCCCTCACTGAGACATATTTGGGTACACGTTGTGCTCTGCTACCCATACTGGGTACACACTGTGCACTGGTATGGGCTCAGAGGTGTCGTACAGATGACACTAGAGTCAGTGCTTGCTAAAGGAGCATCATAACAGTAAATTAAATGTGCAATAATATGGTGATTGGGGGCTGGGGATTTAGCTCAGCGGCAAAGCGCCTGCCTGGCAAGCGCAAGGTCGTGAGTTCGGTTCCCGGTACCGGAGAAAAACCAAAAAAAAACAAAATAATATGGTGATTATTTTATTATCGTCTATCATGCATTAGATACCACATAGGATATAAAGTAAGATATGATGGGTCCTGCTGGGTTTACAAAGCCCGCACGTGGCCGCATTCCCTTACATTGAGCACTGGAGTAGCTTTTGCATATGGAGTGAACCCCACCCAGGGAATAAGGTAAGCACTCAGGAGAATTCACTAACCAGGCTGAATTGGCCAGTTGGACTCTTGAAATGAACCATAAATATTCATTTACTTCTCCCTATTATGCCGTAATTATTTAAGGGCACAGATTATCATTCAGCAATAATTTCACTAATCAGATTTTTTATCAACTCCTCCACAAATCTCAGCTACGATAATGCCTCTGAAGCATCTTCTCTCCTGTCCTCTTGTTAAATGTACCAATTTAAATTATTACACTCAGATATTGAAGCATGGGTATCTGCTAATTGTAGCAGTCTTAGGGCTAGAACTTGAAGTAGCCCTAGTAATGTTTATCCTTGACTCTAGGATCTGATTTCTCAAACTCAACCAACAACCACATATCTGAATTCAGATGACAGGGAATTTAAGATAATTTCATTGCAGTCTTCTAATAAATAGACACGACATTTCAAAATGTACGCTCTACTGAGAGAGATCTGCATTGTAACTTGCTCCTGCAGTTTTTTCCTGGCTCTGGACATTGCGTGCACATGCATTGTTCTCTTCCCTGCCACTGAGATTGATAAGAAAATATAAGAACTTTTAGAGGGAACAAACAATGGTAAAAAAAATGGAATTTTCCTTGAAGTCATTCTATAAACTTGTACATCCATTATTGGTCTTGGGAAATCCTAAACAGTGTAATGCTTACTGGTAGATATGAGGCCACAGAACAGGTTGTTAGTTGTAAATGTAGTTTTCTTGGGGAAAGTGTGTTTACTCAGTAGTCTAATACAAATGACAACCCTAGTTAATTCCCTGGCATTTGACTTTTACTTGCTAGGCTAAACAGTTCTACTCCAACCTCCCCAGTATTATTTTTCCTTTTATGAGTGAGTTCAGTATTCTGAAGCTGCTAATGAAGGCACATCTGTTTAGTTTCCTATCTTTCAGAATTTTTGAGGTTTTCAAACAAAATTGCCTGACATGCTGGGCTAAATTGTCTTTGCACCTTTCTCTTTTCAGAAAAAAAGAGAATATATGAGTTTCTGGTTTGGAGGAACATGGAGGTGGGCCAACTGCTATAATAATGGCAGGGAATTTGTGCTGAGGGTAGACCTCATATCTCCTACGCCAGTGGTGGTGAACCTGTGACATTTGTGCTGCAGTGGGCTGTTTGTATCATTAAAAGCTCTATAAGGTTTGCCCTCATTGTCTGGGCTAACAGGAAAATTCATTCAAGCTGGCTAGTAAGGGATGGAAGATATACTTTGGCTCAGAGCATAACGAAAGGATGTTGTAGTTGCAACAGTCATTGTTTGTTGTATGTCAACTCCATGTTCAAAGCACAAATATATTCCACTAAAAATATGAACCTCAATTTGATTTTGGTTTTAAAATCAAGAAACTCTGAAGTCTATATTATCCACATTTTACAGATGAGGAAATAAACCACAGGAATAGCTTGCACACTCTTACACAGTTAAATGGCTTAGTTTAGAACCCCAGAGACTTTCACTATTTTATTTGTTGCGATTCTTTGTGTTGCAGAATTGGATTTGATTTTAGAAATCATTTTGAAAAGTAGTCAGCCTGCTACTTTAGTGGATACAGCTGACGAGTGGTCACCTTTGATCATAGTTCATTTCTACCTTTAGCACTTAGTCATAATGTTTTATTACTGATCACTGTAAATGATGCTCCCCTGGCTCTTATAGAAGGCAATTACAGCAGGTAATTAAAATTGTAGATCTTTACAATGTGGTTGAGAATATTAAATCAAGCCTTAAGAAAATTAGGTAAAGTATCTTTTACAGTGAAAAACCACTTAGCAAGTCTGTAGTCCATTACCAAAGTCAGAGTCGGTACTGGACCCTGCACTTTTCCAAGAGCACATTGTTATCCAAGATGGAAAGAAGTAGAATTTATATCAAAAATAATAGGAGCCAGAAATTTACCTGAAGATGTAGCTTTTTCCGTGTGTTCTAGTTAATGAGTACTTAGCAATGGTCTCTGCCTGTGATTCTTTGTTACTCCAGGTAATTATTCTTCCTGTGCCTTCTCACCTTTTATGACCTCCAGGAATAGGCTCTTAACACACATCATCTTCTGCTCGTCCAGCCTCATGTGGCTTCATATATTCAGAGCAGTCATAGAAGGTACAAGAAGCCCTGTGACCATGGGTTGTCAGTGCAACTTGCTCATTTGCCTAGATATGTCAAATGGGTGTAGCCTCTTTTAAGGTGGATTCCAAAGACTGTCATTCTATGTAATTGTATAGAACCATAAGAATGAGAGCTGGAAATTCACTGGTTCACCTTAGTGTGGGACCGTAATGACCATCTGGGAAGTTACAAAATCAGACATGCTAAGCTCTAGCCAAACCCTTGAAAGGGTAAATGTCTTTCATTCTGGTTGCCATTGTAGACTCAGGAGTAAGAGCTGGGTGGTGGCAGGGGCAGGGAGGGACTGCGCACTGCAGTCTGAGGCAGGAGAAGTTCTGGCTGGATCCCCATCTGCGCTGCTCCCGTCTCTTTCCTAGAAAGATTGTTGCCCTCTGTTTCTCTGCCAGGATGTTCCTGTGGTTTTATTAATTCAGAGAAGGTTGAATGTCATTTGGGAAAGTTTCCAGCACAAATGTGCTCGAGAATTCAAACCTCTTCCTTCCTATTCATCCTCTTTAATCATCATGGTCTAGGTATAGAAACCATATGCATAGGTTAACCTTTGGTTATTTATTCATTTCAGAAAGTATGTGGTTTTGCACTTCTTTACTCATGAAAACTTCTCAATTGAGAAAATTGCCTCAGGAAAAATTATGCAATATTAATATTATTATAAACATCACACAAATATTTTGACCTTTTGTTTCTTTGTTCATCTTAATTATAGTAGTTCTAAAAATCATGACACTATGTTCTTGGTTAAAACCTAGGAAGCAAGTCTGCAGGTCAGTGTATTTGAACCCTATTCTAGTACTAAAATTAGCTTGATCATATCCACTTCAGGTGGATAGTACTAGAGATTGAACCCATGGCCTTTGCACTGGCTACATCTCCACTCTTTTTTGTGTGTGAGAAAAGAGTTCACTAAGTTGCTAAACTCTCCAAGCATTGTTCATACTTGTGATCCTCTTGCCTCAGCCTCCTAGAGTGCTGAGATTATAGGTGTGTGCTGCTATGCCCAGCTCATATTCACCTCTTAAATTTGCTCCTGAAGAATGATGTTAAGCTGCCCCCCTCCCCCTCCCATTGACTGAGTAGTGCCCTTATTTAAATACTTAAATAAGTATTAAGTATTTTCAGTATCACTCCAACATGGAAGAATACCCAGGGATGCATAAAACAGCAAACACATCATCATCATGATCACAGAAACAGCGCCCATATTGGAACACGTAGACTGTTCTCTATGTGTACGCAGATTGCAGCACCTGGAAATGTTTCCCTATAATTTCTTTTGTTGGGAGTCAAATAAATTATAATACAACACTCTTGTTTCAATGTGTGATTCCTCCCCCAGTCTTTTGCAAATTTTTAGTTCATTTCTGATATTTCATTCAGAAAAGACTGAACATTTACCAGACATTGTGCTCGTTGCTGAGGAAACTAGATGAAGAAGCATGTGGCTCTTGCTTTTCAGAGCTCTTGTTGTGCTCGGGAGAGGCAGACCCATGAACAAAGGAGAAGAGTGGTATGCCCAGCGCCAGATGCAGCGGAGTTATGCAGACAACATAGAGGAAGCACAGGCGAGGGAGCTATTAATTCTGCTCCCAAGGTCTGAAAAGCTTTGTTAGCAGAACTCTTTAAAAATCTTTTCTTTTATGGAGAGCTACACCAATGAGGTGATTAAGAAGGGACTTGGGGAAAACAGTGCTCCACGTGACTAGGGCCTGTCACAGCTACTGTCCTGTCACTTGCTCTCCTTTTTTCAATGCCAGTGTCCCCACCAAGACTGCTTTTCATGCAGCTTCATTCCAAAAATCCTTATTTATCATGTGGGCCTTTGTCTCCCTTTAAAACTTAAGTTTCAAAAGGACAGGGATTTTTAGCTCTTATTTCCACAGGCAACTGGAAGAGTGCATGACAGGAAAGGACTCAGAAAATATTCACTTCACAAGTGATTAAAAGACTGCAGTGAAGCATTTCTAACTTTTCCTTACTTGAATCTGTCTCCATCTCAGCTTCTTGAAACACCTTCTCACTGGTCATCTCCTTGCTCTTCTCCTACACCCTTGCCTTTGGTATTTTTAGCTCCTTGTGGTTCTCCTTACCTCTTGATGGAACAAGTTGCCATTATATAGTCTTCCATGTGATGTTTTGTTTAGTTTTTCTCCATACCCGCCCACTGGAGATCTCATTCATTCTTGTGACTTCAAGTATCACCTTTAATCAGATATTAACTCTAGACCTTAATGCCAGTCTGAGCATCAATCTTTGTTATGTGAGAAGTTAGATGGAATGATTTAAAGTTCACTCTGGCTGTATTCAGTCTTGAATGTTTTTAAGGGAATCAGTTTCAACTTATATATGTACTTTTCCCCCAAACTGATCTGCTGAGAAAGGTCTGGAGTGGAGACAGGAGTTCTCTCTCTTCTCTCTTTTCACAGTTGCTTTTTCCCCACCTTTCAAAAGAAAAGCATTTCTTTACCAAACCTTGATCATTGTTGGCACTTTACTCTGGACTTACAAAAAGATAATTTCAAATATTGGAATAAGAATTGAGAAAGTGGACAACCTCACTGATTGGCTAAGAAATCCCCTTCCAAGATAGACAGCTTATAATTCTTAGCTTTCAGCAAAACTGAAGGAGGACCGAATCAAGTTGTCAGCCAAAAAACCACTAAAACTAATTTTTGCTGATGAATTACTATGTGATTTTGGACATAGCAATCCATGTGATTTCAAAGAATTGAATGAAATTGTTAGAACAAAACTCCCTCTGTTCTATCTATTCATTTATGAAAAGAAGTTTTCTCCATGCATACATTTACAAAAGCAAAGAGTAGAAATAAAATTGATGCTGAATGTTTTTTCATTTTATCTGGAAGTAATATTCATCCATGAATACAAGAACTAATTAAAAAAGAACAGTCTCATTCATCTCATTAAGAGATGCATTTCCAATAGATTTTATTTTTCATATTCAATAATTATTTGTCAAAACTTGTCTTGATGTATGTTAATTTGTTGTTAAGGATTATAATGGTAGTGAACCAACCCAGAATTGTTTTAAAACTTAGAGTTTTGTGGTCACAAGAAATTTTTTTAGGGGCTGGGGATTTAGCTCAGCAGCAAAGCGCCTGCCCGGCAAGCGCAAGGTCGTGAGTTCGGTTCCCGGTACCGGAGAAAAACCAAAAAAAAAAAGAAATTTTTTTAAGTTGTGATTTTTTTGTTGAAAGGTGTGGTTTAATGATAAATAAAATATTTTCAAGCATCATATGTATTACAACAAATAAAATTATGTGCATCAATTTCAGGAGAAAAAGGAATGGTAGGCAATTTTCAGTTGTTGAAAGGAGATTTTTAAGTGGATTACACTAGATACCAAATCACATTGGCTTCTAAATCCAATTCAAACCCTTAAATATAAACTTCAAATAAGTGAGGGTGATAAAATTTTTCAAAATTCTTTTTTGGATAAAAATATTTGAAGACCATGTTCTATGAAAGTGGTAATTAGAGGTGTATGCTTAGTTTGAAACACAAGTTGAAGTGGGTTGGGTGGGAGAAGAGAACTAGTGAGGGAGGAATCCAGCTGAGGGTTGCTTGGACAAAGAGTATACGGAAAATCAAGCCAAGAGTAAGTCACACAATATTTGAAAGAGGACATGCCCAATATATGTAGTCATCATCATCAAAAGGAAGAGAAATAACAAGATAAAAAAAATCTTTTAAATATATAACACTGTTTCTTAGTGCTAGAGCTCAAGAGAGGTATCTGGGTTGTGCTAGGACTTTTTGTCCCCAGGTGATTTTGATATACAGCCATGGCAGCAAGTTGTTGGATATACTGCATGTGTGGTCCTTGGACCAATAGTAGCAACACCATCTTGGGAGCTTGTTAGAAATGCAGGAGGCTATGCTTCTTTCCAGATTTTCTGAATCACATTCAGCATCTTAACAAGATGCTTGGGTTATTCCTATGCACATTAAATTGTGGACAAACAGGATTTCTAATAAGATCTCAGGTGGTGCTCAGGCAGCTGGTTCCTAGGCTACAGCTGTGTGGCAAACTTCTGTTACTCAGAGGTTCAATGGCAGAGCTACTCAAAGCAAAGTCTCCAAACTACAAACATCAGCATCATTTGCTGCTTGATGGTATGAAAATTCTCAGGACCCATCCCAGACCCACTGACCAGAGTCTGTGGAGTAGGGTCTAGGAATTTTATTTAATCAAGCATTCCGAGTGACTCTAAAGTTTGAGAAAGACTGCTCTAGAGAGAACCCACATCAACCTTACATCATACTGAGCCTCAAGTTAATTTAGAGATATGGCTAAGACTTTAATACCAAGAGGCCCAGCCTGATGAGAGAGGTGCTGCTGAAACTTCCGGCATGAGCTTTGCCTGTCTCTACACCTTGTTCTACAGGGGCCCTCAGGTGTGTGCTAGTTAACGCACACAAGTGGGAAGTGGTTTGCTTCTTTCCTCACACCACCTGTAGAATGGTGACTCAGAAGACTGTCAGGTCTGGGGTGAGACTATGCAGATGGATAGAGGACTGCCAGGAGATCCAGATACAAACTTTCCAGCTTGTTTGTCTTTTGAGCCAGCAGATCTAATGGCGCTTGAGGCTTCTTGTTGGGTAGGATGCTGTGTGAGTCTATGCAAGCCACAGTCAGAGCTGCAATTCTGGGCCCTAGAGTTGTGGAGCAAGAGATTTGTTCTATAGCACAGAACTGCTCATTATTCGAGAAGTACCAGCACTTCATTCTAATGAGTTTCTGGGCCCAAATAACACTAAGCACCATGTGACTCAGAACAAGAACTGCCCATCATAAACCAAACACTGTCAACTTCTGCAAGTCTGAGGTGAGTCAAGTTCAAGGGCAGCCCATTGGGTGATAGAAATAGTGTGTATAAGGCCAGGTTCAGGAAGACAGAGAAGGCAGGGTGCATTGCATTCAGATGACCCCATGCTCCATGTCATTAGCGCTTTAATAGAACCCTGTCCCCCTCTTCACAGCTGTTGCTTCACTGAGAGGCAGTCCTAGGACCAACTGACACAGAAATACAGCCCTTCCCTTCCCAGAGCCTCGATTCCTGAACACCAGGCTTTGATTAGGATTGAATCCTAATCTTAGGTCTTACGTTTTAGGTGGAAACTAATGGTGACCCAAAAGGGAAAACAAGAACCACTTTCCTCACCTATGTGTTAACATATTTACTACAAAACTCTGCATAGTGTGACTTGCTTTGTCTTCTAGGCTTGAATTTCCTGGCTTCAAACTGTCTGCTTTATAACTATAGATGGAATATGATTTATTAGCTTTGTCTCTCGCTATTTTAAAAAGAGGCTTCTATTGTGGAGAAGGAATTGTTAAAGTCCCATCACCTGCAAAATAGGACTTGAGCCTTTCTTCTCCAAAATAACTAAAATCAACCTGTTTTCAACTGGAGATATTCCTTTAATAGTTTTAATTCATTTTGCAGCTCATCTGATTTCTTATTCATAATGCTTTTGATGAAAATTAATTAGTTTCCTTTAGAGCTGAAACAATATTATCATGGACACTCAGACATTGTTATACAAAAAGGCCCCATTGTAAAGGGGCCTCAGGACTCAGAGCCTGTCTCTTATTCCCAGAGAGCTCACCTTACAATGAAGCCCCAGGAACAATGATGCTGTCTGGCTGTTGGAGCTCAGCCTCAGTTTCCCATCTGTGCAATGCGGAGTTTGAACCAAATACTCTCCAAACTTTTGTGTTATGAGCCCAACAAAACTAAACAGTATTTAGAGAATAGCTATATAAGAATATATACAAAGGTTTATGTAAGTCTTTTATGGACTGAACATCTTAGCCCAACACAGAAGGCCAAAATGTAGTAATCACCTAGGGAAAAAGGGAGGCAGGAGAGGAGGAGTGCGTGCAACCAGGTCCTACTCACCTGGTTCCTGGGACCCTCTTGGGATCCATGTCCTTGCAGATATTCCACAGATGTACGCCTCCCTGTAAATTCATCTCTGTTATGGCAGGGAATTGTGATCCAAGTGTACGGCACCGAAGAAAAACTCACTTTCCTAACTAAAACTTCAACAAGGTAGAGGGGAGAGAGACAGACAGAGACAGAGACAGACGGAGAAGAGAAGAGAAGAGAAGAGAAGAGAAGAGAAGAGAAGAGAAGAGAAGAAATCACTTTTAAAACAAACCACTTAATGCAAACAGTAGCTCTCTAACCTTGTTCCGTACACATAACCTTGCTGTTTGCCTAAGGCCTTGAAGCAAGAAGTCAGTCCGTTTACCTACCACACAGCTGATTGGATCTGATTAAATAGACCCTTAATTTTTATAAGATGTACAATTCTGTGTTCAAATTCCATTATTAGTAGAATCTCCTGGATTAATCAAATTATCACTCAGCAAATATTTTTTCCAAGAAAAGGATTTATAATGTGGCACTTTATTAACTGCAGTATATTTCAACAGAACATCTGTCATCACACAAGAAATAAAAAATGAAATATTTGAAATTGGAGCTTAACTGCCAGGTCCAGAGAGGCAAGGTGGGACAGGCATCCAGAGGTACAGCTTCAGAGGAGGGGATCCAGCGTAATGGCCCAGAAAGAGATACATGGCTCTGCACAGCTGAAGACAGCAGAGAAAGAGGCACATGGTCAGGAGACAAAGCCACTTCAGGGTGGAGGGAGAGGCGAGAGTAAACACCCATGTGAAGCCATGTAAGTTGTTAGCAAAACCTGTGAATAGAGTAGAGGGAGGAGCCCATCATTTAGCTGGCAAGACACCCTGAAGCTGGCAAGTGCTGTGTGTGCTGGTGAGACATTTAATGTACAGAACACACTAGGAAAGCTGGAAATCAAGGTAGAAACTGACCTTAAAAACCAACTCTTGGCGGGGTGTGGTGGTACCCATCTGTAAGCCTACCATTTTGGGAGGCTGAGGCAGATCAAAAGTTCAAGTCCTGCCTGGGCAACTTAACAAAACCCTGTCTCAAACTTTAAAATTTAAAAAGGGTAGAGGGTGTAGCCCTGTGCAAAGGCCCTGGGTTCAGTACTCAGTACCGCAAATAAACCAAACCAAACCTCTTGGCACAGTGGCCCTTAAACAGAAGCCTCCCTTTGTCATCAAGACAAGATGCTGTGTGTTTGAACTTTATTTTTTTTTCCTTTCTTTTTTTCCCTGCCAGCACAGCTTAGTCAATTAAAAAGAAATTCATTTGCAGTGTGCATTTATTTAACACTGAACAATATTTTGCTGTATGAGCCAAAAAATAATAAAAATAAAATAACATATGAGTGAATAGAGAAAATTACTGGTATGCTTAGAAAGTGGCTGAATCATCAGTATAAACATTGAAATTGCCTTTTCTAGAATAAGTTCAGTAGAAATAATATTTTACTTCAGCTTCTTCCCTACATACAACTTTGTAAAAATCCAATTTAATAATGTTAGACCCAATTCCTGGTTACTTAAAGGAGAAGGATGGATTTGTATTTCAAGATAAGCATATGTATTTCTAACTGAAGTAAATGATTGAAGTAACTTGCACATGGAGGAAGGAAAGAGAGTCCCAGGAATTTGTTAACTAAAAGTTTAGGTTGCTGAGAAATGACACTTTCTTAATTTCAAGAACTGAATAATAAAAGAGCTCCCAGAGGACATATACTCAACACACGTATGTACACTCACACCCAGGGAGAGGGAAGTGCACTGGCGTGCCCTTTTGGGTATGCAGCAAATATGCTGTTTAAAGGGATCTCAGTAAAGATTTTCTATAAATTATGTTTATTGCATGAAAATAAGCAGAGTATAAGGTGTGAATTCTAAATGTGCTAAGGGAATTTCGGCCTCTGAGTTGAAAAAGAGAGGACATTAGTTTAAGGAATTTGATTATCTACTGATAGGTCATTTCTGAAAATAATGTAGAGCATTCATCTTTTATCACAGTTGATGTTTTAGTGCATACCGCTCTCCCCAGCCTCTTTGCAGCCTTGCTTCCTCAGCCTTCTGGCTCTGTTCAGAAAAGGGGGCCACTCGCCACTGTATAAATTCCTCACATCTGGGCAGGATGTGACCTTCAGTTCCTCTTTCCTATTTGGCTCCCTCCTGTTCCAGAGGAGTGTTGCTGCTCCTTTGTAAGTCTTTGCAACCCTAAAACTTCTCCTTCTCTGCACTGTCTCCTCCATACACATTGTCCTTTCTGTTTGAGGTTTACCTGAAACTCCATAAACATACTGAGCAGTTACTTAGGCCAGTGGAGGGATGGTGAGCCCATAGCATGTGTGCTGCAGTGGGCTGTTTATCATTGAAAGCTCTAAAACTGTATCACTGTGCTCGATGGTCCTGTCTTTGGTCCTGATTCCTACCAGAAGACCCCTGACTCCCTTCTCCCCCATGAAAGTCAATAGTAGCCTGTGCCTCCCCCACCCCCCAAGCTCCCAACATTAGGCTACTTAAACCTTGAACTGGCTACTTCCTGTGTGTTGCCTGGTGGAACTGTCAGCACAGATGAAAGGTCACTAACTCCAAATCTGAGATCTGTGTTGGTACTGGTCTCATTGGCTGTATCACAGAGGTGGCTATCCTCTTTGCTACCCCCACAACCTCTGGTTTCCTAGATCTCTTTTTTTTTTTTTTTTTTTTTTTTTTGGTTTTTCTCCGGTACCGGGAACCGAACTCACAACCTTGCACTTGCCAGGCAGGCACTTTGCTGCTGAGCTAAATCCCCAGCCCCAGGTTTCCTAGATCTCTGACAACTCCAACACAAGTTTTCCTCAGATTCTGCCTTTGCCGTTTTCCCATGCAATGTTGTTCATCAGGAGCTTTGTCACCCGCTGCACTGCCCCCCCATTCTTTTCTGTTGTTCCTGTCCGCCATGTTTGCTGGAGTCCTCCACATGACTTCACATGCACTCCTGCAGTCTAGCTGTCCCACTGATCTTCAGCTCAACATCTACACAGAGAAGTCGTTATTTCTCACCCAGACCACTTTCTATCGATGAGATCATCATAAAACTTGAAATAATATATCTTAAATCTTCCACCTGGTCCATTCAGTTCTTAAATTGCATTGATTCTATTTATGAAATAGTAGTCCTTATATGTATTAGTGTTCACTAAAGTTAAACTTTAGTGTTATACAGGAAATAGTAGCCAAGGCCAAAGGCTAAGTGTCGAATGAGGTACCTGCAACTGGAAGGCACAGCCTTTCAACTTCCTCAGGGCTCTTCAGCTACACTGCCTCCTTGTCCCCACTGCCACACTTCACCCTCTACTGCTAGACTAAGTCCTTTCAGGTACTTTGCTACCATTTCTCCTAAAATAATTTTTGAAAGCCATTTAACCCTTGCACATTTAAAATAGGAGATTAATTTTCTATGTATGTAGTTGCAAGGAATATTTATTGTTAAGTAGTGACATTTAAAAATGAAACTATTACATCATTCTTATGAATGGATCCCCTGGAATACATAAATAGTAAAATGAATTGATATTATCAAATATTTCAAAAGTATGTGGAAAAACATTTTCTTTGATGATTGGAAATGGTGGTGATATACCGATGTTCCCCTTTCCCAGAATTTCATTGAAATGTAGCATTTTTATGCTTGAAAAATGTTTTTGACCACCATATCAAGTATATACCTGCCTCATCCACACAGGTACTCACCCATATATACCCATGAGCATATTTGTATGTATACAAATTGCATGTGAAATTTCTTATTTCCAGTGACCCTAAACTCCATTAAAAAATTAATTCTGTATTGTTATTATGGTGATGGTTTTTAGGATACAATTGAGCAGAATATCATAGATATACTACAGACTTCATAAACATAAAATGTTAATTGAAATGGCATCCCTAGTTGATGCGGATGCAGGAGCATTTGTGTCATGGTGCTCCGATGGAACTGCTCCTTAGTTTTGGTGTCCAGGAGGATTTCTTTAAATCCAGAAACCCTTTGTCTGGAGCTCTCTAAGCACACTCAGCCCTCTCTCTCACAGTCATGCCTTGCTCAGGGTACCTTGTCCAGGCTGGCAAGTCCTTGGGATCCATGCTGGTGTCAGGGAGCCTTTTCTTCTTAAAGTAGGGCAGTCATGAAAGAGGAGATAGAAGGGCCTGGAGTTGAGAGGACCTCTTGGATAGTTTTGGGAAGGGGGATGTATGGCATTACTTATGCAGAAATTGGTTCTCTTAAATCTGCCATGCTTGGAAAGACCGTAAGGCACAAATAACCCTGTGGAGCCAGTACCCTCATCTGAAGACCACACTCCCATACTCTCTTCCTTAACTAAGTGCCTGGCCTGGAGGGCCTTCACCCCTCATTTCTGCCTGCCCCTCTCCAAGAGGCCTACGCATCACCTCTTCTCTGAGGTCACATCCACTCCTCCAGCTTGAGCTGTGCTGGGTTTTGATACCCATCGTGGAGCACTGGGCCCCTCCCTCCTGGCAAGCTCCACAAGCTCCTTTGAGGCCACACCCTCTTCTTTGACTTTGTGTCTTTAGACCAAACACAATGCCTGGAGTTTGGAATGGAATTTTTAGTTTCCCATGTCAAGAATTAAACTTGTTGGATATTTATATGAGAATTGATTTATTTGTCTTCATATAATTTTTGCGGAAAACTTGTTAAAACAGAGGGTAATTTTTTTACTTCAGGAAATAGTACAAGGAAATATTATGACTTTGGAAGATCTGTTAAACCTCACCCTGACTATGTGTTTGAATTTAGAACAGGATGCAGGACTCATTTTGAGAGATGCTTCTGAGAGGATGCACATTTGCTAACAGATTGGGATGCTGCTAGTGTCTGGCCATTGCCCTTACCACAGCAATGGTCTTTGAGGGAGGAAGATCATTCATTTCTTTTTATTTCTTGTTTTGTACCTATCTTAGTTCCTTTCAAAAAATTACAAATAAATCTTTTAAAAAAAAAAACTGTTCCAAAGCTCAAATACAATGTTTATGATAGAAAAGCTGACAGACCTTTAATTACTAAGGCAGTGCTTGGCACCACAGTAAAATACTAGCTTTGCTAGAAAGAGGATTCAGAAATTTGGAATAATACCATGTATTTTCACAAATGGGAATGACCAATAGTTCACAAGTGTGAACGGGCTGGAGGCCTGGTAAAGTTTGCTGGATGTGGTTAACAAGTTTCCTTCTGTATTTAAAAGTGTATTTCTTCCATACAGCTGCCCTAGAATCATAGCCCACTAGGAGATGATGTCTTACAGAGCGGAGAATGGCAGCCCGGGGACACAAGGCCTCTGCTTGGGTCCCGCCTCCTACCTGCCAGCAAGCTGCAGAAACTTCCTCTCTGCTTCCAAGTCCCCGATCAGTCAAATGGCTGTAGCAATAGCCCTACCCTAGCTCATGGGGGGTGGGGGGGCACATTGAAGGACCTGTAAATGCATGGAAGGCAGGTATACCAGAGCCTGGGGTGCAGCAAAGTGTTACTCATTCTAGTTGTCATTGTCTTAGGGAAACTAAGACACCTATTTTTTTAATTTCTGAGAATTGTCTGAGTTCTTGACTAAACCTGATAGATTAACTAAAAAAAATCCTATATGCACATGATTAAAAACTCAAACATACATAAAATATATGCTGGCATTTTAACTTGTTAGAATGAAAATTACTATTTTATTAAAATTCATTTAAGTCTTATTAAAAGCAGACAAAGATACTATCTACCCTGAATAATAAGCTTTTAGAGACAGTGTCTTTCTTGAAGACATGATAGTCCTTTTTGTAAATTGAATTATTTGCTGGGTAATAACATTGAAATGAAGGAATTATACTATTTTCATCTTTCTTAAGGAACAGATATTTAATTTCTGCCTCATGTTAATGTTATAAGTATTCAATATATTTAAAATACCACTTCAAACTAATTTATACTTAATAGTCCCATGTCTTTAAAATGGAAGCATAATATGCTTTTTTGTATTGTGTGTTTATGTTCTCACATTGTCACAGGTTTTCCCTTTCCTGAATCTATATTTTAAACATACTAACCCTCAGGGAATAATAAATGAGATCAATAATATCTTTGATTGGAAAACATGCCAATCATATAAGTGTTGCAAGGATGTGTGTTTTTAGAAAGAGCCTTGCATACCAGTCAGCATGGCTGGTGTTGGGCAGCTTGGTGCCTGTGATATATGGGGAAGCCTTTTGGTGATTTTACACAGCTCACCAGTAAACCTGCCTGGTAGGTAGAAATGAGGTTAAACCCAGAAAAAATGGCCTTTGGAAGAGAACTGGACATTGAAGCTAAATGGCTAAATAGCTTTAGACACCCCTAGAGGAAGAAAAACAAGATTTAAAGTGTTTTTATTAAAGAATATGATCTATAAATAAAGTAGTATATTTTCATACTCATGACAGATTTTGACAAATAAGAGAAAAATGTTCTCCTGATAGGAAAATTGAATTTGAATTGTGTTTTTACACTATTTAATGCTGCTGGTGCACTGAGAGATTGCTTCAGAGTGGACGCTGAGTTAATCGGGGTGAATAGCAAGAGAAGGAGGGCCAGCACTGGACAGAAGGCTGCACTTCATAGGCCATCCTTACTGAAACCATGTCAGATTACTGGCTTCACTGCTAAGTCTCAGCCCCTCCTGTGATGATGGCCTACTCACAGGTGTGGGCTACTCTTGTTATTACTTGCGATTATTTAAGTCATTTTGAAATTTGGATTTTTAGAAATAGTTCTGGCTAATACCCCAAAGCATGAAAAACTGACTAGCCAATAAAAATGAATACAATCCTGTAATCTGTAGCAAAATAGGTGGAACAGAAGGACATTGCATCAGGTGAAATAAATCAGGCACCAAAAGACAAATACCGCATGTTCTTTCTTATCTGTGGGAGCTAAAATTGTTGATCTCAAAACAGAAGAGAGTAGAATAGTAATTACTAGAGGCTGAGCAGTATGGAGGGAGATGGGAAAAGAGGGAGGCTCTTTTGTGGAGGTTTCAGTCTGTAATCAGCTGGTTCCAAGGCGGGATTTTAACCAGTGACAAAATGTGGCTAGAAAGCAGGAATGAGTGCTAGAGTTCTGTATAGCACTATACAACTGCCATAGTTCACAATAACCTCTTTTACAGTTTATGAGGAACTACAAGACAGGAGCTCAAAAACTCCAAATATAAAGAAAGAATAATGCTAGTCTCCCTGATTGTATCAGTACACACTGAATACACCTATTAGAATATCACACTCTTGGCCATAAATGTGTACAATTATTATGTGTTAATTAAAAAGAGGCAAGTCTAGAGAGATGGATGGTACAAAGCCTTTGAAGGATACTCTGTGTTTGGAAGTCATGGTGGCATTGTGGGGACAGGTTGCTGTCATTACCCATCACAATTAGGCACATGTCAGTTTCAGAAGTGTTGCAAAAAATAAGGGAGGTACTATTTGTGTAAAAAAATTTGTCCTTGACAATTACTTCTAGAACATGCTATTTTAAGAAAGAAAAGCCCATGTTTCCTTAATCTTTATATTCCATCTACCTTTATTGTAATAATCACCTACCCAAGAGCCTGAGAAAGTCATCTTAAATGAAGGCAGGATGTTCACTTGTAATTCAGCTGATTGGTTCTGTCTTCCTACCTGCCAGTGTGGATAAGAGATTCTTTGCCATTGGACAATACCTTTTTGTATGTTGACTTTTTGGTTGAAGTTTTGGAAATAAATCTATGATTCACACTAATCCTGGAAAAAATGTGGTCCTATGTGTAGATTCTGTAATTTGTTCATTTATTCAACAGATTTGGAGGAACTCTATTAAGAGGCAGCTACAGGGGATATGGTAATAGAGCTGACTAACCTCACAGCTATACCTGGTCTATGTCTTAAAATTATGTGTGTGTGTGTGTGTGTGTGTGTGTGTGTGTCCATGTCTGTGTAATCTAGTGAATTTTAAGATTGTGAACTGTCAGAAAATTCTTGTAATTAAATTTTCTATATATGCATGAATGTGCACATATTTTATTTCAAAATATGAATCTTAGCAAATTTCTCAATTTGAAAATAAGAGACATAGATTATTATGCCCCCTGGGAATAGCTTGAGATAGATGATGATGCATGCTGTGGTAGATGAGGAGTTTGGAATCATTGGTCCACCATTCAAATCTCAACTCTGTTCCTAGTCCCATTAATGAAAGGTTACCCACATGCTTCAGACCTCAGATGTCTTACCTAAAGTTAGGTGCTATAAATAGAACTGAAACACAGCTGACACTTGGTATATGTAAACTATTTCCCTTTCTCATATCCCTACCCAAATTCTCAATACTTATTACCATTGTCTACCATTAACTGCTCAAGGTGATATGATTATTTATTATAGGATAACATAGTGATCATATTCCATAAGGCCAACAGGTAGACCTTTCAAGGAGAATGGAATGCAATTTAGGAAATATGTTGTTTATGAAAATTTGGAGCAACATACCTCACTTGCATACCTACTGTAATGGATGATATATTGTGTCAACTTGAAAACTGAGAAGTTTAGAAGCTTAACTATGTGACTCAGCAGGGAGCCAGGGTCCTCACTTTGTAAACATCCTGAGCTTGTGGAAGAGGAAGGCATGGAGACAGTGTGGGTGGATAGCCAGCATACAATATAAGGGAGGAAAAGAGTCCCTCTTTTGCTCTTGTTGCTTTTGTGTCTTTTGCTGCCTTGAAGTGTTACCCCTCACCATGCCATCCCGCCTTGGAACCAGCTGATTACAGACTGAAACCTCCACAAACTGTGAGCTAAATAAACCTTTTTTTCCTTAATTTGGAGTGTCAGGTATTTTGTCTCAGCAATAAGAGAAAAGTACCAACATAACTGCTTTCCTTAGAAGACTTAAATATGGCAATTTAGTGTTTTCTGTAATATCTTCTAAAAATACCGGAAGACTGTTTAACAGATTTTTGGTCAAATGTCAAATGAATGCACCTGCTGCAGTCTCCCCTGTTATCTCACATAATAGAAGTGATAGAAAAAGATACAGTGAGAGGGACAGATAGACATATAGAGAGATAATATAGAAAATATGAAGTGGAATTATGAGGAATTCCACAAAAGAAAGAGCAGATGATATGGGATAGAAAAGAAACCTACAAAAAAAAGAACTGACACTGGAAGCAGAAGACCCTGGGCACAGGGGGACCAGTGCACATGCTGGTCATTAAGCTCCTGCAGCTCCTTCTGCCACATGCTGCATGTATTGTGCTTCCCCCTTCCACCGTGCTGTAGCTGTAGATATGTGTGCCCCTTGGTAAGAGCTATGAGTATTAGAATCTAGTCAAAGAGACGGGCCAGTTCTCTGCCAAGGTAGGAGGAAAGGAGAGCATGCGGGCCCAGAGTGTTATCTGGATGAGCACCCTGGCCAGCAACACATTCCTGTCTTCTCACTTCAGGGCACAGACACAGTAGATAGTCTTCCAGAGAAAGATGAATGAGCACAAGACAGAGAATCATAAGACAGTGGGAAATGCCAACCCCATAGAGTGACACACTCAACAAAGAATATTTATGCAAGGAAACAGGCAACAGAGGAAGCATATAGGAACTACTGAAAAGCTGCACTTATAATTTTAGGAGAGATGCAGAAACACATTCCAACCATTGAAAATCGGTAATCTAGAAAGTGGACATTGCTTGTTGAAGTAAAAATTAAGTAGAATGAATAAGAATGTGGATACAACTGAAGAGCAACTTTAGGAGTTCTCCTAGCATCTATCAAAACTAGAGTAGGAGATGTAATATTTTTAAGTTAATAAACATAGAAGATAGAGCCAGAAATACCAGCTTTTACCTGTTGACAAGTTTCTTATAATAAGAGAATATAGTACAAAGAAATCCGAGGCAGTTTCCATAAATAAAGGAAGACAAGTTAAAGGGGTCATTAGGTGTCAGTAAAACAGAAACAAACTTAATTAAATACAGTATCCCCAGTGAGCAGGGTCTTAGTCAAGCTTCCACGTGAAACAGAATGTAGAACTCTGCCCTCTCCCAAAGATCAAAGTGAAATAATGATAGTAAAGACTTTTTCAGGGATTCAAAGACTCAGACACTTGCCAACTTACAGACTGAAAGAATTAATAAATGATAGATTCCAACAGTAAGAAAAGTGTACACAAATGAAATGATAATGAACAAAGAATTCACTGAACCTCTCTGTTAAGTCTAAATAAGGTTTATTGTGAATAGTTATCAATTAATGATCCAAAAGCTCTCAATAGCCAGGGATGTGGGATTTTGGGGGAAACACAGGTGGGAGTGGAGGCATGTGTTGTGCTTCATGGAGGATGAAGAAAAAGCATTACTAATATTCTTATCTTGTTCAGCAGAAAGATGCACCTAGAAGACAAGTCTAGATATACATGAAAATAAGTTTGAATAAATGTTAAAAATTTAAAGGTAGCCAGTAGAGGAATGGAATTTGAAACTGCAGCTTGCAGGCCACTAGAGAAAAAGAATAATGGAGAAAATCTTGTCAGTGCAAGTGAAGACAGAGGAAGAGGGCTAGAAAAGAAACAACCTAGAATCGGGGAAAATTAAGCATATAAAATATCAGTCTGGTCAAACAGATCAGTAATCTCAGTAAATGTGACTAATTTAAACCTACCTCTGAAAGACAGAGCCTTTCAATAAAGTTTTAAAAACAGCTACATTATACACTTTTTACAGGATTTACATAATTTTTAATGATACTGGTTGAAGTAAAAGCATGTGGAAACATGTCAGGCAAATGTTGATTGTGTAATTATGCTTAGCAATATTAATATAATAGAAATTAGATTTCAAGGGAAACAGTATTAAAATGGACAATGGTGTTGAAAAGAGAAGGATACAGCAAGAAATTATAACAATAATAATTAATGTACCATCACCAAGTAGATTGAATCCCCAAAATTGTAGGGATGGCTAAGAATTACATTATGAAAAAGAAAAAAAAAACCTCCCAACCATTGAAATAGGTACTTTTAGCTAATTGAGTGTAAAAGGAAAATATATTAATTAAGTAGAGGACATCTCACAAAATTGTACTGGAAACTGCTTAGTGGGAAATTATTAGAAGCATTAAGTCTAGATACGGGCAAAGGTATCTGTGGTAATGTTGTGCTGAGACACAGTCAGTGTCATAAGACAAAATGAAAGGAGGAAGAGGAAGAGGCAACAAAAGTAAAAAAGAGATGTAGAGATTAGAAAGAGACCAGATGTCATTATGTCAGATGATGTCACCATAAACAAGGAAAACCCATGGGAAGGGGCTCACTTGAAGGACTCCTGTTGCAGTCAACTGACTATTAGGCTTTATGAGGGATTCTGAAAGATGACAAGGTATAAGGTTGACATGGAAAATAAGGTTTAAGGTTGTCAAGGTTTTCCTGTTCATTAAGAATAATTAGAAAAATGTAATTTCAGTGACTACAATCCCAGCACTCAGAAGGCTAAGGCAGACCATCACTACAAGTTTGAGGCAGCCTGGGCTACATGGTGAGTTCAAGACCAGCCTACACTACATAGGAAGACTCTGTCTCAAAAGAAATATATAATTACAAAAAAAAATTACAATATCCTGTTCACCATAGCAAGCTAAACTTTTAAACATTCTTTAATAAGCCCAGTAAGAAATGTACAGGAAACTGTAGAACTGTAATAAAGACTTAAAAGATGAGCAGAAGGAGTAATATACCAGGTACGTGAATGGAAAGACTTAATTATATGATGATATCCACTTTCCCCAGATACATCTATAAATTCAGTATAATCGGGAAACTTGTCAATTGATTCTAAAATTAAAAGGAAGTGTTCCAATAAGCCATAGTATATACATACTATAGAATATAATGGATCAGGTAAGGACAAAGAGGCAGATGTGAGTGTGGCTAGACATCCAAAATGTAGTTTTGTGTGGAGAAGAGGAAAATTGCAAGACAGTAAATGTAACAAGATATCACCTTTTTAAAAGGCACAAGACAATATGCATCTCACTAGTACATGTGTGTACAATGCTCCCAAATAAATTGAAGCAGTTCCACAATAAATCCCACCAAAGCAAGAACTCCCTCTCTGGAGAGGAAGGATGGGGACAGAAAGTAGAAAACTTTCCAGACGATGCTTCAGTCATCCTTCAGAGTTTCTTATATTTACACATCAGGCCCAGAGTCTCAGCAGGAAAACTAGGGAAAAGTAGATCTACACCACATCCTGGGAACCAAGAATGCTTCACAGGAAGAAAAAGGAGGATCTCCCCAGGAGGTGTCAGTGCACATCATAAAGATAATAGCTTTGTGCTACTGGAAAGGGAAGGCGCAGCTTTTTTTTCCTTTGGTTATCTAGTGTAACAATGACTCCAAACTCTAGTTGGTGAAAACAGCCTTGATTTTTTTTTTCTTTTGTTCATGATTTTGTGGTCCATGAATTGGGAAAGGGCTCATTTGAAGGACTCATCTCAGGCTCCTTTTCTGAGCCAGGTGGCTGGGCAGGAGGTCTACTTCCAAGGTGTCTTCTCCCCATATCTCCAGGGCTCTTTCCTGTGGCCCGAGCCTCTAGCACTGCCTAGGCGATAAAATCTACTTGTCAGTTCATTGTTTCAGACTTCAGTAACAGAAAACTTCAACTCAAACTGTTTTCTCAGGTAAGATAATTTACCAGAGATCCAAAGTTAAACAAAATATAAATTCTCACTCTCCAAATTGTCAAACATTTAAAAAGTTTAATAATATCAGGTGTTGGGCAGTGTAACAAGATAATGGGATTTTTGAAATGCTGTTAATTGAAGTATAAATTAATACAGGCTTTTTGGCAAACATTTTGGTGGAATCTATTATAGTGATAAATCCCATACTCCATAACCCTTCAGTACACGGCTCTAAGAAATAGTTGCTCATACTCACAAAGAGGAGATATACAGATGCCAGTGTCAACTGGAAGCAGTCTAATGTTCCTGAGAAAGGGGTGATTTAAATAACCTACTGCATGTCTAAATACATTATACATAAAGGTCAATGCGATGCTATGCATAAAGATCAGGAAAGAATACTGATCAAAGCTCACTTTCTACCAGTTACTTAAGCCACACACATGCACGCACACACTTGTTTAAACAGAATTCATGTGTAGTTTCATCTGATATCTTTGTAAAATTGAAGCTGCTCCTGTGCTTGATTGCTATAGTGCTGGCAGAGGGTAGTAATCACTGAGCCGGCATCCTGGGTTTGGGGAGCGCTGGCATGCTTCAAACTGAAGAGTTTCAGCTCACCCCCTGCTGCTTGGGAGCCACCAAAAAAGAAATGAAATGAGTAATTTGAACACAAATGGGAGAAAGCAAGACTCATTTCCATACCAGGGAGAACTTGAATGTCTCCACCAGAAGGGGTGTCTGCTAACTTGGTGCTCATTCAACAGCCTTATTTGGGGCTAACGCTTCTTTATAAGCTGCCTTCCTGAGCCTGAAGTAATTCACAGGGATTGATTTGTAAAACATTCTGAATCAATTAAGGCTTTAATCAGCAAAGTAGCAAACTTCTCATGGCTTGTGGACTAATTTTACCATCTCCCATCAATGTGAACCTAAGATGGAAAAAAAGAAAACAATTAAGAGGATGCAATTATCTGTCCTGATTACTGAATTAGAGGAGTTTGTGTTTATCTGTCCCAATGTGAAGGTGGGCATCTTCCGTGGAAAACAATCGCAGCAGCTGTGGCATGCAGGAGCCCCACTGTGGCGTCAGGCTTTTCACAAAGACCTACTTAGCATCGGAGACTCCAGTTAGCACTCTTTAAGTGACCCAGTCTCAAACAAGGGCTCTTGGGTACTATTATGTATCAGTGCTTTTGAGAACAAGGTTGGAAAAAGTATCTTGCCAAGGATGTCAGGAGTTTCTCACACAAACATCTTATTTGAATTGCTGCATCTGCAGATCTATCTACTTACACAGTGATTAGGAAATTGCTTTCCTTTATTTAGACCAGCTCTCAGCAGTGGGCACATATTAGAACCACATGAGGGGCTTTGTAAAGTCCCAGAACCCACCCAGACCAATTACAGATTAGGAGTTAGGAAGCCAGGCTCCAGTGCCTTCTAAGGCTTTTTAGATGATTCCTGTCTGCAGCCCAGACTGAGAACCTGTGACTTAGATAGCGCTTCCAGGGCAGATCGGTCTCGAGGTTATTATGGAACAGGGACTAAATCATTTTGGAATAGAGTGCATAATGAACATTTATTCTTTCCAGAAAAAGGCTTTTCATTAAATGTGTTACTAGACTTAACTTTTATAACTTTGTCAGGTTTTTTCAGGAAGAAAAAATGATTTTCTCAAATAATGATCTCTTAATTCTTGATTTGGAAAAGGTGTTCATCCAAACTATTTCCAGGGCAAAGCCTGAATAATCAGTCATTCCCTTAGTTTCTCTTGAAGTGCTGGCTGTTACTGACAGAACCTGAGTACGGGGTTTCTAGCGTTTCACTGGGAAGGTGTTGTCTTTGCTTCATATTCTAGAGCTGCTTACAGGATGGATAAAGAGCCACTGGCAAAAACTCAGCTTGCCTTGTGTCCTCCTGAGCCACTCACCACTGTCCCACACTGGGATATCCTACTCAGCCAAATGATCCCAGCTCCTTGAAAGGAGCATAGAGAATAGATATCCTTACCCCTGCCAGGCCCCTGGGCTGCTCCACCTCCCTTCCAAGGGCCTTATCCAAGAACTTTCGCTGAGAGGGAGTCTGCAGAGACTTTTCTGCTCTGCTCAGCATTTCCACTGAGGTCTAACGTCTCTTGGAGATTAGCAACCCATTGTCTGGCTGGTCCTTTAAAAAATCATGATAAAATGCACGTTACATAAATAATACTGTTTTACCTACTTTTGAGTGTAATGTTCTGTGCCGTTAAGCACATTTACATTATGATGCAGCTATTGCCACCACCTGTCTCCTGAGCTTTTTCCTCCTTCCCATCTGAAACTTTGTCCCCATTACACACTGACTCCCTATGATCTCCACCCCCGTAACTTCTACCTTCTGTCTGTGTAACTACCTGTGCTAGGTGTCTCACAGAAGTGGAATTATGCAATAGCTGTCCTTTGTTGTTAAGTTTCTTTCACCTTGCATAATATTTTCAGGGTCCATCCATGTTGTTGCACGCATCAATATTTTATTATTTTTCCTAGCTGAATTATATTTCATTGTATGGTAGGGCCACATATTATTTGTTGTCCACTGGTACACATTTGGTCGTTTCTACCTTTCGGCTATTGTATATAATGTGGGTGGGAACATGGCTGTTCAAGTACCTGTTTGATCCCTTTGGGTGTATATTACTGAGGATGGAATTGCTGGGTCACATAGTAATTCTGTGTTTAAGGTTCTGAGGAACTGTCCTACCATTTTCCCCAGCGGCTGCACTGTATTTCTAGGAACAGTGCATATAAGTTCCAATTTCTCCATATCCTTGCCAACATTTAATTTCTTTTTTTCTTTTTTCAAAATAAATATCCTAATGAGTGTAAAGTGTTTGGAGGAGGTCAATTTTTAATATAACTACACCTGGAACTAGCTCACCTTTATTGTTTTTGCCATGGGAAAGATTATTTTTACGTTAAAGTGGGCAGGGACCTCCAATCATTCTGTAGATATGCAACAATCCCCCATTGCAAGCTGTCGGGTCTCCCAAACTTCTGTAGAACCTGCAGTGCACCTTGCTTCATCTCTTTCGGTATCTTTTTAAACAGAGTCTGTGTTCTAATTTTCTTTAGTCTCATCAATTAAATTTTCAATAATCTCTTGGAAGCTTTATCCCTCTTTATTTACTTTGTATTTACAGACCAATTCTGAGTTTTTTGCTGTCATTTTAGTTGAGTTTGGGGAGGGAAAGAAGGTGAATATCTATTGACAATTGTCATGATTTGAGGGGCCCACTATGTAAACAGCTCCCTTCTTTTCCTGCCTGAGTTCTCATTTTATTGAGGAAAAAGACAAAAGGAGAAGGCAGAGAGGAGGTTAAGACATTATCTTAGTAAGAGATAAGGGGCATAGTGGAGATATGGTTTATACCTACAGCAAAGTGGCATTCTTAACTCCAAACTCAGAAGTGAATGTGGCCACTCCAACTCAGGCAGAGATGTGTGCCATGCATTTTACAGGAGGAGGGCCGAGGGACTCCAGCAAGTAGCTGCACACACCCGCTTCCGTCCCAGTATTCACCATTAGCTGTCACACTCCTCACTGTAGGGATGTGAAGAACCTGGAGACAAAGGAAGAGAGGGGCATTGATAATGATGAATTCTCTCCACAAAGAAGAGAGGTGGGCAGGGAGCACCTGCAGCCTGAAGCTTTCCTGTTTAACGGGCTCTCCTTCACGCTGTTTGAACTTGATCTCTGGCCACGGTCACCATGGGGTTGCTAGTCTTCACCACATCTCCATGCTTCTTCTATTCAGCTTCCCACACTCTTCCCCTTGGAATGAGCACAGGACCCTGGTCCTGGAAGTGAAGTTTGTCCAAGAAGATAAGATGTCTAGGACCCTTACACACAGGAGGGAGGGAGGGGCATGGAGTGCCATGGAGGGAGGAGATGGCCACCTTTGAGGAGGAGTCACTAAGAAGAGAAGGCATTCGCTCCATCTCCTTTGGGGGGACTTTGCACTGTGGTAGAAGTAAGACCACAGGCTCAGATTTTTTTTGACATGTGATATACCATGTATGAGTGATTCTGCTTTCAGAGACAAGGGAAAGAATGGCCACCAGCTAGAAAGAAGCCATGTAACCATTTCATCTCAATTCACATCACATGAGTTTTGTGGATATCTTCAACATCATCTAAGTGCAACCTAGGGTCCTTATCCCCCACATCTTTCCAGAACTGATGTTGGCATGCACAGCAAGGGAAGTGCATGTGGTAAACATTTTAAATGCAGGATGGACAACAGAGACTGGGAGGCGGGAGGGATTAATAGCTCTGAAAGGTGACTGGTGTGTATTCCGAAGGAGAGAGAATCACAGTAATACATCAGAAGACAGGATAGAACCTGAAGGATGTATTTTGATAGCTGATTTTTAGGTCTTTTAGAACATATAACCTAAACTCTGATTATCAGGAGGCTGATTTCTGTGGTCTACAACAACCAAATCAGAGTCTTTCTTAGGTCTCCAAACACAGTGAAAGCTGATTCATTCACGTATTCATTAATTCAGCAAATACTGATTGAGCACCTCTCACAGGCCAGGCCCTGCTACAGGCTCTGAGAATTCCACTGGTGAGCAGGACAGAGATGATCCTACTCTACTGAGCACCTGCCCAGGAGAAGGTAGTAAACAAGTCAGCAGACACATGACTATGATAATTCAAGATAGTGATTTGTGCTTCTAGTGGTGAAAGAGAGCCAGCTGTTTTTCTCAGCAGAGAACAAGGACATGGCTTTAAGCAGGCAGGAGTTGTGTGTTTAGAGAAATAAATTCAGAGTTGCTAGATCATAAGAACTAGGAGAGCGTAGGGTGGGATGACGGCATTAGGGACCAGCCCTGCAGAACAATGTCCAGGCTCACAGAACCTCTCATAGCATTCCAGAGAGGTTACAGACTCCCCCACCTGCCCAGAATCTGCAGACTACAGAGTGATTCAGGAGAGAAACTTACCATCCATCTGGAGCTGATTAGAGTGGGGAACAACCATCCCAGCCCCCTAGCCCAAGGTGGGTATGTTTAAGGGTGGTGGCAGTGGAACAGCAGTGGGGTGCAAAGCTAAGGAACAACTAGGGAGGACTTTGATTTACAGGCTTCAGGGTTTTAATTTGATCCACCAAGGGTGAGAGCTGGGTTTCCCAGACGGAGAAAGGCCTATAGCCCCAGCCATCAGCCCACACTTGGTGGTCTCCTGTGGTACTCACATGCAGGATGGACCATCTCCTTCCTATTCCTGTGGCAGCCACAAACTGACCAGCCAGAGTGCTGGTGCATGGGTATGGGTGACACAGGAGTAAGGTTTAATAACTTCCACGTGGTGACATAGGAGTAAGGTTTAATAAAACACAGCAGAGGCATGATTTTATCATGTTGGGTTCAGTGAGATAAAAACTGATCTTACCCAATTTCAGTCTGAGGAGAGGAGTTCAAGCTGGCTGCAAGGGAAAAAAAAAGTGCAAACTCTGGACAGAGAAGACGACTAACTAAAAGCATATTTTCCTCAGGTACAAGAAGAACTCACAATTTGACTAGGTTAATATGGAGATGTATAAATATGTAGCTCTTGATTAAAATAATTTTAGAACTTATAATACACCTTATCATCTTTAGCTTATTTTTCAGCTTTGAGATTTTATGTGTGTGTGCGTACATGTGCGTGTGCATGTGTGTGTGTGTGTGTGTGTGTGTTTTATCAGAATTTTCTTTAGGAAGAGTATGCTTTCTTTCTTAGCTATCATTTGTTGGCTTTGTGTTAGTGTGTTCTTTTTTAAATTTTTTTTTCATGGAAGAGATAAATATTATTTCTGTCAGACCATTACTTATCCTTTATATCTTTCTGGAGAGGATCAGAGTCCACTGACTGAATTAAACCTCTCATAAAAACCCCATTTCATAACTCGAGAGTGATTTTGGTTTGAATGTTTAGCAGAATGGCAATCCTGGCATATTTAGCTGCTGTGATGAAGGATTGCAGCTGAGTGGCATGTAAAGTTCAGAAGAAATGCCCCGATCTGATGAGTCATAGGTCAGCCTATAAATTGGCAGGAAATATAACCAAGTAACCTAACATTACCCAGTAGAGTGTTTTCGCTTATTGCTTACTAATAAATAATAAACCTGTCACCAATCATCGATTCTGAAAAATGTGTTGCTTGGTTCATTCCAACAAATGCTGGAATCTGAGCAGGAGGATTTGTCTCATGAAAGCACTATGATTATTAAATACCACCAAGCAGACCCTGGATATAATGAGATTAAAACTGTCTGTACAGAGGACAAGACTTTATTAAAACAGAAATAGGAAAAGAAAGCCACCTTATCAAAGTTGGCTTTACAGACTGGGTGACATCTGCTTAATAAATTTGCTATTTTTGTTGAAGACATAATTTACATTACCATTAGATAAAATAAAATATATGAGTATCTTCACAACCAGATAATGTAATCTACTGTGCTATTATGCTCAAACCCTGTTCCTTCATCTGTAATTTTCTTCCACAAGAATTTACTAATGTTTTAATGTTGCATTGATATATATTCTAGATCTGTATCCCAATTTCAGACGTTAGCATAAATGTAAATTGATATTTGTTTGTTGTGTTTCTTTGTAAACTAAGGACACACAGGTACCTGTAGCTTGCACACACAGGTGTGCTCTTGCTGTTTCCTTTGACATCTTCTTAACCTCCAGAATAAGAAGCATCTACCTTGCTTGCTTTTGTTGCCTGGTATTCTGAGAGGAATAAATGATGTGGACAGTATCATTGCTCTGTAGAAGAAAATGTAAATTACTACATTACATTGTTGGAAGGCAATAATATGGAAGGGAAATCTGAAGTCAATTGACATTTTTCATTCAGGAAAAACAAAGCTGATTCTGATGATTTTGTGTGGGGGGTTCTACTTGGCTTCAGAGCCCTGTCAACTGAAGATTTCTTTTTTGAAAAAGTAGAAACTAATGCAGTGTGCATTTTGGCCAAGTTGCATTTTTCATTTGTCTATGATCTCAGTCAGGGGAGCAAACCCAGAGAGAAGCAGGCAGGCAGCTGAATCAGAGGCTATAGTTTTCTGGATGCCTCTCCTCCACCCAGCTCAGGTCATAGTCCCCTCTTCTGCTAACAGCCCCTCTTCCGGAACCCAGCACCCTCTCTTTCCCAACACTCAAGAAGCCATCCAACAGCCACAGTGTAGCTACCATTTCCTCGCAGGTCGAAAATGTGGGTTTGCTGTTTCTAACTTTTGAAAATTAAGAGTTTTGTGACTTTTGCTGAAGAAGGACATTTTCTGTCAGGTAGTCAGCCACTTGCATGGGGAGATGTCTGACTGCCCAGTCAAAGCAGGGCTGGGGGTTAACATTTAGATTAAAAACCGGTCTAACACATCTCATGCAACCTGTAACGATTAATATAGTTGTTCCTTTGGCTCCCACAGGGTAGAAAATGGAAATGTTGTTTAAATTGTTTTATTCAAAAGAAATGCCATCTGATACTCATCGTTCCCTGAGTATAACAAGTTAAAAACTTCATGGATTTATTTTAGACCATCTATCTAAGGGTAATGCAAAAGGCTCTGTGTAAATGGAGTCATGTCATTGCACCATTAAAAGTAGAAATGATCAAAACAATAAAAGCCATTTAAAAATGCATCATCCTTTAATACAAAGCCTTGGTCAGTGCTCAGAAAAGTTTATGTAAAGCCATATAATACTTCACTTTAAGACTCCATAAAGATATTATAATCTAGGCCATGGTTTCCATGGGCTTTTGATATATTAAATTTAACTCTCATATTCCATAAATTTACTCTAATATATCAAGTAATTGCCACTTCTCATTATTTTTACAGCTCTTCGCCCCTTTTAAGCTGAGGTAGTGACCTTGTGCGCTAGCTTCCAGGGGACAGTGATGGCTATCAGGAATGAAAGAACGGCTCAGTAAGAATGTAACTGTTATGGTGAACAAGTAGGATTTGAAGAGTGTAATAAATTTTAGTAAATAGCTCTTCTTTCTGTCTCCTGCTGCCCATTCAAGGCATTCTCCTTAGAATAGCTCTTTCCTGACCCCTTGGGAGAAATCTCTAGCAGGTGCCATTTACCTTTTTTTTAAAATAAGTTTTAATTCTAAATAATTTACACTTACAGAAGTGTTGTGAAGCTGGTTGAGAGAGTTTGTAAACACTCTTCACTGAGCTCCTTGTAGTATTAGCATTTTATATAACCTAATACACTTACCACAACTACGAAAGTAACATTGGTAGCCCACCCCTTCCTAAACCACAGAGCTTAGTCTTGTTGGAAAGCAATAATATGGAAGGGAAATATGAAGTCAACTGACATTTTTTCATTCAGGAAAAACAAAGCCAATTCTGGTGATTTTGTGTGTTGGGGGTTCTACTTGGCTTCAGAGCCCTGTCAACTGAAGATTTCTTTTTTGAAAAAGTAGAAACTAATGCGGTGTGCATTTTGGCCCAGTTGCATTTTTCGTTTGTCTGTGATCTCAATTAGGGGAGCAATTTTTCCCCTAGTATCCTTTCTCTGCTGCAACATCAACTTAGCTCCAAGATACCATGTTGCATTTGGATGTTATGTGTCCTTTTTCTCCTCCAACATGTCACCCTTTGTCATTATCTCATTGTAGTTCATGATCTTGATACTTTGGAAGGTTATTGGTCAGGTATTTTGTGGAGATTATTTGACTGACATTATATTAAGTCTATAGATCAAATTGGAGAGAATCTGACCTCTTTACAGAATCGATTTTCAAATCTGTGAACATGCTCTACTACTCCATATGTTTATATCTTTGTTGATTTCTTTTCTCAGCATTTTGTAGTTTTAGCATGTAGACTGTGTGCATTTTTTGTTTGATTTGTACCTGAATGATTTTACCTTTTCTTTTTTGGTGCTGGTGTAAATGGTAGTTTTCGGGTTTGGCCCTCCCTCCAAACCCCCATTGTTCATTCCCGGTATGTTGGGAAAGCTGATCCGCATATATTGACTGTATATCTTGCCATCTTGCTAAACTCACTTAATAGTCCCAGCAACTTTTAACATGCACTTTGCAGGCTTCTGCATAGATACTCATTTTATTTGGGAATATAGCAGTTTCATTTCTCCCTTCCTAATGTGCATTATTTCACTTCCCTACCTGGTTGCACTGGCTAGAACTAAGTAATAAGTAGTACTGGATAGTGAGGGAAGATATCATTACCTTGTCCCTAACTATAAGGAGAAAGATAGCTGTCTTTCAAGTTTAAGTAGAATATAAGCTGTATTTTTGTGCATTTGTTCTATATGTAGTTGAAGAATGTCCCTTCTATTTCTCATTTTTCTGAAAGCTTTTATCATGAACTTAGGATAAGCTTAGTCAAACTCTTTCTGTATCTATTGAAAAGATCATATTATTGGGGTCATAAAATGTGTTATATCAATTGATGAACCTACCATATGCCCTGAGATGAACCCCACTCAGTAACAATGTATCATTCCTCTGTATACTTTTCTATGTTTTGGGATGCAATTTCCTAATAATTTGTTGAAAATGTTTTCATATAAATTCACTGGTAATTTCTTTGCTAGTAATGTGTTTGTGAAGTAATGTGGACCTCATAAAATGGGCTGAGCAGTACTCTTTTTTGTTTTCTATAAGAGATTATGTAGAGTTTATGTGTTTGGAAGATTTCACCAAAGACACAACCTAGATTGATAGTTTTGTTTTATCACATTTTGCTTTCAAAGTTTCAACTATGAATACCATTTCATTAATAGATAAAAGTTTATTCAGGTTATGTGTTTCTTGTACATTGAGTTTTAGAGCTTGTTTCTTTCAAGGAACTAGACCATATCTTCTAAATTGTGTTTTGTAAGCATAGAATTGTTTCTGATAGCTCTTTCTTAGTATTTTGGCATATATGGTATCAATAGTGATATTACCTCTTTCAGTCCAATGTTGTAACTTGTGATTTCTTTCTTTTGTCTTGATCAGCTGGCCCAAAACTTTAAATAGCAAAACTTTATTGCTATTTAAAACAGCTTTTGGTTTGACTGATATTTTACTTCTTTTCTGAGGTGTGAAATGAATAGATGTTCAGAATATACATGTAAAAAAATCTGAATCTCTTTCCACTTCATACCTTACTGCTTCACATGTAGTATAGAACCTTGCAACACATAGTCCCAATTTCTTTCTGCCTTTTACTATTATTGTCATTCATTTGATTTCTACATGTGCAATAAAAATATATTGTTGCCGTCATACATTTAAATAGTCAATAAGCTGGGTGTGGTGGTGCACGCCTGCAATCCCAGCACTCAGGAGACTGAGGCAGGAGGATCCTTGCAAGTTCAAAACCAGCCTGGGCTACAAAGTGAGCTCACAGCCAGCCTGAACTGCAGGAAGGCCTGTTGTCTCAAAAAGACAACAAAACAAAACAAAACATAAACAGTCAATAATATTTTAGGACACTAATTTAACTTACATTTATCTGTTCCATTTATTAAGCTCTTTACTCCTTTTTGTACATCCAAGCCTCTGACCTATGTCATATTCCTACTTCCTGAAGAATTTTCTGAATGTTGCTGAAGATTATCTATTGGCAAATAACTCCCAGGTCCATAGTAGTTTTTGTCTGAAAAAGTCTTCTTTATTTTTGAAGGATAGCTTTACAGGGTATAGATTCTGTGTTGACATATCTATATTCAACATTTTATAACCACACCAGTGTCTCTTTTGTTGCATGGTTTCTAATAAGAAATTCACATTAGGCACTGTATTTTTTTCTTTAGCTTCCTCACACATTATTTTTGGATTTTACCATTTGAATATGAGGTCTAGATGTGGGCTTGTGGGTCCTGTTTCATTTCTTTTTATTCTGTTTGGTGCTCTGTACACATTTTGGGTCTTTAGTTTGATATCTGTTGCTAATTTTGGAAACTTCTTGGCCATTGTTGTCTTAGCAATTTCTTCTGTCCCTCCTTTTTTCTTCTGTGACTTTTAGGATCCCAGTTACATGAATGTTAGGCTGTTTAGCTGTTTAGTTTCATTTGCCCTTTTCTTCTATGTGTATTTCTGCTTGGGTAATTTCTTCTGACCTATATTCAAATTCAATAATTTTGTCTTGGATCTTTCAAATCTATTCAAGATCCTATCAAAGGCATTCTTCATCTCAATATTGTGTTTTCTATTTCTATCATTTAATTTTTATACCCCATGTTTTTGGGTGAAGTAACCTGTCTGGTCTTATATATTTTTTCTACCAGTAGAGCCTTTTATACATTAACCATAGTTGGTTTAAATGTGTTACATGATGAGTCTAATATCTGTGTCATGTCCTAGCTTGATTATGATCATTGTTTTGTCTCTTTGTGAAGTGTTTTCCATGCATTTTTTGTGTGCTTTATATTTTGTTGTTCTTGAAAATTAGATCTGCTGTACAGGACAATCAATACAGCAGTAGATATTTCTCATGCTCGGAGCATACCTTTCTTCTACTAGGCATTCATACAAGAGTTTGTGTTGATTTAGTTAAAGATCAGGCTGAGTATAAAACTTGTTGTTGCTGTGGTTACCCTAGTTTCCTTCAGAGCCTCACATTCCTCTAGTGACATCTTGTGTTTAGGTTGTGGACTGGCTTTCCAGGAAGGCCTTCACCTTGCATCATTCCCCAGAAAATCTCTCTTGCAGAACCCTCAGCTATTTTGTTTTACTCAGTGCTTCTGCATACGTGGGTGGAGTACAGGGATGAAGAGAATTCTCTTGTGTTCTAACAAGTCCTATGAACCTGGGTCTCCAGGTCATAACCCTTGTAAGTGTCCTTCTCAATGTGCCACACTGGGCCTAGCACCTAACTAGTCCTGCCTCTCCCAGGGTAGAACCATTTTCCCCATGCCCCTACCTATCTGCAGTGAGATCCCTACAGTGGCCCCTGCTACAGAATCTCTCACTCTTTCTCCTGCTTGTTAAGGCTTATGTACTGAAAGAAATAGGGAACATGGGGACAGCAGGGTTCAGTGGGGACTGTCATTCCCTGCCTGTGGCTACAGTAGGTTTCTACCAGTGCCTTCAGGCTATAATTTTGGGGTGCTATTTGTTTTGTCCTTCCTCCTATAGATTAAGGCACTTGTTTGTTAGTGAACATAGGAGAGAGCTGTAGAGCAGATTCTACTTGCTTCTATCCCCAGCCATCACCACAGGTTGAGGGTAGGGGAGCTTTCTTAGAATTCCCACCCATCTGCTCTGTGAGTGCTGAGAAGGATGGAAACACCCAATCCAGCCTGTTAACTAACCCCTTTGTACCCTAAAAGGTCCCTCGGGCTTTACACACTCACAGTAGCACACACTTGGTCTTGGACAACACAATGGATCTTTCAGCTGAAGACCATTGGGTGCCTGTGCCAGATAAGCAAATGTCTGGACCTGTTTCTCATGGGAGGTGTCTGTCATTTTCTAGGGGTTCTAAATTTAGGATTAGTCATTTTCCAATGACCTTGGTGTGTGTGTGTGTGTGTGTTTCTCAAGAAAAATCATTTAGCTTACACTTTTGCACTTCACCCAGGGTTTTTCTTGTAATGCTGGGAATGCTGTTCATTTCCGCTTCCTACTTCTAAGAGGTGAAACCAGAACTTCACTTTCACCAGTTTCTGCTGTTTACTTTTCATGCCACTATCAGGAAAATAAGTAGTCCTTCATTCCCTTTATCACCCAGATAATCTTTCATTCAGAGATAGAGCTGTGCCCATGTGGAGGAAGAGCTCCTGAAGTTAGTTCTCCCTACCCGTCCATTCCTGTATGCAGCGGGTGGGTGTCCTGCACTCTGAAGAGAACAGGGGTGGCTTCTCTGTTCCTGCTTCAGTTTCTCCTCCATCTCCCAGGGTAACTATAGGTTTCCAGTTTGGTGATTTAGGGACAGGAAGCAGAGGTTGACTAGAGGTGATGTGAGGGAATGTGTGGAAAGAAAGCAGAGTTCTTGCGTAATTAATATTTTTCTAAACTGGTATAGGTGTTTAAAGGTGAAGCTGACTTGTAAGACTCCTTGTGGAGTCTCCAGAGACCCTGACATGTATATATGAATGCATCTACTCTCATGGCAGAGCTCAGGTTCCATTGTAATCCCAAGCATCAGGTGCTGTGCTTCCACCTTCTTTGTCCTCTCACTTTCCAGACAGTTCTATGGGGCAGAGTCTACGACATGGAAACTTCCACCTTGGTAACTCCATGGCCACAAGGGAGACAGTTCCATTTTAAGGGCGGTTCCTCTGCAGCAGACACTGCTCTGGCCTCTTGGCATTTATACTGCCCTGGTGTGTGTCAAACATCCAGCTATTGTTCCCCAAATCACTAGGAAATGTACCCAAATGTGTCTCCCAGTGTCCTTTAAAGCACCTCTCTCATGACAGGAGGTGACACAGGGTAAGGGCCATACTCCTAGCACTCTGCCACTGTCTCCAAAATCTTTCTCCTAATCTCCAGCTGTCTTGATGTCATTTTTCTCTGTCTTTTAGGTTAGAAATTTATTTGTAGCTAGAAGCTGTAAAATAAGTTTTCCATCTGATGTTACAAGTCCCATTGTGAAGATCTTGTGCCTTGGAATGTGGAAGGAATTATCACTTATTTTCCTGTATCATTAATAGGAACTAAAGCAGGAAGAATCCAGTATTAAAACCCTTTTAGCAGTGCCCATTTTCTTTAAATAAATAGATGCTTCAGTGAATGCTTCCAGGAAGTGCTTTTTGTCTGGGCATTATTTTTACAAATTTAAAACATAAAAACAGTTAGATGGCCATTGAACACTCATAACATCTATAGTGAATGTCCTAATCAGAGAGGCCACCTGATCTATCAGAGACCCTAATCCCTTCTGGCCAGTGACAGTTGAGCATTCCTCCATTCTGGAAACCAGCCACGCCGAGCCTTGATTTCCTCCAAACATGAGGATTGAGGGGCTGGGAATATAGCTCAGTGGCATAAGCACCTGCTTGGCAAGCACAAGGTCATGAGTTCAATCCCCGATACTGAAAAAAAACGAAAACAAAAACAAAAAACATGGTGATGGTACTATCTGTCTTAGAGCTGTTACAAGGACTAACAGTGGTACCTTGCCCAGAGCAGGCCCTCTGCAGAGAGCAGCTGCTACTAGGACATTGTCAAGTGCCTGTGTCACAGAAGAGAAGAGCAGGCTGCTTCTCTGTACCATGGCACAGTGTGCCTAACCCTTGAATTTGCATCTCTTTGGGGGTTGGCTTGTGGATTAGAGATACAAATTATATCTAACACAGACTTTAATTTTAATTTCTCAGCTAAAATACTGTAGATGATTTCCCCCTTTTCATTTTGGTTATAAAAGTGTAAAAATAAGACCATACAGGAAAAGTATAAGAAAGAAATGTAACATCATTTGTAATCTTATCATACATAACTTTTGAAGTATGTCTTTCCAAACCTTTTCCTGTGAAAATGCAGTTATATGCTAGAGTGGGTGTCACACTAAGAGTGACATGTGATAGCCTCCTCGACCCAGCACTCTAGCAGAGGCACATTTCCATGTTACTAACGCCATCCTTGAATGTCTCTGTGCAGATCTTCCAGATTGACTCAGCCATCAAAAGTGTTTATCCATTACTTTCAGTGAATTGCAGTGAATTATCTTATAGATATGTCTTTGTTTTTAGAAATTATTTATATTCCTAAGAATGAATTTGGTAGAACTGAGGGAATGCATCCTTTAAATAATGAGACATTACTGAATGCGCTTAGGGAAGGTGATTATACTTCCACTAATGTCTAGTTTCTCCACATTTAGCATATTTTGAGTAAAATAAAATCTTTCTATATTCTTTGATAGGTGGGAACATTTCCTCCATAAAATCAAATAGTATCTTTTAAAACTCCCTTTATAATGAAGTAAAATAAAATCAGCTATTTAAAAAATAAGTCAAGCATTGTGGCATACACTCGTAATCCTAGCACTTTGGGAGGATGAGGCAGGAGGATCACAAATTTAAACGTAGCTTGGGTGACTTACTTAGCAATGCCTATCTCCAAATTTAAATAGATAGATAGATAGATAGATAGATAGACAGACAAACAGATAATGCTGGGGGTGTAGTTCAATGCAAAGACCTTGAGTTCAATCCTTAATACCATAAAGATAGATAGACAGACGGACAGACAGACTGCCACCCAACACAGCACTGGAGATTGCACCCAGGGCTTCATGCATGCTAGGTAAGTGCACTACTGCTGAGTTACTTTTCCACCCCCTTATTTTTTATTTTGAGACAGAGACTCTCTCAGTGGCCTTGAATTTGTAATCTTCCTGCCTCAGCCTCCAGAGTATCTGGGATTATAGGCATGTAAGCTTTTTAACAACACACCAAATCCTTTTGTTGTTACAAAGATTATAACTACATGTGTCAGAATCCCTTTGGGCTCTTCAGTAGTATCTTGCGTGGCCTTGGCTCTGAGAGCTGGCACAGTGAGGACTGCAGTCAGGGAATGGGAAGAGGAAGAGACTCCTCGCTTCCTGTCTGCTGCTCCCCCTCAGTCACCTTGTGGCACCTTTTGTTCCTACAGAAAATGTTATTTTTCTCCTAACATCATGGCTGCCGTGTGACATTCAAAACTCTTTAGTGGAAATGTAATGCATACATAGAAAGTATAAAAGTCTCAGCTGAATGTATTATCACTGAGTAAATGTTTATACAATAACTACCCAGGATGAGATTTTTAAAAGTACCGCTTATTAACATTTTCTATAGTGATCATAATGGAAAAGGTAATATTATCCTAATAATTTCTTAGATCACAACTTTTATATCAGATAGAGAATAATTCATCTTGGGATAATTATCTAATTGCTTCCCCTTCCCCTGCAGTTATTCTTGAGGATAATAAATTTGTAACATTGACTTACTATGGTTGGACTTACGATTTTTTCAGCTTTTCAGTGGTGCTTAAGCAATATGCATTCAGTAGAAACTACCCTGAGTTTTACATCTGAATCTTTCTTGGAATAGTATCGTGTGTTATCACCCTCTCAGTGCTGGGCCCGATGTGAGCCGTGGCTCCCAGTAAGCCATGTAACTGTGAGATAAATAACGAGTGTTCTACATGTACTGTGTGGTCAACTTTTTTGATTTATAGAGTAGCAATAGTATATGTATTGTTGACTTATAATATTTCCAATTTACAGTGGGCTATCAGGACATAATCCCATTGGATTTTCAGAAGTGTCTATATTCTATGTGTAGTAACCTGTATAGTTTTAAAATTATGCACAACATTGAAAAACCTTTCAATATTCTTACTATTTGATGGTAAATGCAAACCAAGAAGTTGTAAAGGTAAAGCAGGGTGGCTTGTGAAATGTGTGACTGAGAGTATGTTACTGTGGTCTAAAATCAAATAATCTGGTACAGGCAAAGTAAATGGTTGATACAAGTCATTATTTGGTGTAAGCCTTGTTGTTATTAGGTAAAGGTGGAGGTAAAGGAGCAAAGTGAGCACTGCATCTGGGCCACTTATAGAAAATTAGAAGTTTCTGTACAGATTACTGGGTATCATAGCCAGGCAGCAAAGGCCCAGGGGCTCTGCCACTTAACAAAGACCTAAAGACTCATCAGAGGCAGAGGTCCCTGTGCTACTGGGACTCTCCTCTTTTCCATGGGCCAGGCTGTGCCTCAGAATCTTGGCAGACACGGTTCCAGCTCTGCGCCAGTGGCCTGCAGCCAACAGGGCTCCCACCCCCTGCTCAGCTTCACTTAGCCATTCATTTCGTGTGCAGGATGGACACTCGGTTTAATCTTGTTGTTCAGTCAATAGCTTTTGCATTATCTTCCTTTCTGTGGTTAATGTACCATTTTTCTTCCCTTTTCTTCCCCAACACAAACACCGCCATGCCCGAAGTGCTTCCCCCTGCTTGTAGAGAAGTTATAGCCTGGGCTGTAGCGGAACAGCGCTCTGATTAAAGTGATTAAAACTATATACAGCATGCATAATTAACCTCTGTGCGGCTGTCACCGCGAGCTGATGCGTGGAGCTGATACCATATCGGTCTGTGGCAGCCGGCGTATGCTACATGACCATTTTTTTCCTGCAGAATTTTAATCACTTGAGATAAAGAGCAGGAGAGAGAGATCAAGGCCATATTAATCCTCTCAATGGCTTTATAATTTCCCTTCTATTCTGCTGCTGGTAATCAAGAAAAATAATGCTGCCTTAATCCTGGATGCCAAGGTCAATCATCTCCGTGCCCTTTGATAGTAAGGATGTCACAATGAAAAGGTTGTTAATGAACACAGTACCCACCAACTCCTCAGGAACAGGGATGCATTCTGAGACCTCAGGACAATCGGGTGGGCCCCAGTTTCAGACAAAACTGATCTAAAACATTAGCCTTATTAGAAATAAATTCCTAACAGCTGGTTGAGGCTGCGGACCAGCCACACGTAGCAATCAGTGATGGAAAAATTCAGGGGCGAGCCAGAGGCGCAGGTCAAAGGTGAGCAGGGCAACCCTCTGATTAGCCGTTGGACAGCATAGCCAAGGGTCAACACCAGCTGCTGCAGGGCTACAGCAGCAGCCATTGAGCCCTGTGTGAACTCATGTGCCTCTCTGGAGGGCTGCCAAGATCTAAATACAAGTGCAGTGATGCACAGATGTGTGGTGACATTTTAAAACACTGCCAGTTGCTTTTCTTTTTTTAAAGAACATGCAGACAGGTGAAAAACAAAAATCCCTTCAGCCTAAAGCACCTGAACTAAATCCCAGGTGGCTACTCCCTTGCTCCTCCTCTATCCCTCCCCCACTCACCTGGTTTTCCCCTAAAACCTGTTCCCATGGCTGAGGTGACAGAGCTGATGTGAATGCCACAGAATGCCACAGATGCAGGTTGAGAGCAGGGGCCAGAGGTGCTAGGGTTCTGGTCACAACTGTGAACAACTTGGCTTACAACCTGGCACTGAGTCAGCACTGTCAGGAAATTCTTGTGTCACCGGGTTCATTTATCCTAGAGAAGCAATGAGGGAAGGAGGCCTTGAGTGTCAGCTGCAAATGCACATAATATTCCTGTGAGTATGGGACAAAGACAGGTAACTAGCTGACTACTCAGCCATGAGAACAGAAGGAGAGAACCTTCACCATGGTGGACAGCATCTGAGTGCAATTCTGTGAGGTGCAAACACTGAACTGAGCCTCACCCAGCGTGTTCATGTAAATGGTGCTTACTTATATGTCCTTGAACAGGTATTAGGTTGACTTCCTCTCCGAAGCCAAGCTTCCCTTCACATTCCAGGTGGGCCAGGGAAGGGCAGGTGTGGGTAGAAACCATAAGAGCCTCCCTTCGCTGCTGGAATGCTGCAGGGGTAGCCTCGGGATGGGTAGAGTGAAGGTCAGGGCCAGCATAAGCAGGAGACCCTCAGGCAATTGGCCCTCTGCTGGGGAGGGCTCTGGTCTCTTCTCTCCTTTACAGTATGACCTCAGACACAGATTCCTTCCTCCTAGAATTTGTGCTTGGACTCAGCAAATACTTCTTTTTGGATTCTAGTCATTTAGAATTTATGATTACCTGACCTGGCCTGGGATGGAATTTACTCTCACACCATCCATGGGAGGGACGTATGTGGAGCCAGTCTGGTGTGTAAATAGCAGCGTAGAAGCACGCTTTGCCTCCGTACATGAGCAAACTATTTTTAAGGATTTAGATACCACTGGTGTCACTATTTACAAATGAACCTTCTGGGGTTTGGGGTTTTTTTTGTTTTGTTTTGTTCTTTAATGAAAGCAGACTTGGCAGGGCCTCTCCTTGAAACCACTTTGTTAGCAATTCATTTGAGTAGTTAAAATGAGTGAAACTGATTTTTTAAAAAAATCTGTAATTTAGACTTTCCCTGCTTCCTCTGAATTACTGTACTGTGTCAAAGCAGAAAACAATTTATTCACCCATATCTAAGAGATTGTTCTGGCTTTTTCCCCTTCAGCATAATTTCAGTAATGGAGCCTTTGCCCCATTTCCATAGAGCAGAAGCGTTGGCTGGCAGGGCCACACACATGTGATCCTCCAGAGAAACTGGAGCATGGCAGCTGCCACACAGAGTGACTGGCATGGGGCCTGGGGCTCAGAAGCTTTTCCATTGGGTCCCAGGCCTGGACATGTTCCTGGGAGCTTCTGCAGGTAAAGCAGAGATTCCATGGGGGCCAAAGCACAAGACCCCTCCTTCACTAGGGCATCCCTGTTTTTCTCTGGGTTCTACATCAGGATTCCTCCTAAGATTTCATTTAGGAAAAAGAAAGCTTCACAGAAGTTGAGAAAGCTGAGTACAGCCCTGTGCTCCACTTCAGTAAGATGTGTAAGACAAGGCTGATCTTCCAGATCAGAGGGTGAGGGATGAATGTATCTGGGAGACACAGTGCTTCTATACGTCTGCTTTCCCCTGTGTTAATGCAGGTATAGGTGCATGCATCTGTGGTAGCAGCTCTGTGTGCATTCATGTGTGTGAAGCCCTTCATTATTTGGGGCTGCCTTGAGTTCTAGAATTTCACCCTCAAGAACCACAGAGAAGTAGGGCATAAGGAGGCCAAGGGATGATTTTGTGGCCAAAGTGATAGCAGACCCTTAACTATGAAGGCCTTTGACTTCTTTCCTAAGAAATGTAGACTCTGCTCTGAAAACAGAACTGGAAAGCAGGGGCGCAGATCTCTGCAGAGATCTTGCTCCTGCTGCAGCCTTCAGCCTTCTCCTACTGCACAGCAGGTCTGACCTAGACCTCCTTCTGGTCCTGCTGCCCACTTCTAGTCTGCTCTGATTGTCTCTAAATGAGTTAATGTCTTCACTGTACTGTCTCCAGCCTTTCTCCTTTACTTAAACCTCCATACAGCCTCAAGGAGCCTTAGCTATTTACCACTGCCAGAAGATGAAAGTCTGAAGTCCAAGCTCTTGACAAGGTATTCAAAGTTCAACATAGACTTATAAGTGATTTCTTTGTTTACAGCCTTTTGATGGCTGTACATATTTCATATCCTTCAAGATTGAAACTCACGGAGGGCCTCTTACATTTGAATTCTTTGTGCCTAACATATGAAAGATGTTCAGCATATCTGAACTGAATTCACTGGCAACTATACTTATCCTAGCTCTTGTTTGTCTGGCATTACGATGTGCCAGGCATTTAGCATTTGTCTTACAACTATCCTAAGCTATAAGAGCAGTAACTCCATTTTTAGATGAGGAAGCTTAGTCTCAGAAAGATTAAATACCTTGGGAAGTCAAGAAAGAACTAACCCATCTCCTTTCCAACTGGCCCAGAAACACACTGAGGTCCTCAATCGGAAATGACTTAGCTGGGGCGTCACCTTTTCCTTCCTAAGTGTGAAGGAGGCTCACTATAAGCACAGTGTGTGCATGAGATAGACCATGCTTGCTTCATGCCGAGTGAGGAATATGCCACCCTCCAGCTAGTCACCCTTCTTGACTAACTTTCACCTAACGACTGTGTAACAGGCATGCTCACAGACACCCCAGGCTGAAGACAAGTACTACCCTGGGTCCATCACGGCAGCGGGAGGACAGGTCCTCCAGCTCCAGCTCTGAGGGATCAGTGCTGGAGGGAGGCATATTCCTCACTTGGCATGAAGTGTGATCTATATCTTATGTACACACTGTGCTTATGTTGAGGCTCCTTCATACTTAGGAAGGCAAAGGTGACTCCCAGCTAAGACATTTCCAATTGAGGACCTCAGTGTGTTTCTGGGCCAGTCAGAAAGGAGATGGGTAAGTTCTCTTTCTTGACTTCTGAGTGTGTCCCTTTCTCTGCTAGGAGCCCTTGGGGCTAGCCTGGGTGGAGGCAGGTAAACTTGAACCCAAACCTACTGCTCATGAGGCTGCTCCAGTGTCACTGGAACATTGTAGCAGGTGCCAGCACAAGGACTGTGGATGGGATAACCTACCCTGCCAGGCTGAGTTGTGACAACCCATGATGACTGAGTCTGAGGGAGAACTATAAATGAAATGGTAATTGCCTGGGTCTGGCTGCTTTGTGAATAACATATGTAAACTGACTGGGGCCCGTGGTGAGCACCTGTGACACACATTCCTCACGCTTTGCAGAGATCACAAGGCAGAGCCCATGCAGGCTGCATGCGTGTTATCACATACACCCTTTGTGATATGCACACCACTGCTCAGGTGCCCGCCTCAGGCAACCCTGCTTGCCGCTTGCCTTCTCCCTTGCCAAGGAGCTGGCAGTACCTGTGTGTGCCTCTGCCTTCCCTTCTGAGTTGGTGAATGCCGTGGCATCTATTGTCATGTCTTTTAACAAATAGGATGGGTGTTGTTTAATTATTTAGTTAATTCCTGGCCTACTTTATTTCCCATTATTCCACACTGTCAATCTGCGTTAGCTGAAGAGTTTCATCGCAGCTTTTCTGTCTCTTGTTTCCGCCCTATGTTCATAATAAATTACAGTGGTAATAACAAATGCTATTGTTAAGTGCTTTCTAGAGACAGCACAAAGCAAACACTTTGCTGTTCTACTCTGAATTCCCCCCTTTCACCCTTAAGCTGAGTTCTGAGTTTCAGTCATCCCAGAGGCATCGTGAAAAAGATTTCAGGACAAGGAGTTCGTATAGGAGGTGATCCTTGGATAGGAGTGACGTGCAACCCAGGGAAGGGAAGGCAGCCAGTCAGAGGCTCATTATCAAAAACAACAGCGCTGTGGACAACTACAGTCAGATCCCTCTGGGACTACAGGAGCCAGTGCACGTGCACCACCTGATTATCCCACAGTAGGGATGAGAAGTAGAGATCCAGGTATTATTTGCCAACTCTACACAGTCATCACTGGCTCAAAAGCTGATTCTTTGGATCATCTGGCCAGTGTGAATGAAGGCAGAACAGCCTCCTGTCACCAGAGAAAGCTGTAAGGCAAAGCAAAGCAGATCCTGGCCAAAGGAAGTTGTTGCTGGACCGTGCCATATGTCAGAGGAGAATGGAGCAAGCACACACAGTATCTGCTGTATTAGGCCATGGTGGAGTTTGCCTTTCACAGATGATGAAGCTGAGTCTCCGTGGTCTAAATCCCTTGCTTCAAGTACCACTTGTAAGTCCCTGGTGTTCCTTCCTTTCTGCCAATACCAATATTTAGCCTGCACCAGTTGCTGAGTGAACTTGGTGTCTGACCCTGTGCAGGGTAGAGGTTTTCCCACTTGAACATGCCCCAAAAGTTGGCTCTGGAAATGCCATATCTACTTGCGTCCACAAAGGAGTATGTTTTAACCCACTCTGAAGAGAAACCAGGAAAGTTTTTCCAGTTTTTGAAATAAAGTATTTTCACTATATACTTTGAGTGATGGTCAAGTAGGTTATGCTGCTGGTGGCACAAAGAGCTTCATTGTCACAGTGGTTTAACATGATATGGGTTTCTCACTCCTGGAGTCCACTGCAGGGCCGTGTAGTGATTCAGGGGTCCAGGTTGCTTTGATCTTGTGGTTCCACTATCTCAAACTCATCAATAACTATGGAAATCTCAAGAATGACTGGAGACTCACACTTGGGCTCCTCACTAAGACTGTCTAAAAATAATAATACTATTTCGGTTTCTAGTTTCATTAGCCAAAACAGGACCACAGCTAATTATTAGGAAGCTAAGAAGTATAATCTTCTCTGTGCCCAGAAATGGTAGAGAGGACTACTGAATATTAGCAGCACCAGAAATATCTCTCCCTGGTGAGAAATAATAATAATGAAACGATCATGATCAAGGCCTGCCTAAGGCATTTCCTGGGTTTTTTTTAAAGACTGGAAGAATTTTGCCTTAGGTTATAACTGTCAGTTGCTCATTAATTCCTCAAAAATGCCCAAAGCCAAGGCTGCTGTTGATAATAAAATACATTTTTTGGTTATTTAACAAAACAAAGAAAAACATGTTTTCATTTTCCCTTGGACCTGAGGATTCTTTAAACAGATGAGCATTCTCTATTTGATGTATCATTTTAATTGTTACATCTTTTTCTTCTCTATTCCTCCAAGTTATAGTTGGGGATAAATCTCATTAGCACAGAATATCATCATGGGATAGTAGGCAACAGTTGTTCTCACAGCTGTTTTTGAAGCCCAAATAACTAAAAACTACATTTTAATGTTTATTTTAATAACCCCACACACACACACACAACTGATATAAGATCTGCTGGCCTTGGATTTGCACTTACTCTTGGTATAGAGTAAATGGTAAAAAAATCCTCCAGTTGTTTTACTGAAAATGATGTTGCTCTTGCAACAGCTTGCAACCTTTCCAGCTACTGTAGATTTCCTTTAAATATGATTCAATCAAAAGGAGCCACCTTAACATTAAAACTGCTTTCCAAAGGTACAGAATTCCTTTAATATGATTCATCTGAAAGGAGACTGTCAGAGTTAAGGAAGAATGAGACCTGCTTCACTTACACAGACAGTGAGGTTTGGCTTTGCCTTGTCAGTGAGTAATAAGTACTGTCCCTTCTGTCCAACTTGCACAGATTCCATTTGAAGCCAAAGGAAATTTTACCCATTCAGCTTTGTACTCCACTATTTGTTGTGAAAACCCTGGAAATAATTCCTAGATCCAGATGAGATTGAGCCACCACTTAGCTGATGCTGTTCACTTATTAATGCTCCATCTTACCACAATGTTGCCTCTGGCATCTAGGACAGAATTGAAGACAGCTTCTACTGAGGGTCAAATAGGACATGAACCGCACCATCTATAGAAGACTAATGCTGGCATTTTCTCACATGTACAGAATAGATTTACAAAGCCTTTGAAGACCCAAAGAGAAAATGTATTAAATAACGCAATGGTGATGCAATAATAGACTGTTACTATATTCATTGTTCACAGAATGTAGTTTCTGGATAATGGCATTTTGTGCCATATATCATCACAAAACAATGGCAATATCACCACAATAGAAATGACTTTGATAAATTGCACCTGAATAGGATCTTAGAGTTTTAGTGCCTATCTAATTTGGGATTATAAGTATTTGTGGAGAAGTACATTTCATTTTTACATTGTACAGAGATACAAAAAATCCCCAGAAGAATAATGCACATTAATGAGAAGCCAATGTACACAATAAGTTATTGGTACAGAATTGGCAAGGTTTTCACATCTTTGGAATCATTCTCCTTTTATTGTACATGATATGCTACACTCAGTTTAGTTTTTCCTTTTACCTAGAGATCAATCTCTGAGTACTTTCAAAACTTGTAAGAATATTAAAAAGGAGCTATGATACTTGATTTAAAAAAATAGAGATCTGGGAATAGCATAATTTTTTTGCTAATAATATTTTTATGAGATGTATTGGTATTATTTGATATTACATCAAAGATCCTGATGTTATCACACTGGCCCTTGTTACCCTCTGGAAATATGAAACACAAAGCATGCACTAACAACTCTGACTCCCTCCCAAGAATTGAGACTGAAAGTGGTATTTAATCAATGCTTCCAAGAGCTAACGAAATAGTAGAGACCTTGAAAACATAATAGTATTTATTTGAATTCCTAATATCTCTTTATTCTCACACAAGTGCCTGTGTCTAAAGACATACTGTTGACACTGGTGGTAAGTCTCCGAGGTGGTCACTCTCTCCACCTGGAGCCCTGGCATGCAAGAGCTAGGCTTATAGTTGGATTCTCCCAGTAGTGAGTGTACATAGGTGACAGAAGACAAGAGAGGACTCCTTATGGTAGCTGTAGCTGTATACAAAACAACCTTGTTGGTGTCCAAAGCTGGAAACATCTACAGCAGTACCAGGGAGAGCCAGGCCTGATAATTCCTACTGAGAGGTGGAGGACACATGGACGCTTTCGGAAGTAGCTTAGGTCCTGGTGGATGAGCAGAAACGCAGTAGAGGAACAGAGACAGGATGTGCTCAATAAGCCCACCTGGGAAAGAGAAGGCCCCCCAGTAGTCCCCCTCAGACTTGATACCCTGTGAGGCAAATATCTGGGGTCTCCTGGAGTGAGAGTAAGGAATGTTCCTCGATTAAGCTTCCTTGAGCTCGTGGGAGGACCTCCCAATCCCCTGTTTGTATGGTTCTGGATCTGCACTCTAGAAGTCACACTACTGTTCCCCAGAAGTAGTGACTAGAAAATAATGCCCTCTTTTTTTTATTTTAAAGAGAATAAAAAAAAAAAATAACAAAATAGCAACAACATAGACAAAAATAAAACAAAGCAAAAACAATAAAAATGATGGAGAGTTGCAAAACAAAATGATAGCTATTAACAGTGGTTGTTATATTATATATTGTTATCTTCAATGAAGTTGCTCAGATTACTAGATGTAGGAATGCAAGATTGATCAAACCATGAAAGAGAATAAAAAACAATGAAACAAACTTTAGAAACAACACAGAGCTTCACTAGAGAAGATGGTAGGAATTCACCAATAATGCCCTCTTAGATGGGTGAGATTTCTTATCCTGTTTCCTGCCCTCGAATAGATGGACACGAAGGGTAGCTTTACATCTCCAATAGCCTAGTCTGTTTCATTACAGCCCCCGAGTGTGGCTAGCAGTTCATCTCTTTTGAAATTATAATGCTTGTTTTTAACTGGCCTGATTCCCATCAACTCCATGTGGGTGTCACACTCCCACCATTATTTTCAGTTCAGTTCTTTCTCTCAACTCAGTTACAAGCACACAGAACATGTTATGCTTCCAATGAGACCAAATTCTGGGTCTCTTTCTTCAGGCCATTTTGTGCAACTAAACAATTTATTGGGGAGTGTGCTGATCCAATTAGAGATTTCAAAAAAGGAATGACGGTTATAATTTGATTTGTTCTTTGCCAGTAGGCTGTGCCTTCACGGTCAACCTGAATTTGGTGAGGGCTGGGTTTGTTTTCAACTCCTTAAACTCATGGAATTTTTAGGTTCTTTGCATTCCTTTTTGATTGTGTTTGCAAAGCAGTGGAGGAACTTTGGGGATGGAGGGACATTTCCTTCCCCTAGCACTTTATCAAAGGCATCCTATAACAACCCAATTCACCCAGAAAACATTCAGTTGTAAAAGCAAGGCTAGGAAGTACATTTGTACCTCCTAAGTTATTACAAATGACTTTCTTTGCCAAGTGTTTCTGCACCACATGCCTTGTGTTCCCATTTTTCCAACTTCCCTGAAGTTTTCTGGCTTGCCATCAACTACACCCCAAACCACTGCCCCATATTTCAGGGCTTTGTAATGGCAGAACTTACATCTATGTACCAATATCTGTGTAGTCAGCTTTTGCTGCAGTAACTAACAACCCCCCAATGCCCGTGGCCTCCAACAGCAGACGCTTACATTTCCCTCATGAGTCCTGCGAGGTGACTGCAGCTCTGCTGTGTTTGGCTGTGCTCTCCGTGGCTTCTCCTGCCAAGACTGAGCCTGCACAGGCAGCCATCTGGGCTGTTCTGCTCTCCTAGTGGTCAACAGGTGCTCCAAGTACGAGCAGAAACCCACAGCATCTAAAACCACTGCTGGGACCTGTCACCTTCTCCATGTCACATGGCAGGCCCTCATCACTTGGTAGCCATGTACCCTTCATCTTCCAGGAAGTCATGATCAGGGCAAGGAGGAGGTAAATAATTGTGCATGAGTAAAAAAGTCTCTCACTGACACATATTCCCTAAAGAAACCCATAGTGAATCATTGTGCTCAGATCGAGAACAGCTGTGTTGCATCTTTATTAGAGGCAGAAGCATGAACATGATAATAAGCCCTGGGATTCAGGTAGATGTCCAGCTGTGCTTCTGGCTCAGGGCAGCAGAGAACATTGTGGGGGATTCAGGTACCTGAGTTCTGACCTCAGCTCTGCACCCCTTTCTCATGTAGGTTAGGCAACTACTTTGTAGATCTGAAGTTCTCCTTCACTGTGAGGGGAGGCTTAGTTGCCCCGGAAGACAGTACTGTGATTCTCAGCCTGCCCTCTTCACATGCCTGAGACATACTACATTCCCGAGAGTGTGCGCTCCCGGGAATCAAAACAAATGGAATGTGAGTGCCATTCTACCGTTTGCCCAATGGAGGAACATGGCTCATTTTCACCCCTCTAAGTGTGTTTGCTTATCTGTGAAATGAACATAGTAGTGCTTAACTCGCAGGACTGTTGTTAGGGCTTTATTTTATGCGTTCCTATTGTTAGGAAATTCTCGTTCATGTTAAGTCAAACATGATGCCCTCAGTTCTACTTCCACAAGGGCAGCAAAGCCCTATAGTTGGGAGCACGGGTGCTGGCCAGTGTGCTGGGGGAATCTGCTCTGCCTGCTGTACATGAGGGGCTACTGTACCCAGCCCATGCTCCTGTTATAGAATAGATGAACTTATGTGTGGAATTCTGGTGGCCCTCATTACTGCATATAGCAGTTTCCAGTGCCTGAACCTGGTGTTCATGTTTTCTGCATCCCCAGTATCTCTTTAGACTAAAAGATCTCAACTCCTTCAAGTGTTCTGTAGATGTGAGGTGGTCTGCACTTGACACCCACCTAGCTGTCCTCTGAGTCAGCTTCAGGAGCTCTGGGGGTGAAGGGAGAGTGAGTACTTTCAGAGTTGGAGTTAATCAGCCTAGGCAAGTGCGTGCTAAATGCATGCTCTATTCATCCACAGGGATCCATGCTCAGTGTCTCCCTTCCTCTTGCTTCCTGGCCTTGCCTGCCTTACAGATGGTGGGTATTTCATGATTTCAAGCACCTGCCTGATCCTCACCTCACCTGACCCTGGCTCCTGAGCCACCCACTGGCCACTGAAAACTTTTTTGTCTAAGTTTGATGTTCCAGGACCAGCACTAAGGATTTTACAGGCTTACTTTCAAATGTAACTTCCAACTCTAGCATTACAAACCATTTATTTATTCTTTGCTTTAGGGTACATTTTTTACTTGGCAGCATTCTATTTTAATGACCTGAAATAGCTACTTTGCTAAGTGGATTCCTGAAAAAGCTACATTACTCAAACAGGGAAAGAAAAGCTAACAATCCCTATCCCTCTAGTTAGAGAATAAGAGGAAATAGATTATTTTAAGGAAATCTATGACGTGGTCACTTATTTCTTCTTTCATATTTAAAGTAGAAATTGATGCACATAGCATTTGATCCTGATAAAACTTTTTTCTAAGAAAAATTACCATCATTTAGATAGCAAACAAGCCATATTAGTATTTGAATGAATACTGCTAATTCCACCGGTATTTATACAAAAATCAGTTGCCTTGAAGGCAGGAGAGTGAACTCTTGTTAGGCCACCGATATGTGAGCAGGTGCACGAAGAGCAAGTATTCTGTAAGAACCCATTATGTTGTGTGACTACACAGGGCATCTTGACATTTGACCTGATTTTCCTTTCTGAACCTCTTAGCCTGACTGCCAATGATATCCCTGCTGGCTTCACAATGTGCAGGCACTGCAGAGATGTTTAAGATATGAGAATAAATTCACTAACTGACATAGAAAGTTTTGTAAGCAATACTTTGGAAACTTCAGTATGGCAAGGAGTGCCTTAAGCACTTTATGCTTGAAGCTTTCCTGCTTTCAATCATTGTGGCTGGACCCATTTTTAAAATATATATCATAAATAATCTTCTGAACATTTTAATATACTGCTGATAGTATTAAAAGTCAAAGCTTTCATAAAATGTAATTTACTTCCTCCTGTAACTTAAATCAGGGACAATTTTAAAACATGTGTGGCTCTTGCTAAATCTAACAGCTTCTTCTGTGGTCTTTTGGGCTTGGGGGCTGCAACAACTGAGCTCAGAAACTTAGTGACTCTAATACCTAAGGAAAGCTATGTGTTCCCTACGCACCCCAAACCTCTGTACACCCTTTGCAGACCATTAGTGCCAGGATGTGATCTCTGGGATAGTGGGGACTGGGGCTTCCTTCTTATGAAGCCTTTGTCTAGGAAAAATTCCCAGGTTGGAGCCTGTCCATCCTGGGACTCCTTAGCCTTGGTTTTCAGTTCCATTGTAAAATTCAATATGTCTTCCTGGACAGCTATAAAGTCAGGGCATCACATTCACAAAAACAAATGTGCTTTACTCTCAGAAGTTGTGCATTGAAACAATAGCAGAATGGTGTTACCTTTATGTGCTGGCTCTCAATTTTGAACATGTCTCTCATATTTGTTTTGCTTATTCATTCTTCTAAGAATTTTGATTTGAACTTAATGGGGTAAAAGTTTCTATTGTAGAGTAAAAACAGCACAGAATATCCAACAAATGTGGAGGACATCATTGTAAATGAAGAAAGATCATGATAAATATGGATTCAGGGACTTGATACCCATAGATTCAATTCCATAATCTCTATGAGAAATCACTTGTGCATTTAATCATCAGATCATCATGATGGTAATGCCTCACATTTGTATGGCTTTTTGTGGTTTATTGAGTGCTTTCAACTACGTCACAACACATTGTAGTTTAGTTGACCCAGAGCCCAATTCTTATACGTTTCCAGCAAGAAATGGCCATGTAACAAAGTTCTGGCCAATGAGAATTTAGTGGAAATCTGACTAATACAGCTTCCAGAAATGCTGTGTATTTGAGGGGTAAAGGATGTGTCACTAACACCACCTTGATATTCTCTCTTCTTCTGGAATGGGGATGTAAAGCTGAAGACAGTGCAGCCACATTGTGACTATGAAGCAGGAGGAATGAGGATAAATGCTCACACATTTATCCTCATAGGCCCCCCATAGGCCCACGTTTCATCCTTATGTTCTTGTCTTATAAACTGCATAAAGTAGATTCTTAGCTACTGATTTTAGACCTTCTCTTCTAGTGTAAGTGCTAGTGTTGGTGCTGTGACTATCCCTGAAGCATTGCTTCAAGTACATCCCCCAGTTTCTGATGTTATGTTTTTATTTTAGTCATGACAAAATATTTTCTAGTTTCCTTTCTAACTTCTCCTTTGACCCGTGGGTTATTCATAAGTATGCTGTTAAAACACAACTACTTGGAGGTTTTCCAGATATCTTTCTTTTATTGATTTCCGATTTAATTCTGTTGTGGTCAGAGAACATACTTTGCATGATTTTAATCCTTTTAAATTCATTGAGATTTGTTTTATGGCCCAGAATATCTTGGCAAATGTTCTGTGTGCACTTAAAAAGAATTAGTATTTTACTGTTGTTCAGTGGGGTGTTCTGTAAATATCAATTAGGTCAAGCTGGTTGATAGTGCTGCTCAAGTCTTCTATATCTTTACTGACTCTCTAATTTTTTAAAAGATCTTTTAAAAATGGGAAATAAGTCTTTTATATTTGTTCACATATTGACCATTTCTGACACTCTCTATTCCCTCGGGTCCACCCAGCCTTCTGTCTGGCATCAGTCTCTTTCTGCCCGAAGGTACTGCTCTGTGCACTCACAAAGAGCAGGTCTGCTGTAGACAAACCGCACAGCTGCCCTGTGTGTGAGGGTGGGTGGAGCACAAATTCTGACCCCAGGTGGACTCTCAGGCCCGTCCTGCCTCTTGCTGCTCCTGGTTTGGTAGTTTCCTTGGTCATACACATGGACCAGCACCTCGCAAAAGCTAGAAGGGATTCCACACGTCTCCAAAGCTCTGCCTATACAGCTGCCTCCTCTCTGGGGTTCTCCGCCAGGCACTTCAGCCTCCTCTAAACTCTGGCTTGTCTACTAATGGCTCCCAAGGGGACCTGCTGGGTTCCTCCACCTGGGGTAGAAACTCGATTTCAAGGCAACCGTTGGTTTTATCTCCTCAGGGATCACCGCCCGATGCTGACTGTGGTCAGTGTCTGAATATCATCACGTTATATTGTGTGTGGTTCGCTTGTTGTTTAAGGCAGAAGTATAAATCTGGCTCTTGTTACTCCATCATAGCTGGAAGTAAAAGTTATCTCCATCTACTTTTTAAAAAATTTAATTCTTATAGAATGCACATCTTGTAAAATGTGTATTTACTATGTTAAGTATACCACTCAGTTGTATTAAATGCACTCTCATTATTGTACAACCATCCATTTCCTGAACTTTTCCATTTTCCCCAAATTAAATACATTAAATAGTAACTCCGAGCCCTCCACCTCAGCCCTGCAAACACCGGTGTACTTCCTGTGTCCATGAGCTTGACTACTCTGAGGACTTCACATGAGTGGAATCATGTATTTGCCTTTTGGTGACTTGTCTCTTAGCATAATATCCTCAAAATCTGCCCATATTGTAGCATATGTCAGAATTTCCTTCCTTGTTAAGGTGATATAATATTCCACTGTGTAAACCATACTTTTATTCCTTCATCCATCCATGAACTCCTGGGTTGCTACTGTGAATAATGCTGTTATTTTTCATGTACTTTTCAATGTTCCATAAATATGTTGGGATTCTTTAAAAGTTAAATGTGGATGGCCCTCTCACCATATGGTTAAATTTGTTGTTAAAGTGTGTGTGCGTATGTGTGTGTGTGTGTGTGTGTGTGTGTGTTCTCCTAGGAAGAAGAGATAAATGGGTGTAATTAACTTTGGTCATATTTTCTCTTCTGTTTTTCTTTCCTATATACTTCCTTTCTCAACTTTCCCCTTTCGCCCTATGTCTTCTCTGTTCTCATCCGCTCGTTGCTTTTGCAATTCTCTCCTGCCCTTCCGAGTCCACTTCTTCCCCCTCACTTCCTCCACTGTGCTTTGTCACACTGCAAGGAAATGGATGTGCAAGGAAATAGAATCCACTCAGGTGGGGACTCACTGCTGTTAGCATGAAGCAGTTCACATCCCAGGAGCAGAGAGGAAACATCATCATAGCATGATGGGAATGACAAAGAGAAGCACAAACATAGCGCTTCAGTTTTTCAATGGGAGACATTATTTTTGGTTAGGAGGAATCCAAAGGCACTGCATGAATGGCTGGCAGCTGCTCTGAGCCTGAGTGCTGGTGCAGTTGGGCTGATAGTAGGGGCAAGATTTCCCAGGTCAGAGGAACCAAAGGAATGGCAACACAGAAACCTTCAGCCCCGAGCACATGGTCTTGTCATTTTGTCACTTACATCCTCCCAAGAATTATTTTTAACTAGCTTTTTACAATTCAAAAGTAATATACAGAAAATTTAAATGTAAGTGTGTGATAATTTAAATGGGACAATTTAGGAAAATTAGGACAGTTGAGGAAAATTGCTGATCCTCATGTACCCTGACCATTTTTCATTGGTTTTAGATAGTGTGTATTGCAAATAATTTTCAAATTTTATCATTTGTCTTGTGCTCTTTGCACCTATTGTTTTTAAGAAAAGAATTGCTCCTAAAATAATAGAACAGTGTCTTAGGAATTCTGAGTAATGATAAGTCATCTGAATTAGTAAAAAAGTTAGAATAACTAATTTAGAATTTGAGTTTTATTATGTGAAATACATTTTGTCATGTTTGATTATCAAGCTAAGTCTTAGTAATCAGAGCTCTTTGGGAACATATTTTAATAAATACATGGTGATTTGTTTGCTTAATAGATGTATAGAAGTTTATTCTCTACTAGGGCAACTACATCTCTAACATCTTAATTTAATTTTAGAGGGTTTTTTTTTGAGATAATGAAGATCAAACTCAGGGATACTCCATCACAAAAACTATATCACCAGCCCTTTTTATTTTTACTTTTTAAATTTTGAGACAGGGTCTCACTAAGTTGCCCTGGCAGAATGACAACTTGCAGTCCTCCTATCTCAACCTCCCTCTCTGCTGAGATTATAGGCATGAGAAATATTTTTATTGTTAAACAAGTAAAGAATTTTTTCACTTACTCCTTAAATAAGTTATCATTATTTCTGAATCAGTAGTTTCCCAATTATATAGTAAAGTAAAATATGCCTTATTTTATTATTATAACAGCACAAGTTTAGGTATCTTTTTGTTTAAATTTTAATCATGACAAATGTGCTAAAATATCATATTTTCTGTAGTCCTGTCAGTTTTTCTGGAGACTGTAAGTGACACAGAGAGTGAGAACTGCTTTTGGAAAGCAAAGGTGTCACACTTGTGGGTGTCTGTAGAGGGACCCCACACTAGCCTTAATTATCAAGTATGTTATCCTCATTTGCCTGAGCAGATACTCCACTCTGAGGCTTACACGGGGCTCTGTTGGAGGCACATCTACTTGGGTCTCCTTCCCTTCAGCTCTCTCATGCCACCTGTCACCTACAGGGTATCTTCATTATGAGGACACAGCCAGCCTTGCAAGCTCAGCCCTGTCTGAGCACTGTGGCTAGTCACACCTGCAGCATGATGGGGACTTAAAGCAAGTTAGCAAATTACTTATTTCTCTGAATCTCAGTGTCCATGTCTGTGAGAGGGGAATGGCTGTGTCCACATTAGAGGACTGCAGGGAAGATGGGGGAAAGAATGATGCAGATGTGACCCTGACTTAATCACTTCCCCATCCCTAGGGCAAAATACACAGCATCCACAATTTAAAGGAAGAGAGATTTATTTAGCTTACAGATCCCAGTGGGTTCAGTCTATGGTTGGCTGGCTCCAAGGCAGAAACAGTGTGATGGAAGACAGCTGCTCATCCATTGGCAGCCAAGAAGCAGAGAGAGAGGAAGAACCAGAGACAAGAATACAGCCTTCTGGTTCACACTCCAGTGACCCACCTCCAACCAGGGCCTGTCTCCTAATATCATATTCAGCTATGAACTCCCTCAGTGGATGAATCCACGAATAGGTATAGCACCCCTATGACCCAGTCACCTTCCAAAGACATGAGAATTTTGGGAGATATTTTTAGATCTAAACCATAACAGGCCGTCCACCTGTCTCCTGGCACAGGGTTGGCCTTCCAGAAGCATTCTCATCTGGTTTCCTGACTGTGGCATTAACCTCTGCCTACTTCCCCTTGTCACTCCTACCCCTGCTTCTCTTCACACTAACTTCAGCTGCACCCAGCCATGTGCCACTGTCCAAATGCCTGTTCGGGTGAGTCTCTCTGTTTCTCCTACCGTTAGTCATTTTCAAGTGTCATTGCATGCTGGCATTCCTCCAGGGCACCTTCCTTGACCAGATCACCCCAGGCACAGACGGGCACTCCCAGCCCTGCCCCCCATCCCACTGTAGGTCTCAGCTGCAGGAACTGTCCCAGTAAATTGCAGTTCTTCCCTCACTTTCTGGCTGACCACACAAATTTTTCTTTTTAAAAATTCCGTTAAGTATTCCAGACATATAGGAAGCTATAATTTGATTCCAGTGTATGACACTGACATTTTAAAAGTATGAGCATTTTAAAGAAATATGTTTTTACAGAAAACCTTACCCCCCTCCTTTTCTTTCTCAGCTGAGGAGACTATGAATCTGATGTCAGTGCTGCTCCCTTTAATGCATGTTTTTATATCTGTTATGTATTTCTACCCTCATAGTACCAGTACATACATACAAGTACACCATACCAGTACATACATACAAGTACATACTACTTGTATGTTTTTAAACTTATATAAATATTTCCACATTTACCCTCAAATATCAAACAGACATAATTGACTTAACAGAGTCTAAAATTAACCAACACATTCTTAACATAAACTGGCCTTGTAATACTTTAGTTCCATCTACCTCCCTTCCACTTTTAGTATTTTTGTTATCTACTATATTGGTTCTGCCTTGTTGTTAATCCGCAAATTGGCTATAATAAAAATGATGATGGAAAGTTATTTTCATAGTTAGTCTTATTTGGATCTCCCAGGTGGTCCGCTCTTTGCAGGTTGTCCTGTCCCAGTCACCCCAAAGCTGAGTGGCCTCTTTATGAAAGTACTTCCTGAAGTCACTTGGGACTGGAAGGCTGAAGATATCTGTAGTTCATCTCATGCTTTTCTTCTCCCATTTTTGTTTTGAAAAGTTCAACCTAAGAAATGTAAAATGAACAAAATGAACATTTTGTGCCTTTTGCCTAGATTCACCAATTATTAGCATTTTGCCACTTTTGATTCCTCTCTCAGTCCTACTCTTCTTCTCATACACACACACACACACACACACACACACACACACACTCATGCCTGTACATATGTGCTGTTTTACACTGAAGCATTTGTGAAGTTTTGGCCAACCTCCTACCTCATACTACAGTATCTACCAACTAACTATGAATAAGAGTATTCTCCAACATAACCAGAATAGAATGATCAGCCTGAAAAATTTAGCATTGATTTAGTACTATTATCTAATGTGTAATTCCAATCCAAATTTCCATAATTGAAGCAAAACAGAAAACTTTCATGGCTTTTTTTCTAACAGTCCCACCATTCAATTAAGGATTATTCACTGTGTTATGTCTCCTTCAGCCCTTTATCCTTAGACTAATGGTACTCATTGTTTTTCTTGACATTGACTTTTTTCTTCTCTTCCTTTTTTTTTTTTTTCCTGCAGTGCTAGGGATTGAACCTGAGGCCTTCACATTGAGCTATATCTACAGTCCTTTTTATTTCCTATTTTATGACAGTGTCTTAATAAGTTGCCCAGGCTGGACCCAAACTTGAGATCCCTGGCTTCAGCCTCTCAGAGTGCTGCGATTTCAGGCATATGCCACCATCCTCAGTTGACATGGACGTTTCTGAAAAGTTCAGAGCAGGTGTTTCAAATCATATCCTCCCAGCCTGAGTGTGTCCGTTTCCTCCTGGTTAGGTTCAGGTTCACCGTCTTGGTGGCACTGAGCCCTACTCACACCCTGCATCAGTGGCCATCTGATGGTCATTTCTCCCATCATAGATGGTGTGAATTGTGATTATTCATTTAAATGGAGGCCAACAGATTTGACCAGATGCAAAGTGCCTTTTCCTTTGTAATTTATTGGTAAACTATATGATAATGTTTGGAAGCTATGTGATCTCTCTGTTTCTTAACAGCCTGTTGATGGCTCTTATTTCAATCAAATATTATCATAATGGTTAGGCTAGCAGTTTTTAAAACTTCTGTCATCCTGCCTGTGTTTATTTAGTCAGCATTCTTCTGTAAATAACTGCTTTTCCTCCTCTACTCCTCCATTCTTTTTTATTTTTTAGAAGGGGCTCATGTGTTCTTTTTATTAATTCAGTATGGTATAATTTAAGCCTTCAATTATTCATTTTCCTGCTTAAATTGTTCCACATTTGGCTGCTGAAAGTCACTTCAAAGTATCTCCTGTATCTTTGCAATGTGCTCTCATTTGTTTTGAGAAGTTCTGGTTTTCTAGCACAGTAGGATGTTCTGGGCTCACTTTTATGTTTCCTGCCTCAACCCTGGAGCAGCCATTTTTCCTGAAGCCCTGATGCCCTTGAGTGGCATGTGGTATTTAGAACCAAACCTGCCGTGAAGGTTTGATCTCTAATGTTCCCCAACAAGGATCCTGTGTTCAGAGGAGTGATTTGGGAAAGCATTTCTGTCATGGAGACAATAAATTCCTCAGTAGATCCATACATCAATGAGTTCATAGCCGAATGTGCTGTTAAGAGGTGGGACGTGATCCGGGGAGGTGAGTCACTGAAGGCATGATTTCGAAGAGTGTTTTCTTGTTCTCAGCCCTTCCTCTCCTTCTTGTTCTTTCTCTTTGCTTCCATGCTGCTGTGGACTGGGCAGCATCCATCCGTCATGCCCCTCTGCCATATTCTTTCTGTCATCAACTGACTGTAGACTGAATCCTCTGAAACCATGGACCAAAATAGATCCTTCCTCCTTAAATTGTGTATGTTAGGCATTTTGTCTCAGCGATGGGAAGCTGACTAGTGCATCTGGAAAACAGGCATGCTCACCACTCCTGGGGTGTTACTGCTGCCAGGCTCTCTGTCCACTGAAAGAAACGAGAGCACAAATACCCAGTAGTCATGAGCTCACCTAGTGTGTGTATATGTTTGTGTATGTTAAATCAAAAGTGGACACTGGCACCTCTAATTCCAATTCAGTTTCAAGGGCTTCTTATCTTTTCCCCATTCCATATTGCATCTCTCTTTTCCTGCACAAAGGACACTGTTTCCAATAAAATTATATTTATCATTTACTCAATCCTGAAATTTATACTAAATCATTTTTGGAATTGCTATACCAGTATTACTACCCACTACAAAGTAACTCAGAAAATCTAGGGGCTGGAGATTTAGCTCAGTGGCACAGCACCTGCCTGGCAAGTGCAAGGTCATGAGTTCGATTCCTGGTACCAGAAAAAAAAAAAAGAAAATCTCCAGATTTCTTTATTCCATTAAGAGTAACAGTCAGACACTAGGTTCCAAATGGTCTTGAATTAATTTTACTTTTTTCTTCTCTGTGTTGTCTACTTGCTGTACATTTGGGTTTATTTATGTAGGACATTTTTCCTTTCTTCACTGATTTAATAATACAGTTTTGGATATGTAAAGCATTAGTGTAGAATGAAAGTCAAAACTACATGAAAAGATTGAATCAGAGAAGCCCCATCCCCTTCCTACTCTGTACTCTGTGTGCATTCTCAGTGATGCCCCCATAAATAGCCATTTTCATAAGTTTCTGGTATATATTTCCTTTTAAAAATATTTTTATTTACTTACCTGTTTGTCAAAATAAGCATATACCAAAGATAAACAGAAAATACTTGAAAAATCATATATTTGGTAAAGGTCTATTGTCTAGAGTACATAATGAATTCTTACAACTCAACAATAAAAGGACAAAAAACCTAATTTAAAAATGGGCAAAGCATTTTAATAGACAGTTCTCTGAAGTAGGTAAACAAATCTCCAATAAACACATGAGGAACTGCCTGACATATGTCATTTTAGGGGAGTGCAAATAAAAACCACAGTGAGATACTTCTTCGCACTCACTAGGATGGCAATAATACTTTTTAAAATGTGGAAAGTAAGTGTTGATGAGAGTCAGAGAAAATGTAGTCAGTCCCATACATTTCTTGTGGGACTGTAAAATGGTACAGCTGCTATGGAAAACAGTTTGGCAGTTCCTCAGAAAGCTAAATATAGAGATGTCATATGACCTAGCACATCTACTCCTAAAGATGTACTGGAGAGAGCTAAAATATTTGTTCACACAAAAACTGGTACAGAGTGTTCATAGGTACATTATTCATAACAGTCATAAGGTAGGAACAACCCTAGTTCTATCAGCAGATGAATGAATAAACAAAGTGTGGTATAGCCATATAATGGAGACATATTCAGCCATGAAAAGGGATTGAATATGACTTTGTGGTACAACACAGATGAACCTTGAGAAAATGATGCATAAAAATGCCAGACAAAAGGGCCCATGTATTCTGTGGGCCTGTTTATATAAAATGTGCAGAATAAGCAAACCCAGGGAGACAGTGGATTAGGACTTGCAGAGGGCTCAAGGGAGAAGGACAATGGGAAGTTATTACCAAAGGATACAGGTTACCTTTCTGGATGGTGAAAATGTTCTGGAATTGGATAGTGGTATACTACCTTGATAACACAATATAATATATAATAAGACCCAATCAATTGTGCACTTTAATATAATAGCTTTAATAGTATATAATTATACCTCTATAAATATGGGCGCATTTTGTAGTTGCTAAATACTCATTCACATCTTTTCTCTAGGTAGTACCTTGGAAATCAGTCCCCATCAGCTCACAGATGTGGTCACCATTCTTTTTATTTAGGCTATTTTTAATATTTTTTGTTTATAAGTAGTACCACAGTGAATATTTGTGCTTATGTTTCTGTGTCATTGGAGGTGATTTTAAACTCATTCTGGGATGGTAGTCTGGATGTGTGTGAAATTCTACATTGAAGGTTTACTTTCTCTCAACTATTTGATGCTACTATTCTATTTCTTCTAGCCTCTTTATTTTTCTGATAAGATATCTGCTGTCAGTTCAATTATTCTTTTGTAGGAAATCTTTCTCTAGGCTTGTGTTGAAGATTTTTCCCCTTGCCTTTGCTGTCTGCAGTTTTACCACGCAGTTTATTTTTTCCTGCTAGGAACCATAGCATTTCTTATGTTTAAAGAATCATGTCTTTTATCAATTCATTTTTTTTCCCAAACTATTGCTTTTCTCACTTGTTTTAATCTCTTCCTAGAACTCTTATTGAACATGTTTGGAACCTTTTTATTTTACCTGCTTTCTCTTGACCTTGTTTTTGTACTTTCTATTTATCTCTGCTTCATTCTGGGAAATTTCCTTGATCTGTCTTTCAGGTATTTTCTGTTTAGCTTTTTCTTATCTGATGTTTATCCTCACCTTTGAATTTTTAATTCCAATAACTATTTTTCATCTGTAAATATATTTACTACTTATTAATTACCTACCATTTCTTTTTCATAGTGTTCTACTACTGTGTAAGAATTTTCATTTCCTCTTTTATGTTTAATCATTTAAAAAAATGTTGAAAATCAGGCATGGTGGCACACTCCTATAATCCTAGCACTCAGCAGGCAGAAGCAGAAAGCTCACCACAATTTCAAGACCAGCCTGGATACATAGTGAGCTCAAGACTAGCTTGAGCTACATAGCAAGACCCTGTCTTAGAATCCCTCCCCCCGCCAAAAAAACTACCTTCTGTGTGGTCTCTTCCAAAGTATCCCATTGTCTCAAACTCAGGGGTGAAATGGTTGTTTTTTGAATTTGCTGATCTTCCAGGGAAGAGAGAAAGTGTCTCTTCATTACATAACTGTTACATTCCTGGTCTCTGTGCTCCCCTGGTTGTGTGGAATGGCCTTGCATCTGTTTGTGCAATTGCTGCACTGGTTTCATTGGTCTGGAACTGGTTTAAACTGATTTTTCACCTTATGGAGTCCTACAAAACACAGGTATTTCTCTTTTTTTGTCATACAACTAAAATCAGAAATCTTTATCTTTTTTTAGATTATCTTATTTTTACTATGGTAAGAGATATAAAAATTTGCTATTTTAATTACAAATTCAATGGCATTAATTACATGCATAGTTCTGTGCAAGCATTATTAATATCCATTTCAAAATGTGTTATCACCCCAAGTAGAGCTTGGTCCCCGTGAGCACTAACTCCTCATCCTTGTCTCCCACTCCCACTTCAGCCCTGGTAATCGCTAATCTACCTTCTGTCTGTATATTCTAGACATTTCATAAAGTGGGAAAATACAATATTTGTGCTTTTACTTCTGATTTTTTTTTTGGCATCATGTTTCCTAGGTTCATCCACATCCATAGGGAGGCACAACTCCACTTCTTTTTGTGGCTGAATAATATTTCTTTATATGGAGGCCTGGGGATTTAGCTCAGTGGCAAAGCGCCTGCCTGGCAAGCGCAAGGTCGTGAGTTCGGTTCCCAGTACCGGAGAAAAACCAAAAACCAAAAAAAAAAAAAAAAATTCTTTATATGGATCTTGTTTACCCATAAACAATTTGATTATCCATTTACCTGTTGATAAAAATTTAAGTTGTTCCCACTATTCTGTACAATAAATCATGTTGGCATGATCATTCACATACAAATAAATAAATTTTTAAATTACTGTTTTCAATTCATTGATGTATATACCTAAGAGTGGGATTGCTACATCGAGCTGTAATTTTATGTTACTAATGGATTCTTAGCAAAATAAAATAAATCACAAATGTGTAGCCCTCAAACAGCAAAGATGGTAAGGGTTTTCTATTCTCTTGCATCTATTTGTGTTAACATATGTGATACTACAAGTCAAGAGCAATACGTGTTAGCCCTGGCATTGCTCACTTCTTGTTACTTAGACCTCAGCAGTGTGCACAGTACCCATCCAATGTGAATTTCAATGGAACTAAAATGACTTCACTGAACAAGTACTCTGTGTGTGTGTGTGTGTGTGTGTGTGTGTGTGTGTGATTTAAATTACGGTTTCAGGAGTGGTTGCACTTTTTTCATTTAGGGTTTGGAGACGTACTGAATCTGTGCTGTCCTCATTTCTGCATCTCAGTCTTTTTCATCACTCTTCTGACCGCCACTTAGCTTTCTTTTGTTTAACATTTATTGAGTGTCCACAATATACTTGGTTCTCTTATAGCAACACAGGAAAATATGGGTCTTACTCAGTGAGACAGAGACATACAGAGAAAAGATTATAGAGAATTATGCTCACTGCTATAATAGAGAAATGCATAGAATGTTCATGGAACTATATTCACAGCCCAGAGGACACTTGCTGTGGATCTAACATGCTTTGCACACTGGGCTACACAAAAATAAACACTTTTTACATTCCAGAAAATGATGGAAAATTCACTGCATGGTTCACATTGCACTAAGGAAGCCAAGATTCTGGAACATTGCCAGGATCAGGAGGATCTGTTGTGTTCCAGTTCCCCAGCTGGGTCTCTATTGGGACCACGTGGGCAGAGCCCTTAACAGCAGTGGCCATGTGCCCACCACAGTGCAGGCAGCAGAGAGCTACACAAGGAAGGACCCATGAAAGGGGGAATTCTGGTGCTTGGCTCACATCGTACAGTGCCATTAATCTCTCTCTTCCTTGAATAATCCAGCAATTAATTGTCTCAAAGTCTTACCACACTTAAGCTTTTACTGAAAGTTTTCCTCTTCCTCCGATTAATTCACTTTTTTGTCAAGGGAGAAATCACACCCTTGTAAGGGAATACGTGACAAATTTACTTTACTTATGTCTCCAAGGTTTCTAGAGCAGGAGCCAGGAAATCAGCATTCTTTGGGGGAAAGTAGGAAAGAATGAACTCATTTGGGGGAGTACCCTGGAATAAAGACATAATGAGCCATATCTTTCAGAGATATGACTATTTGAAATATTTACTACAAAGATCAATGATTAAAGAACCATCTCTTAACTCTTGTGATCGAGGCCTTTATACACCTTGCTTGCTTTAGTGAGGTGCCTCTTCATACATAAATTAGTCCCTTTTGAATAAAAGTTAAATAAAACAGGATCGAGACACAGCCTTGCAAACAAATAGTGAGCACTACAGATTATTATTCATGTACACCCCCAGGGAAGTGAATATTTTATATGAAAAAAGTAGGGGCTAAGGGCAAGGTTCATTTAAAATGTACAGAAATAATAAAAGCACTCATGGATTGAAAGGCCATCAGAAAGCACTGTTAACTTTTTGGAGATGCTGATGTGGAATCATTGTGTTTCTTTGCAAGAAAAGAAACGACACAGTGTATGAATGGCTCCCTGCATCACGCTGCGTCAGCAGACAGTCGCATTATTTTTCTGTGGAATGTGCAGTGCTCTGTGCCTCTGTTCTCTTTCCAGCGCTCAGAGCCACAGCAGAGAGAATCTGAGCATTCAAAGAGAGACAAAACAAAAACAGATTATTCTGCTGGGCTACTCCATCGATGCAGCACAATACTCTGTTCAAAATTGTCTCTTGCCAGGCACATTTTTTAAACAGTATTATGTCTATAAAGGCTCTCTGTGTTTGAGAATTTGCATGTGTAGGGGAAATAGCTGCATATTACAGAAAATTTCCTGAAGTGGCCATGTCTTTGTCCAGGGACTCTGTTTCCTTACCATTTTGGATATGCCCAAGCTTTCCGAGTTCACTACAAAGTATTCAGTAATTGACGATACCTTAAGTGCAACTATGCTGCCCTGAACCATCTCACCATCCTGATCTGAGGCCTTCCCAGCCCTCAAGGAAGTCCTCCTGCCCTGTGCCCTAATTATATTTCTTGCACAAACATATAATCCAGGGTTCAAAGGTGTATACCTGGACATCTCCATTTCCCAATTCCCCTGTAAGAAGTCTCAATGTTAATTTTTCAGAACGCTAGTCACCTGAAAGGCCAGTTGTTGGGCCCTTGTGCCTGAATAGCTGATGATTCTATTTTTTATCCATCATGATCAATTATCCAGAAAAATTGATTATTCAGATCGTTAAATCTCCAATTAGTCTGGATAATCAGCATCCTATTGTCCCCCATAAACATGACATGCTTTGGAGCAGGGTAGCTTCTTTCTGGTGCCCTATCGCTCTTTTGTCCTCAAGTTGAGAGGCATCCCTTGCTTCTACCCCATTCACTCTGATTCTGTGACACCTTTCCAACTTATTACCTTTACTTTTTGCCAGCTCTAAATTTTGTGGGGACTAGAGTGGCCCAAGCAGGGGAATTCCCTGGGATCTCTTTTTCCTGGGACAAAAGTTGTAATGACACATGTACAAACCTGGGTTGACATGAATATCCATGGGGTTACATAGCTGTACTGGCTCTGAGACCATTTCCTCTGCTTGCAGTATAGCTCAATTTCCAACCCATGTTTGTTTGGACTTCAAAGCCCATAATTTGACTTAAGGAAAATTGTATGACCTTCTGTCTTAGTGTGTTCACCTGCTATAATAAAATGCCACAACCTGGATGGCTTATAAGCAACAGAAATAATTTCTTCCAGTTCTAGAGGTTGCAAGTCCAAGATCACAGTTCTGGCAGGTTTGGTGTCTGGTGAGGGCTTATTTCCTGGTTCACAGAGGGGACTTGCTTGCTGTGTCCTGAGATGGTGGAAAAGGAAGACAAGATTTCTTGTGCTGCTTTATGCAGTTACTAATCTCATTCAGGAGGAAAAAGCCTTCGTGACCTAATCACCTCCAGAAGTCCCTGTCACATTGCAGTTAATTTTCAGCATATGAATTTGTGGAGGACACATGCATTCAGACCACATAAGCTGCCCAAGGCCTTAAGTAAGGTAAGGGATGGATAAGAAGCCCAGGCAGCCAGCTCCTCTCTGGACCTCTGCTTTGTCTCTAGTTCTACATCAGACATTGGGGCAGGAGGACACACTGGAGGTGAAAATGAGTGAAATGAGGAGAGATTAGACCCTGCTGGAGGAGGCCATGGGGAAATGAGTGCGAATCCTCCCTGAGTGGTAGATGGTGCTAGTAAAGAGCTCATCGTGTTGCAGAGACATCCAAGGTGTTCCTGGAAGGATGAGAAGAACCAGGGATTTGGAAGTACAGGAGCATTTGGGCAAAAGGATGAAGGTGAGCCTGGCTTATAGGTGGGAGTGCTAAGACACACAGCTCTAGCCCACCTGAAACCAAGGGCCCTGGACCTAAGTCCAGACCACAGGAGCCTGACTGGTTGAGTATTGTCTTGTGTCCTCACTGAAAGTTCACCACCAGGGAGCCTTGTAATGGCAGCCATGTAGCACAGAGAGTGCAGCACTGTGGAGCACAGGCGGAAGAGCAGCTTCTTCGCTGAGTTTCGTAGGCTGCAGGAAGAGAAGCTGTCTTTATTTTCTCCACAATTTTCTTTCAGGTTCTAATGAATATGTTGTAATTCTGAGAAGAGTTCATGAATGTATTTGACCACAAAACCTCTTTTTCATAGTAACAGGAGCAGGATAGGCCATCAGTGTTTTGGCTGAACATGTAAGCAGCTATAACACACACATTCCACAGAACATGGTTGAAGAAACAGTGTTCTGTAGGGGGGCTGGAGCAAGAATGGAAGCCAGTGAAAGGCTGTAGTGAAAGGGAAGTTAAAATTTTAAGTAAAGCCTGCCAAGAATGCCTGCCAAAACCAGATGGACATGTCCAAAAAAGCCTGATAACAGGACATTTCTTCCTTTGTATAATCCGTGCTTGTTTAATTGGTAGCCTTGCAATGTAACTTCAAATGAAAGGGGACATTTTTCCTTTGTGTAACTTATACTTGTTTAACTGATGGCCTTGCAATGCAACTTGAGATATTTAAACTCTCTTAGCAACCCACAATGTCACTCAACCCTCCAATCACAATGCACCAAATCTGCCCTTTTATCTCCCCCTTTGCCCTCCCCTATAAAAGTCCAAAAGTCCCACTGGGTGGGGCTCTGACTCAGAGAGAGAGAGATCCCAGTCAGGCCTGCCGGTATAATAAACTGCCTCCTAAACCTTTTCAGTGCCACTTCTTCCTATGTTTGGTCTGTTTTTCTGTAACAGCAGTAATTATACAGGGAAGATGTAATGATTGCTCAGAAGGAGCTCTGCTGAGATGCAGGTAAGAAGCCAACCATTAACAACCTCACAACCCCAGCAATTCCTTCCCCTAATCTGGTGGGGAGACCAGCCTCTGGGTCTCCTGCCCCAACCCATCCTGCAGAGCATTTCTCATGGTTTCCTCGTCATTCCTCATAGCAGAGATTAGCACAGGCCCAATGCAGAAGCTTAAGACATTTTCTGGAAGAAAGAGGAGCAGACCTAAGCTGGATTGGCAGGAAGATGTTACTTCTTCATTCACGCATTGACTTGTCTGAAAAATGTTTTCTGTCTTTAACCCAGAAGCATAGTGACCTTTCCATGACACAATCTGTTCTCACCAGATACCATGTGGGTTTGCACAGGAGTTGCCAAGAAAACATTGCAGGTAGAGGATCAGCCAGAAGTGGAAAACACTCTTGTGTTTTCCTCTTTTCTCCCTCTCTTGGTGATTTAATGTCAGAGAAAATGGTGGAAGTGAGAAAGAGTTCCCTCAGGGAAGCATTTGGACATGTGGACAGAACGATGGCCACTGGCAGCCCTGATATGAAGCCCTTCGGGCGTGCAGCTCCTGCTCTGAAGCTCCTGTTCTCCAACTGCTCTATATCATCTGGTCACCTCTGGGTGTCTTGGGTCTCTTCTCTCCCCGCCCTGACCTTTCTGTTCTACCCCTCACTGCTGTATGATGAGCTTCTTCCTCTTCCATTCCCACGCCCCCAAACCTTGGTGCTGAACTCTCCAGTAGTCTGCTTAAATTCAGATGTGCCTTTTACCTCCCATATAGCAAAACTAAGACTTATTTAGGGTAAAGCAGATAATGTCCCTTATCCATTTCTCTTTGACTTTTCTTCCTGTTTCTCTTTGTTGTTTTTTCACTAATCTGTAAGCCAGAGTGAAAGGTGAGTGATGTGCCCCAGATTATACATCTGATTAATAGCAATTCTGGAACCAGAGCCCAGGGTCCTCTCCACTCGATCACACTCCCTTCCCTGACCATGCCTGCTTCTCTAGAAGCTACTTCCTTTTATTATAAACATGGAAGTATCTGTTCCAGATGTTGAAAAAAGGTTAGGAGCTATTATAAAGGCCCAGTGCTGGGGACGGCATAGAATTTTGCATTTAGTGAAAGCCCATTTGAAGCTTTCCTTCATGTCTGCCTTAAAACATTTGCATTATACAGTTCATTTGTGCCTTTATCATAATTAGGTGCAAGTTGCTGCTGCAATATGCTTGTCTATGTTGTTATTGTGCTTGCTTTGTTTTATTCCTGCTCATCTTATGTTATTTTCTCTTATTGGCTTCATGTCGTATCTTTTCAATGTTTATAATCTGTTTTCTGAAATTGGGGTGACGGTAAGATTGCTATGTCAGAAATTCAGGCAAAATGAAAAAGTGTGTGTACTTGGGCACATAGACGCTGCATTGAAACCCCAGTGAGGTTGTGGTCGCAACGAGGAAACACATGATTAACAGCTTACAGGGTTTGCATGTTCCTGAAACTCTGAAATGGTATGTTTGCAGTGGCTGCACAAACATAGTCTAATTACTGGAGCTATTTTTAAAATGAACATTTAAATGACTAAGGCAAGGAAGTTCAAAGGCTTGCTCATGCACATGCACAGTAATCTTTCCCAACTCTTATTTCAAAATGATTTTTTGCTTGAGGACAGAGCGTTGGGTATCTGTGACAGCCACCGTGACAGGGAGCTGTGAATCGACTCCACAGGAACCATCCCAGCCCATTGGGTAATTAAAAGCTAAATGGAATGTTGAGAAACGTCCATACAATTTGATTGGTTAATTTACTTGCTTTTTTGAGAATTTAAATGAGACCTTTGCAATCATTTGAACTTCTAAAAAAATTCTCTTCAAAAGTCTCTGAAAGTGAATGTTTTATGTGGCTGAGTGACTGGTAAGATTGAACTCACTTTATGTGGGTGTTGATAATATGGATGCAGCTGTCAAATTCGAATCATATGCCATCCTTCAGTAGGGTTCGAAAGGCGTTTTTCTCTTACAAATCTTACAGTTGCTGATCGTGGACCTTCATGGCTCCTGTGCCTGGGAGCTTTGAATCAGCTCCAAGGAGCATGAGGATTCAAGGGCATGTTCCAAGTAACAGTCTCATGTAGTTGACCAAGCAGTGACAGGGGTAAGAGGGGCCAGAGGAGGCAGAATCAACCCTGTCTCCTCCCTTGCCCTTTGGTTAGTAAAGCCAAGTGGTTGTGGCAAAGGAGTGAGGATTTAGCTGGAGCCAGGGAAATCTTCAGTCTGTATGCACTGGAGAGCAAGTATTCTGACCAACACCTGCAGCCAAGATCAAGTCTTCAGGGAAATTCATACCGTCCTCTCAAGAGCTTAGGGCTGTGTTAGACTCAGATTCATTGGCTGTCCACTCTGTCCACCTTCTCCCCAGAGCAACCCATTATAAAGATGGCCTGGTTGATACCGTGGAGAACTACTCAGTTTGTAGGTATTTTGTCTTTATTTGCAACATGTTGTTTGCCTGTTTCTTTATTCTTTACTGCCTCAATTCAATGAGAAGAGAGATTAAGCTCTGAGAAGTCTATTCTGTTATTTCTCCCTACTGTCTAAGAAGGGGTTGCTTGTATGTTCACTGTCTTGTCTTGATAGACCATGGAAAATGGACTGTTCGTGTATATGACAGATAAATCTGTCACTTTAAGCAATTCCTTGGTAAAGTTTAACATGGGCTCAAACAATTACTTAATGACTGGTTAGGAACTATTCATATTTGCCTGTATTATACACTGTGCCTCTGTGTGTGCACAGTGCATTTTATTTCTAAGAAAAACATCAAGTATCAATTTCTTTACTGAACGATCATATATTAGATAAGTTTGGCAGTATTCCTGCCACATTTTATATACTTTATATTACCCTTCACAATACTTCCATCTGGTGGAAGGGGGAAAGTTCTACATGACAGGTGGGTGGATGGATAGACAGTTGATAAGTAGGTGGGTACGTAGGTAAGATGAATGGCTTTTGCTTCTACAGCAGTCCCTGAGTGAGGCACAGAAGCAGACTCCCTGTGTAAAGTTGCTCACCATGCCCAAGTTCTTGACAGCATTTTATCATTTTGATGATTTTCAAGGCCCATAGGCCTATGGACCTAAGGCAAATCTCCACCAAAAATCTCTACCACTATCTCTTAGCAAATACACTACCACATAATTGATTGTTTTCTATCAAATGAATCCTGAAGTTTTATTAAAAAATACAAAAATTCTGTTTCATGGACCATACATTTTCAAAATTCTTTTTAGGCTTATCATTTTGGATCTGACTTGGCAATAAATGAAAGTCAATCACTGGATAGTATAAGTCACTGTCTTAAAGGCAAGTGTCTCTGTTCCAAAGCTGCATTTATCACCATCCACTGCTGTCTGTCAGGCATTATGTGTGGAACAAAAGTGACTCTCCCTCCTATATCCAGCTGTGAGGGTATTCTCACAATCATGTAGCCAGGCAGAAGCATGTGACAGAATTCCTGAGGGGAAGGCTGGAAATACTTTGGGAACTAGAGAAGAGCGCCTCCCTGTGGTCAGGGACAGAGGGCAGTCCTTTCAATTGCAATGGACCTGAAGGGTGGGTAAGAATGGTAGTCAGGAAGTGTGTGTGCGCAAGGGGAGAACGGGAAGTGTTTGGACACCATGGCATATGTTTGAGTAACGCCAGATGAGCCACACTCTAATCCAGCTTTAAGGAATTCCTACACTATTAGCTGTCAATTGAAAACACAAGTCATGCCTTTTATTGCCAGAGCTCTCAGGGAGGAAAAACTGGACCATCCCAGACATAATTGTGACTTCTAACAGACTTATCTCAAAGTAACTTTTTGGCTTATAGACACATGTGCACGCATGTACAAGTGTGTACAGTGGTGGTGCCTATGTAGGCACACAATCTCCTCTTGCCCTTGGGCCTGTGGTCAGCATAAAAAGACAAGAAGGTTTAGGACTGACAGATTCCAGTCAAACTCTCAGTAAAGCAGAAACAGCCTTTATTATAAATCTAGTTTTCTGTTTCCAGGCCCCAGAAAGTCCCATCTCCTGGGCTTGTATGGAATTCATAGTGGGAGTCCTGCTTTTCAAAGGGAGTCCCTCCCTTTGAAAAGGTGACCTTCCCTTTGGGCTCAGGTCAGCTCCCTAGTTGCTCCCCACCCCCAATCTCCACAAAAGATATGGAGCCCAGGGATGTATCACCCATCTCAGCACCGTGGGGTCCTATAACCCTCTGGGAGTGTCTGCCACTCAAGTCTCAGTAGGACACGGCATTGGATAAGCAGTTCTCCTAAAAATCCTCCCTTTTTTAGCAGGCCTAATTTATCCTCTGATAATTTTCCACATACATCGTTTTATACACTCTCTTTTTTACTGAGCACATCCATGCCACGTATGGTTCTATGTTTCGCTTCTTTTTAGATTGATGTTACACAGAATTATTCTTCTATCTGTTATTATTACAACATTCAACGCAATCATCATTAGCCCATTAACTTGTAACTGTTACTATCATTGCTAATATAATGACTATTAACTAAATATGAATAATTCATGCCATCATTAATGTAATTACTATTATTAACTATATTCCATCGCACATAACCTATTCTTGCTGCTTTATCTCCCTGTGCTTCCTTTCACCTTCTCTCTGTGTATGTCACCAACTGATCAACTTGGAGTTCCTTGTAGACTCAGAAAGCCAGGCTTCTTTCTGGGCCATGATGAATGTGTACCAGTGATCAATGAACAATTAGTTCCTCTGCAAAGGCAAGGCCCAGGGCAAATGGCTGCTTTGTAGCCTTTGTGGCTCTGGCTCTGTAAATCAGACTGTTGGCTTTGTTGATCCCCTCAGACCTGCCTCATGTCACAGGTCAAGCATCAGAGGCAAAACTGAGCCCTGCCTTCCACTCAAGCGATTACAGATGACAGACAGGTAGAGGGAAGGCGAGGAGTAGCCAGAGGGACTGCTTGCTTGCCTGCTCTTCCTGATCAGTTGAAATAACTAGTAGAAGATATTGACAGCATAAAGATGTTGACCGAAATATCACCACGTGCTTTATACCCTATACATTTTATTTCTCATGTGCCATCAGATGTTAGAAATCTTGAAGATTCCAGTTTATCAACTGATGCAGCACTGTTGTGCAGCCCCACAGCATAGTTAACAGCTGCTACCTGGAAGGAACACGTTTTGTTAGGGACTATAAGGTGAAATTAACTCAGTGAGGACTTACTCCTGTGTTGCTCATACACTTCATGTATTTGACACAAAGAAAAAACCAACTACACAATGGTCAGAGAACTGACCAATGCACTGACCCTTGGAGTCCACTCATGGGCTCTGGGGTTACGGCAGAAGGAATGCCTAATTAGCCGAAGGTAGGTGTCAGTTCTGAGAAGACTTCATGGAGGAGCTGACAAGTACTTAAATCTTTCGGAATGAAGGATGTAGTTGAAAAGCCTGAGAGAAAGGGCAGTTTATGCAGAGGGACCCACGCAGAGAAGCACAGAGGCCATCACGGGAGTGGCAACATGCTCTTCTTGATTTGTGGCCTGTTTGTTTTGGGGGAAGTCACAGAATATCAGGTCCACAATCAACAAGGGACAATCAAGCTGTGCATCCTGAGACTTCTAGATTTTTTCTATGGGTCATGGAAATTCCTTGAAGGATTTTGAGTGCAAAGGTGTTGTGGGAAGATCAAGTAGGCTGAAAGATGTAGGCCCATTTGAAGAAAGGCTTTTGCAATATACAAGATAAGATGTCATAAGGACTTGAACTAAGAGAGGGGCACTGAGAGGGGAAAGAAGGGAACATACCTGTGAGTATGTTCAACAGGATCAGCAAGATCTACCATAGATTCATTTATGGAACTAAAGAGAGAGCGGTATGGCTTTCTTGTTTCAGAAAAAAAGACAAATCAGTGAATTCTGCTTTCATACACTGCATTTGAGGTGCTAAGATGGAAATATCCAGAAGGCAGATAGGCACTTAAGCTATGAAGGAGAGCTATACATGGAGATTGAAGGCAGTACTTTAGGGTAATTCTCAGTAACTTCAGATGGGATCACTCAAGAAGAGGGTGGAAGGGCATGTGTAAAGGACGTGCCAGCATTAGGAGTGAGACAGGAGGACAAATGATAATAGAAGTCAATAGATAGTAAGTGCCAAGTAGGACATATCAAGGACATAAAGCAGCTTCTAAGAAGTTACTTTGTAGGAAAAGAAAATAGATGTCTTGAATCTGAGTGCTAAAAAGCTTTTGATAATAGATAACTTGAGGGCCTTTTCTATGCTATACTAAAGCACAAAAGTGAGTAAACATTATCCTGCCTTGCAATGAAGGCCTGCATGTGTACAGGTAGATTATAGGTTGGTTTTGTAATTCCATTCATTGGGGCATACACAAAGTACCATGGGAAAACAGCTCATTTTCCTCCTTCTGATAAGAGTAATAAATGTTAATTGTGGAGAAATCAGAAAATAGAGAAAAACAGAAAGAAAATGTATATAACTCATAGTTCCGCAACCCAGATACATGACTGTTAACATTTTCATATGTGTTTCATGTGAAGAACAAAATATTTTAACAAAATAAAATCATAAGATGCATTACTGTCTTGTAAACTTTTTCACTTAGTTTATTATTTATATAATACTATGTATGTTTTAAAAAATCTATTTTAGTCTGTTTTCTGTTGTTATAATGAAATGCGTGAGAATGGTTACTTAGAAAGTAATGAGGTTTGTTTTGCTGACAATTTTGGAGAATGTAAATCCAGACAGCATGGTTCCAGCTCTAGCAAGAGCCCCTTACTGTCACCTCCTGGCAGATGACATTGTCATAGGAGTGTGTGTAACAGGGATCACAAGGCCAGACTGGAACCCACACAATGGAGAGAACCCTCCTCTTAAAGGTCCCTCCTCTTTTCACTATTGCCTCACCGAGGACCAAACACTCAATATTTGAACCACAGGGGGACACATTCAAACCATATCTGGACAATAGCAGCATAATTCTCTTTTTAATTTTTATTATTTCATGTTTTCAGTACATAATGATCACATTTCTCATGGAAAGTTGGTACATGTACATAACACATCTCAGGATTTTTCATCTCCTTCCCCTTTCGTCCTTCCTGCCTTCACTTCTTGATCCCCTTCCCATTTGCAAAAGATCTATCTCCTTACTTTCTATTATCTATCTTCTATTTTGTTCTTTATGTTTAGGTTTCTCGTATAAGAAAAACCATGTGATATTTAAGATTATGTGTCTTGTTTCTTTTACTTAGCATTATGTTCTGCATGTGCATCCATTTTCCTACAAATGACTCAAGTATATCCTCCCTTATGGCTGAGTAGTACTTCATTTTGTATAAATATTACATTTTCTTCATCCATTTATCTGTTGATGGATATATAGGCTGCTTCTAAGATTTAGCTATTATGAATTGTGCCGCTATAAACATGGGTATGCATGTGTCACTGTAATATTTCTGTTTACCTCTTTCATTTATTTATTATTATGCTATATATATATTATCATGCTATAAACATGGGTATGCATGTGTCACTGTAATATTTCTGTTTACCTCTTTTATTTCTGTTTACCTAGAAGATAAATAACTGAACTGAATGAAATTTCTATTTTTAGTTTTTTGAGGAATCTCCATACTGATTTCCATAGTAGTTGTACTAGTTTACATTATCGCCAGCAATGTAGAAGAGTTCCTTTTTTTCCCTGCAGCCCCACCAGCATCTGTTATTATTTGATTTCTTGATGATAACTATTCTTTCTGGAGTAAAATGGGATGTCAGTGTTGTTTTAATTTGCATTTCTCTAATGGCCAGAAATTTTGAACATTTTTTCATATATTTATTGGCCATTTTTACTTCTTTTGTGAATTGTCTATTAATTTGAGTTGCCCATTTTTTTATTTTCAGGGGATCTAATTTTCATTTCAGGACATCCTTTATATATTGTAGATATTAGACTTCTGAGGAATAGTTGGAAAAAAAATTTTCCCATTCTGTAGGTTGGTTCTGCACTCTGCTAGTTGTTTTCTTTGCTATGCAGAAGCTTTTTAATTTGATATGATCCCATTTGTTGATTCTTCATGTTATTTCTTGTGAAATTAGGATTCTGTTTAGAATGTCCTTACCTACATCTATGTCTCAAAATATTGTACCTATTTTATCCTCCAGCAGATAGTTTCTGTTTTAATGTTTAGATCTTTGATCCATTTTAACTTTAGTTTAGTACATGCTGAGATACATAGGTCTAGATTCAATTTTGTGCATATAGATTGCTAGTTTTTCCAGTACCATTTACTACAGAGACTGTCTTTCCTCCAGTGTGTGTTTATTGCTTCTTTGTCAAAGATCAGGTAGCTGACTGTTGTTTCTGCATCTTTTATTCTGTTCCATTGACCTACATGTCTGTTTTTGTTTCTGCATCTTTTATCTGTTCCATTGACCCACATGTCTGTTTTTATGCCAGTACCATGCTGTTTTGATAACCATATCTTTATGATATAACTTATTCATGACTGTGATGCCTCCTCCCTTGCTCTTGTTACCAAGAATTGTTTTTGCTATTCTGGGTCTCCTCTGGTTAGATGGATTTTAGTAGTTAAGTGGAATTTAATTCATATAAATTTTAGGATTATTTTTCTTAGTTCTGTGAGGAATGGTGTTGATATTTTGATTGAGGTTGTGTCAAATCTCTATATGTTTTGGAAGTATGGCCTTTTTGACAATAGGTTCTGCCTATTTGGAAACAAAGGAAATTTTTCCATATTCTGATGTCCTCTTTGATCTGCTTTTACAGAGTACTGTAGTTTTCACCATAGATGTCTTTCACTTCCTTCATTAGATTAATTCCTAAGTATTTACTTTTTCTTGATGCTACTATAAGTGGTATTTTTTCCTAATTTCTTTCTCAATACGTTCATTATTAGAGTAGAAGAACACTAATGATTTTTGTGTGTTGGTTTTGGGTCCTGCTACATTGCTTAACTGGTTATTAATTCTAGAAGTCTTTTGGTGGAGTTTTTTTGGGTATTCTATGTAAAGGATTATGTTGTTTGGAAAGAATGGTAATTTGGCTTCTTTCTTTGCTATACATCTCCCTTTTATGTCATTCTCATGCCCAATTGCTCTGGCTAATGTTTTGAGTACTATATTGAAGAGGGGTGGTAATGATGGACATCTTTGTCTTGTTCCTTATTGTAGAAGAAAAGCTTTCAGTTTGTCCCTATTTAATATTATGTTGACATTTGGTTTGTCATATATGGATTTAGTCAAATTAAGATAAGGTCCTTCTACACCTATTTTCTTCAGGGTTTTTATCGTGAGTGGACGTAGGATTTTGCCAAAGATTTTCTCATCTGTTGAGATGATCACGTGATTTTTGTCTTTTCTTCTGTTTATATGATGTTTTCCATTTATTGGAAAACATTGATATTTTGATTGAGGTTGTGTCAAATCTCTATATGATTTGCATAAATTGAAACATCCTTACATTCTTAGGATGAAGCCTACTTCATCATTGTGTATGATCTTTTTGATGATTTGTTGAATTATGTTTGCCAGTATCCTGTTGAGGATTTTTTCATCCATGTTCCTTAAAAGGGCTGACCCATAGTTCTCTTTTTTGGTTAAATCCTTTTCTGGTTTTGGAATCAGGGTAACGGTAGCTTCAGGAATGACTTTGGAAGTAATCCTTCCCTTTCAGTTTCATTAAAGAGTTTGAGGAGTCGTGGCATCACATCCTCCTTGAAGTTCTTATAGAGTTCAGCAATGAATCTATCAGGACTTGGGCTTTTCTTAGTTGGTAGGGTTTGGATTTTTATTACTGCTTCAATTTCGTTGATCATTATTGAATTATTCAGGGTTTGTATATCTTGGTTCAGTTTTGATAATTATATGTATCTAAGAATCTAGCCATTTCTTCTGAATTCTTAAATTTAGGTTTTCAAAGTAGTTGCAAATAATCATCCGTATTTTGATGGTGTCCATTGTGATTTCACCTTTTTTATTTCTAATTTCATTGATTTTGGTTTTTCCTTTTTTTGGTAAAATTGGCTAAGGGGTTTATTTACTCTTTTGAAGAAGCAGCTCCTCAATTCATTGATTCTTTGTATTTTTATCTTGATTTCATTAATTTCTACTTGGAATTTTATAATTTCATTCCTTGTACTAGCTTTGGATTTGGATTCTTTTCATTTGCTAGTACAAGAAGGTGCAGTACTGGGTCATTTCTTTGGGCTTGCTCTGTTTTTCTGATGTGGGCATTTGCAGCTATAAACTTCTCTCTTACAACTGCTTTTACTGTGTTCTGGTATGTTGTACTGGTATTATAATTTGATTCTAGGAACTAATTTTTTTCCTTCATTTCCTTTGTGACCCATTGATTATTCAAAAATATATTGTTTAATTTTCAAGCATTTGCATTCTTTCTGTGGCTTGTTTTGCCATTGATTTTTAGTTTCATTGCCTAATGATCTGATAATATGCACAGGATAATTTCCATTCTTTTTCATTTACTTCAGCATGTTGGCTAGTATGTGGTGTATTTTGGAGAAAGTTCCATGTGTGGCTGAGCAAATTGTACATTCTGTTGTCGGGTGGAATGTTCTGCAAATATATATTAAGTCCATTTACTTGAAGATTTTGTTCAATTCTGATATTCCTTTGTTGATTTTTTTGTCAAATTGATCTGTGTTTGTGATAGTGTTGTGGGTTGACAACTGGGGGTCAACTTATAGCCCCCAGCTGAACTGGTAAGCATGGTGCTGCATGTGGGAGGCCTATCTGGGGGTTGTTGCCAGCAGCATAAGAGGCAGAACTGGACAAGAAGAAAGGCTGTTGCAAACTGAAAGGCTGTTGGGAGCTGGTAGAAGCTGTAAGGAGCTGTTTGTTCTTTTGGAGGAGCTTGTCATGCTGGCTTTCCTGATGAACTTCACTGTTTTCATCCCCTGAGGAGCTTGGGACCTCACTGTTGCTGAGATGGCTATGGTACCTTTCAAGGGAGCTCTGGTTCTTACTTTGCACATCTCTTCCTGGCTCCAGTGCAAATCCCTCAACCTGCTAGCATAGATCCATCATCCCACTGACACAGACTTTCTAGACTCTACCACTAATCTGTGGGCCTTCCCAAGGCAGACCCATGAAACAGGTCTGCATGAGACATTGTTATGGGCTCTAGGTCTCCAGTTGGATTTGTAGGAAGCATTGTTATGGGCTCTCATTATCGCAAGATCCAGGCCCTCAGCTGGATTCTTGGTCTATAGTGTGTGGACATATTTCCTGCACTCTCTTGTATATGATTCTCTGGGTGGCTATTATAAACAATCTTATAAAATACATGTCCTGTGTGTTATTATTCTCCTTATACAATAATCCCCCAAACCAATGGAAAAATTGGTAACAGGAGAGTGGGGTTATTGTTGTGACATTGCCTGCCCATGTGACTTAATAAAACAGACCTGCATGAGACATTGTCATGGGCCCTGGGCCTCCAGTTGGATTCCTGGGAGACATTGTTGTGAGCTCTAGGTCTTCAGCTGGACTCATGTAGGACATTATCGCAGGATCCAGGCCCTCAGCTGGATTCTTGGTCTATAGTGTATGGACAGATTTCTTTGCACTCTCTTGTATATGATTCTTTGGGTGACTATTATAAACAATCTTATAAAATATGTGTCCTGTATTGTATCATTCGCCTTGCAAAAAACCCCAAACCAACACAGATAATGAGAGTATTGTATCATATATGGCTTTCATCAGATTGAAATAAGGTCTTCTGTACTATTTCTTTCAGGGCTTTTATTGTGAATGATTGTAGGATTACACTATAGTTGTGTTGACATTTATCTGATCTTTTATGTCTAGTAATGTTTATTTTATGAAGTTGGGAGCACCACTGTTAATTCCATATATATTTATAATTGTTATCTTTTCCTATTGAATTGTTCCCATAACTGATATGTAGTCACCTTCTTTTCCTCTTCTGATCGGTGTGGGCCTAAAGTACACTTTGTCTGAATATAAAATATCAACTCATGCTTCTTTTCAGGTTCTTATTGCATGGAATATTGTTTTTCATTCTTTTATTTTTAGTCTATGAATTATGGGAGGTTAGATGTGTTTCTTATATGCAGTATGCCACTGGATTTTGTTCCTTGATCCATTATCCCAACGTGTGACTTTTGATTGGTAATTTAGACCATTCATGCTAAGAATTGTTACTGAAAGGTCTTGACATTCCTTTCACTGCATTATTTTCCTGGTGCTTCTTTCCTTTGTTTTCCCTTCTCCTTAACTTCTAACTCTGCCTGATACATTCAATCTATTAGATCTTTTGACTTTGTTAGTTTCATTGTCTTTTTCTAGGATATCCATGGCAATTTTTTTGAATGCTGGTTTAGTGGTCATGAATTTCTTAAGGTCTTCTCTCTCATGGAAATACCTTATTTCTCCCTCAATTTTGAAAGATAGTTTTGTAGGCTACATCAGTCTAGATTTGAAGTTGTCTTTTAGGGCTTGATATACTTCATTCAAAACTCTTCTGACCTTTAAGGTTTGTGTTGAGAAGTCTGCTATAATACTAGTGAGCTTACCTTTTAAGTGATTCATTACTTTTCCCTGATAGCTTGTAAGATTCAGTTCTTGTGTTAGAACTCTCAGATTTTGTCTATGATGTATTATGGAAAGGCTCTTTTCTGACCATGGCTATGTGAAGTTATATATACCAAATATTTCCATATTTGAAAAGTTTTCTACTATTGTCTCTGTAAACAAGTTTTTATGCTCTATGCTGTCTTGTGATTTGTAACTAATTCTAATTAATCTTAGATTGGTCTTCTTCCATAATCTAGCAGCTCTTAGATTCATTTTTCATGTTCTCTTTTTTTTTTTTCTTTTGGTACCAGGAATCAAACTCAGGACCTTGTGCTTGCCAGGCAGTGGCTTATGCTGCTTAGCTATATCCCCAGCCCCTTCTTGTTGTTTTTAAGTGTCTCTAAATAATTGGTCTCTGACAGCAGCCCTATCTTCTAGTTCTGACACTCTGTTCTCACACTGGTTGCTTCTGCTAACTATACTTTCAATGATTTTTTAAATTTTTTTTTATTTTAAAGAGAGTAAAAAATAATTTTAAGACATTAGAAACTATACAGAATTTCAAAAGACAAGATTATATGAATTCAACAATGCTTGTTATATTGCATATTATTTTCTTCAAATAGCTGTTCAGATTACGAGATATAAGCATGCAAAATTGGTCAGAAACATTAAGCATTAACTGTTCTTTTCAATAAACCAATAGAAATTAGTAGTACAATTATCTTAGCTAAGCTATGTGAGATATATATATATATATATCTCCCTTCCTTCTTTCTTTCTTTTCTCCTTTCCCTCATCCCAGTTGTTCTTTCCTTTTGAGCAGCTGCTTTCCCTTTCACAATATCTATTATATCTTTCAAATTTTATTTATTCTTTCAGGTTCTTACATTAGGAAGGCAATATGATGTTTACACATGTGGGTATGCTTTATTTCACTTATGAATATGGTCTCTAGTTGCATCCATTTACCTATAAAAGTCTTGACTTTATCTTTCTTTATACCTAAGTAATACTCCATTGTATAAAAATACCACATCTTTTTTATCCATTCCTTGGTTGATGGACATTTGGGTTGTTTCCAAGATTTAGCTATTACAAATTGCACTGCTATAAACGTGGGCGCACATATATCACAGTAGTATGATGTTTTCAATTCTTCTGGAAAAATACCCAGAATGAGAATAGCTAGGTTGAATGGGACCTCTAATTCTAGATTTTTAAGGACTCTCCACGGCAATTTCCACAGTGGTTGTACCAGTCTACACTCCCACCAATAACGGAAAAGAGTTCCTTTTTCCCCACAGCTCCTCCAGAATTTGTTATTCATGGATTTCTTAATGATAGCCATTCCTTCTGGGATGAGATGGAATCTCAGTGTTGATTTAATTTGCATTTCTCAAATGACTAATGATGTTGAACATTTTTTCGTATATATATTTGCCATTTGTATTTCTTCATGTGAGAAGTGTATATTCATCTCAGATGCCCATTTTTGGATTGGGTCTTTGAATTTTGGGGGCCTGATTTTTTTTTTAATTCTTTATATGTCCTAGATAGAAATCTTTTGTCTGAGGGACAGTTGCCTAAATTTTTTTCCCAATTCGTGAGTTTTCTTTTTACTTTGTTGGTGATTTCTTTTGATGTACAAAAACTTTTCAACAAGATGAAATCCCATTTGTTGATTCCTTGAAGTATTTCCCGTGCAGTTTTAAGTGTTTTGTTCATGAGCTCCTTGCCTACCCCTATGTCTTCAATATTTCTAATTACTTTCTCTTCCACGAGACTTAGTGTTTCTGTTTTAATATTTAGATCTTTGACCCAATTTGACTTTACTTTAGTGCATGGTGATAGACATGGGTCTAGTTTTAGTCTTCAGCACGTGGAGAGCCAGTTTTTCCAGCACCATTTATTAAAGAGGCTATCTTTCTTTAGTGAACATGTTTGGCCCTTTAGTCAAATATAAGGTGGCTGAGTGTGTTTGTGGTTGTGCCTGCATTTTCTAGTCTGTTGAATTGATCTTCAGATCTGTTGTTTTGCAAATAGCATGCTGATTTTATCACACTAGCTTTGCAGTATAATTTCAAGACAGGGATAGTGATGCCTCCTGCCTTGCCTTTGTTGCCCAGGAGTGCTCTTGCTATTCTGGGTCCCTTCTGGTTCTAGATAAATTTTAGGAGTGTTTTTTCAACATCTGTGAGGCATACTAATGGTATTTTGAGTGAGATTGTATTAAATCTATATAACAACTTTTGGAATTTGGCCATTTTCGCTATATAGGTTCTTCCTATCCATGAGCAAGGAATATTTTTCCATTTTCTGAAATTCTCTTCGATCTCTTTTTTCAGAGTACTTTAACTTTCACTGTATAGATCTTTTATTTCCATTGTTAGATTGATTCCTAAGTATTTAATTTTTTGAATGGTATTGTGAAAGGTGTGGTTTCCCTAATTTGTCTCTCAGTGTGTTTGTTGTTTGTGTACAGAAATGTTATTGGTTTTTAAGTGTTGACTTTGTGTCCAGCTATGCTACTGAATTTGTTTATTAATTCTAGGAGTCTTTTGGTGGAGTTTTGGGGTCTTCCATGTAGAGGACCATGTCACCTGCGATAATGATAATTTCACTTCTTCCTTTCCTATCCTTATTCCTTTTATTTCTCTCTCTTGTCTAATTGCTCTGGGTAATGTTTCCAGAACTATATTGAGTAGGAGTGGTGACAGTGCACATCCTTGTCTTGTTCCTGATTTTAAAGTGAAAACTTTCAGTTTTTGTCCATTTAGTATGATGTTGGATGTTGGTTTGTCATAGATGGCTTTTGTCAGATTGAAGTAAGACCATCTTTTCCAATTTTCTGTACATTTTTATCAGGAATGAGTGTTGGACTTTATCAAAAGCTTTTTCTGCATCTTCTGAGATGATCATGTGATTCTCATTTTTGGCTCTGTTGATATGGTATATTACATTTATTAATTTGCATATATTGAACCATCCCTGCATTCTTGGGATGAATCCCATTTGGTCAGGGTGTATAATCTTTATGATGATTTGCTGCATTCTATTTGCTAGTATTTTCTTGAAAATTTTTTCATCTATGTTCATTAGAGAGATTGGCCTATAGTTTCTTTTTCAGTTGAGTTTTTCTCTGGTCTTGGTCTCAGGGTAATACTTGCCTCCAGGAATGAGATAGGGAGAATTGCTTCCCTTTCTATTTCATTAAAGAGTTTGGAAAGATTTGGCCTTAAATCTTCTCTAAATTTTTTGTGGAATTCAGCTGTGAATCCATCAGGATCTGGGGTTTCTTTGTTGGTGTTTCTTTTTATTATGTTTTCAATTTTGTTGACTGATATTGAGTTATTTAGGATTTTTATATCTTCTTGATGCAGCTTTGGCAATTCATATGTATCTAGGAATGTGTCCATTTCTTCTGTTTTTCCATCCTATGAGAGTAGAGATTTTCAGAGTAAGTATTAATGATCTTCTGAATTTCTACAGTATTCACCCTTTTCATTCCGTATTGTATAATTTGAATTTTTTCTTTCCTGTTTTTGATAAGATTGGCTGGGGTTTATCAATTTCATTTATTCTTTCAAAGTACCAACTCTTCAATTCATTAATTCTTTGTATTGTTTTCTTAGTCTCCATTGCATTAATTTCTGCTCTGATATTTACAATTTCCTCCCTTTGTTGGGCATTGGCTTTGACTTGCTCTTCTCTTTCTAGAAGCCTGAGGTGTAGCATAAATTTGTTTATCTGTATTCATTCTGTTTTCCTGATGTGAGAATTCACTCCTATAAATTTCCCCTCTGAGGACTGCTTTTATTGCACCCCACAGATTCCAGTAAGCTGTATCTGCACCTGTCTTGGTTACTTTTCTCTCACTGCTGAGACAAACTACGTGGCACCCAAAATTAAGGAAGGAAAGGTTTATTTAGCTCAGTTTGTGGAGGTTTCAGTCCATAATCAGCTGGCTCCAAGGCAGGGTGGCATGGCAGAGAAGCAACAGTTCAAGGCAGCAGAAGACAGCAAATGCAACAAGAGCAAAAGGGGGTGTGGGGACCAAGCCTCTTTTCCTCCCTTATATTGTATATCAGCTATGTGCCCATGCCCACACAATCTCCGTGCTTTCTTCTTCCACAAGCTGAGGATGTTTACAAAGTAAAGACCCTGGCTCCCTGCTGAATCACATAATTGAACTTTTAAACTTCTCAAGTTGACACAATGAACAACATCCTAAATCTGTAAGGGCATGTTCTTTTCACCCCAGGATGTAGAATTGCTGAGTTACTTAGTTAAGCTTCTAGACTCTTCAAATTGACACAAGGTACTAACCATAACAGCACCTCCTTTGCCTCTTGCCAAGGGAAAACAAAACACACAGCAGGCTTGATGGTGGTTGGCTATGGAAAAGTACTAGAATCCATGAGCATGGAATTGGTTGGAGGTGAACACCACATGCAGGGTATGTGGGCAGGTTCCATTCACCAGCAGCATCATTTTAAATAGCTTCCTACTTTGTTTTTAAAGTAAAATTATGATAATTTATTAACATAGGTCTCAATTTTGGGTCATTTAGATTATTTTTCAATTCACCATTATCGATAGAATAGCAATACTATCCTTGTGGCAACATCTGTATGAAGGCCAAATTTCTTTCTTTACAATTTCATAATTCTTAGAAGCAGAATTATTATGCTAAAGGTATTTGAGTTGAACTTTGTGGTTATAAGAAATAGACACCCCTACAGCCTTGCTAGTTCTGGTATATATATTAAGTGAAGGTGGTTCATATGAGCAAAAGGAAACAAAGGAATCTAATGTAACCCAAAAGCACAGTATCTTTAGGACTCAGGAAGAGCTGTAAACAGGCTCCCTGGGGCCCAAACACCTTTTCTGGTGATCCAGAAGCCACATGCTTATTTAACTTTGCTGTTTTGTGCCTCTCAGTTCCCTCTTCTGTGTCACCAGCCCATGCTCACTTTTTTTTTTTTTACCACCCAGCCTCAATTTTATCTTATGACCACCAGCTCAGCCGCTGAAAGTAGTCTCCACCTTTTGGTTAAAATTGTAGAGAAAGTCTAATGGGCAACTGAGCACTGGTCACCTATCCTTGGACAGCCATGGACCTGACACTGAGAATGGAACTTCATTCAGGGATGTGCTGGAGCTGACTGGGTATGTCCTCCCAGCCTGGTTTAATGCTGTCTTTATAGTTTGAACTCTCCCAGATGGAAATCGGCAAGTACTAGGAGTCAGAGCCATAGGTAAATGTTTACTATACCACTGGTATCTATGAAGGAGCACATCAGGCTCCTTGAGAAGGAAGTAGGTCCAGTGACCCACACATTTAGTCTTGGTGACAAATTTTAATTCCGTTAGGACTGTCCAGATGTTATTTCATTCTGGTTCTCACATTTAATTTTGTAAAGAAGAAAGCTAAAGAAAGTTTCAGTTTTCATTTTTTTAAGTTAATACTGTGTTTATCTCTGGATTCTTATAAGTATTATTTATTTTTCCACAAAGCTCCAACATTTTACCACAATGTGACAGTCATGGCTCCTCTTTTGCTAGTGCTCAGTAAGCCCTTTTTATTTGAAGACATGTCTTTTTCTCCACATGGTTAATTTTGTTAACTTTTTTCCCATAGATTTTGTATTCACATTCTGGAATTCTTATTATCTGATATTGGGTCACTTTGATCAATCTCCCATTTTGTCTGTGTTCCCCGTCTCAGAGCTCATTTGATCTATTTTCTCTGAATTCTAGGAAAAACTGTCAAATGAATTTCCAGCCAAATTCACTGATTTGATTTTATGCACTATTCAATCTGTTCTTCAGGGCTTCAATTGCATTTTTAATCTTGCCAATTATATCCTCATCTGAAAATAGTCTTTCCTGATCTCAGATTATTCTGTTTTCCTGTTTACAGCATGTTATTGACTCCCCTGGAGTGTTTGATTCAATTCAGATTTTCTGATTCATCTGAATCAAGGTACTTTAGGAATTTCCTGAAATGTCTTGTTTATCAGGGATATTTCTTCATATCCCTTAAATTGATCCCCTTCTTATGGCCTTTATTTTTTTTACTTTGGATCTTATGATTAGGGTCCCTGTACTTTGTGCAATTATTTTAATGAAGGTGCAGGCTGTAGCAGGAGACCGTGGCTCAGAGTAATTGGGAAAATAGAAGGATAAAGAAATTCTTTTCACTTTTGTTTTGATAATCCTGAAATTGTTCTTCTTTCACTGGCATCCACTGTGTTCAGGAAATCCTCTTCAGGACATGTGGGCTCCACCTGAGGCTGAGATGCATTTTCTCAGTGGCCACTCCTGATGTGCTGAGTGGGAAACTGGGCGAGGGAGGACAGAAGCCTGTGTCCTCTTGTGTTGGGGAACACTGCTCATCTGCTCATGATAGGGTTTCTGTCCATAGCAAGTTTAAGCCAGGTGTCTGTATGTGCTTAGTCTCTTTAGGCCACATCAGCCACTTTCCCAGGTGCCCAAGGGTTTACCCATCTCACCAGTCAACCCCACAGCACACTACTCCACCTAATCCCTGGCACCTGACTTTTGCAGTTTAGCCTTTGGACCAATTCTCCAGGCAAACTTTCTCTAGTAGGTGGAGAATTTCTGATCATAAGCCTTTCCCTCAGACAGGGCCACTCACATTGTCTCATGAAAGTTCCCTGTGGATGGCAGAGACCCTGATTTCAGTATAAATACAGATATTTCCCTATTTTTACCTTTGGATATTCCTACTTAAGAAGTACAAAACAAGTGAGTTTAGAACTCCCAGAAGCAAACATTTGATTTTTTAAAATGAATTTGTCTTGGTCTTTCTAGGCTCAGACAGTGACCACAGAGAACTGCCATTTGGAATCATTGCATTCCTACAGGCAGGGCCCGGGCCTGTGGCCAAGGGTGATGTTGGAGACACAGAGAAAAATCAGACTCCCTCGTTTTTCTGAGGTACAGTAAAACAACAACTTGGTGACCAGGTGAATATAAGGAACATGGGAAGAGAGAGATTCACAGATGCTAAGATTCTAGGCCAGCTGCCTAAGTACTTCTTGGAAGAGATTCAGATTGTGTTTGACTTGGGCAGAGGGTGACACTGGGTATGTCAGTGGACAGAGGTGACCATCCCTGTTCACAGTGATGTGGCTAGGACCTAAGGCAAGCGTGTAGCTGTGATAGGTACAGACTCCAGAAGGATTCCAGTCCTGACCAAGTTTAAATTCACTGTCAGACAAGCACAGGATAAAAGCTGATTCCTCTTGGGGTTTGTACATTGTGATTTGTTACTGATAAAAATGGTGTTTGGGACATTTCTCCAGGCTGCCTGAAAGACAAGCAAGGAGAAGTCGCCCTTTTCTTTAGGCCACGACGCCTTCAGAGCACTGATTAGTTTGTAGCTTTCCCCAAACCATCCCTCAGAGCTTTGGCATGTTAATTTTCAAGTTTACGAAGTGGCACTAAAGATAATAATGAATTCCTTCACCCATTACCCTCCTCCTATCTGTCGTAATTTTCCCACTTAAAATGTTTGTTTTTCCTGTTCCCTGTGTATGTGTGTGACAGAGTTGCTGGGGCCAACCTTCACAGTAAATAACCCACTTGTCTGGTACTTGAAGTCTTGGATTCTCACTCCTAATTATGGTCACTGTAATTTTCCCCTGGCTGGTGATGTGAGGACGTCAGCTAGAGTCTCTCAAGTGCTCTGCAACCCGTTAGATCCAGCCTCTTAATTTGACCCTTGACGATTGATTTTGTCAGCTCACTTTCCTTTTTTTCCCCAGTCCTGTTGTGGCTTAGAGCCTGTCTGCTTATCCTGAGCGTACAAGAAAGCAAACCGAGGTGGCCCACTCTGGGCAATGCGCGGCAGCCTGTGGGCTCCAAGCCCTTTCCACAGCCCAGTGTAGGATTAAAGCCCCTGGTTCCCTTTGCCAGGGATTATAAGAGCAACCAAGCAGGGAGGAATGCAGAACCCATTTCCCAGAAAGAACCTTTGGTAACTTGAGAACATTTTACCCTATATTAACATAACTGGCATTAAAAAATAAGAAAAGGCAAAGAGCAGAAACTGAGTGGAAATCTCTGTCCTCTGAGTTGGCTGAAGGAAAGAGGCACTTTCTAGAAATTACATTTTGATATGTGTACTACATGGTCTTTTGCTCAGGTTCCTTACCCAAGTTGCTACTAGCAAGAGGGTTGGCATTGCCACTATCATCAGGAGAAACCATCACTGTTAATTGCCTCTTCAAAGGGAACAGTTTTAACCCAGAAGCAGTACAATGAAGAAGGGAAGGTATAGAGTCACCTTTGCTGAGGCAATGCCTTCTCATTGGCCTGTCTGCTCAGAAGGACCACTAGGACTCCGCAGGGTGGGGGAAGTCCTTCAGGCTTGTGGGCCCCTCCTGTCTCCTCTCTCCTGCTGCAGAAGTGCTATGGATGGGGTTGTTGTAAAGTTTGGAGCAACCTGGAGGAAATGCTTGTCTGTGCTGCAGAAAGATGCCATGGGTGCTCTAAACTGGGCAACCTTCCCTACGTGGGGTAGACAGGCTCCAGTGATTTCCTGAATGCCATCCTTGCCCCACCTTTTCCCTGTGGATGAATGGGAAACAGTTTCTTAGCAATGGTGTCTCCCACAATACTTTATATTTCCACAAGATTTTTACAAGAAGCTGTACAAACTTGTTACCCCTTTTCACATCCTGTACAGAGAAGGCCTGAGGCAGTTATGGCAGTGGTAGGGAAGAATAGCACCTATAAGGAGTTCTTTGCAGGGTCATCGCCCCTGTGCGGGGTCTAAAGCCATCTTTTCTAACCTTCTAGTGCTGGAATGAGCACCTGTTAAATAAGCACTGATGGAGTCCTCAGGCCCTTGGGCCATGGTGGGAAGATCAGAGGCTTTGAAGCTGAGCAGACAGATTGATGGTTCCTCTTACCCTAGAGCATGCCCAGTGAGTTCATTCATTCTCTCAGGCAGGGGTGATGAGGTTCACTAGGGCTGTGTGAACAGTGAACATATGATATTCGTGTAGCATGATGTCCGACTCAACAAACACTATGTTATGTATGTCTATGGGATGTTAAATTTGTTTCTCTCTTGTCCTAGTTTTCTGTGGAGTTGGTTGAGGGAAATGACATTAAACATCTTAATTTCAGATTCTCCCCTTACAGCTAAGGCTGTGACACCCAAGCAAAGCTCTGTGGGGAACATGGGCTCTGGTGTCTTGTAGTCTAGATTTATGTTCTGTCTCAACCACTTAGGAAACGTGTGACCTTGGCCAAATTGCATGGCTTCTCTGTGTGTCACTGCTCTTATCTGTAAAACAGGAACCATAATCCTTTTCATTTAGCACAGAGGGGAGACAGAAGCCAAATTTCCAGCAGGATTTTTAAGGACCTCAATTTAAATAAAAGTTTGCCTACAGCCTGGTGATCCCAGCGCCTAACTTGGGGCCCCTCCGTATATTTAGTACTGGACTTGGGGCCCAGACTCATTCCTGATCCATCCCCCAATGGGTCTCCTTGGTTCACATTTCATGTGATGGGCAGGTAGAAGCTGGCACTTTTCCCCCGCTCTGGCTCGGATATTGCTTGTGAGATCTTACTGAACCAGGTCTGACATCACATTAAGTGTAAAAAGGTTCTGGACATGTTGGTATTTGAGAATCCTTTTAAAAATGCATAACGTTCCAAAGCAATGACATGACTTTTGAAATAGAATTCTTTTTCACTTAACAAGTGGTGAGTTCTTTATTTTGTCTCCTGTTTTAGGCTAGGTATTGAGCACCTACTGTGTGCTAGATGCAGTGTTATATGCTACGTTGTATGCTATTTATTCCTGGCAACAATCTCATGACAAATGCAATACCTGTTTCTCAGGAAGTAAAGGGAAGCTGGTGAGCAGCAGAGAACTTGAACTCCAGGGTTCCTGGGCCCTGAGCCTGTGATCCTCCTGCGGTACTGTTGTTTCAGGGGATGTTTGATTTACCATGGCTGAAGACCCAGTGCAGCTGACACCAGTTATCAAAAAGAACGTGCCTGCTTTGTCTTCTTCTGCTCTCCTCGCCCAACTTATTCATATGGACACACTTTAGTCACTGTAAAGAACATTGCTGTGTGGTAGAAACAATACCCTCTAATTTCATAAATAAATTGGATTTTGAAGAATATTTCTTTGCAGAAATCTAGCTCATTTATTGCCTTTAGATAGTGGAAATTGTGGTCATGACTGAGGTACCTTCCTAAGTTAACAAATGATTGTTCTTTACCACAGAAGTACAGGAATGACCTTTATAAATGAACACATTCTTTGTTTTTTCTTGATTGCTGACAGCAGCTGCTGTGGGTCCTTAGTGAGAAGAGTATTTAGTGAGAAAAGCCAGGCTGGTGTTGCAACAGAGGAAAAACATTAGGAAATTGATGAATTATCTTTCTGTTTGTACCTTCAGAAGCAGGTTAATTGTTTCAGTGACTGGCTCTGTCTTGATTAGGAAACATTAATAACAATTAATGATATAACTTCCAAAAAGGTATAGGAAAATTAATAGAATTCTTAGCCAACATAAATTATAGTCATTATCTACCATATCCAGAACCATCAGGGCTGCCAAGCTAGTTGATTAAAGTACAAGTGAATTTTTTGTCTGAAATTCTCTAGATAATCAAACAAATCTTTGCTGTGTTCCTTCAGTGTAAAATTTACCTTGGTGAGCTAATAATATTATTTAGTTTAAAATACCTCAATTCTACAACTTAATTAAAAACCCTTCAGAAGTTAATTTTATTAATATATGCACATTTTATCTGCATGTGCAAATATTATTTGATTATGATGAAACTTTTTTAATAAAAAAGGAACTTCTAACATGTCAAAAGAACACTTTAGGTCAAGAAATATGAATTATAAGATTGATTTTTATCTGGTATTCATTCTATTCAGCAGTGAAACAGAATTTATTTTCTTTGGAAGTGGCAGTAACACACAGATTAACAGCAGAGATGGAAGTGGCTGTGACTAACCCTGAGCTCACCTGTGCCTGTACCTGTGCCCAGGTGGGGCTCAGTCCTCCAGTGCTTTCCTTAACCTCACCTTCACAGCAGCCTAAGAAGCCGGTAGCCTGGATGGAACCAGAGCCCCAAGGTGGTCAGGGACTTGTTCACAATCAGATAACTATGTTGAAAACCTGGGGTCTCAAGACAGGTGGCTGATTCAGCCTGCAGTCAATTAGTAGACTGTCACACGGAGGCTGACTTATCTTAAGAATATAAAATTTATCTCGCTGTATCTAATTACCATTCAAAATTCTTTCTGTTATTACCAGAGGACACACTGGATGCGGTTCTCCTTCCCAATAATGACCCTCAAGAGATGAAGCTGCCTTGAAATTGTATTGTGGGTGGGAAACACTGCCATTATCTTCCTTTGCTTAAACTGCTACCTGGGTAAAGCAAGCTCATACTTGTCCTCAGTGTCATGCTTGTTGCCACATTCCGTCACTGGTCATTGAGCCTTAACTGCCCTCCTGCTCTCAAACACATACCTCAACATTTATGGACTTTGGTCATTTCCCAGCCTTAACTTGCCAGCTGGAGCAGGATTGATTTCCATCCAGCAGGTCCTCTCATATGTCCAGTTGCACTGACTGTTTTATGTCTTTCTCAGAAATTCTATCTTGCTCTTTCTGTTTGGGAGACCCAGCAACCAGAAGAGCATGTCTCATTTGTGCCTTACTTAGCCTATAAGAAACATCTCAGTAGGGCTCTTTTGTTTTTGTTTTGCTTATTTTTTCTCAGAATGTTTTAGAAGGTAAATGTCAGGATTCTGTTGGCATTCTTGAACAAACCAGCAGAACTATTCTCCTAACTTCCTTTGAACAAAATGTATGCCGAAGTATTACCTTCTGTGATGTATTTGATGAGGGTTTCCAAGAATTGGAAGAAAGGATCAGAGTGAGTGGGAAAAGTTTGGGAGGAGCTAAGATTGGATCTTGTCCATGAAAGTTGGTGGAGTTATGGTGCTCCATGGCTGACAAGGGTATCAGAATGTGGGTGGTAGTTTTGAAAACCAGCCAGGCACAAAGCTGGGAATCAGCCCTGCAAACAGGCAATGAAGACCATAAGATCAGGAGACAGGAGGGATACTAAGGAGAAATAAAAAATACAGTGAGGGTATTTGAGGGGAGACAATAGATTAGAAGAGCTCTGAACAGCTAGGTGAATTAGTCCATGTAGTTGAGGGGTGTGCCCCGATAAAGACAACCTGAAGATCTCAATGGCATTAAACAACACAGTAGCTTCTTTGTTCATATTACATATATGGTACAGGTCTTAGGGTAGGATGGGGTGGAAGTCTGCATACTGGAAGATACTTGGACCAGACTATACCCATTCTGTGATGCAGCCACCTCTATAAGGGTCTTCCAGAACCCTGCATAGTCCACGAAGGACTTGCCCCATGGAGGGCCCTTGAATATATCAACAGGAAAGTGACAGGTCCCTTTGGCTCACATCTCATGTACCCAAATCAAATATATCAGTTACCTGACTCTGAGGGACAGAATGGATGGTCTTTCCCTTGTGCCTGGAAGGGGAAGAGAACTTCAAGTGCTGATGATACTTACTAATGATTCCCTACCCAGGAAAAGGGTTTAGACTTAAATCAGCAGCTAATAGAGTCATTTTCAGAGTCAGGTATAATGAGTGTGTTCCAGGAAGATTCAAACTGAGTTCAATGTTTAACGGACAACTGCCAAGTTCCTCAGCCTCTCCTCGGTATGAGCCTTTCTCTGTAATACTCTTGTGTGGACACCTTTCAACTTCCTCATCACAGTCAGGATTGGGGGTAGTTAGGAGCACAGATTCTTACCATGAAACCCTGGGTTTATATCTCAGCTCTACCATTTAGTAGTTGTGTGATCCTGGGCAAGTAACCCGCCTTCCAAACCTCAGATTCCTTATCCACAGTCTCTGACCATGTTCTACCTTGGAGTTTTTAATTGTTTACAAAATTCCTAGGGGCTGGGGCTTTAGCTCAGCGGCAAAAGCGCCTGCCTGGCATGCGCAAGGTCATGAGTTCGGTTCCCGGTACCGGAGAAAAACCAAAAAAAAAAAAAAAACAAAATTCTTTCCTCTCCACCTCTCTTGCCTTTCCTCTTTTCCCCATTAAAGCCTAATTTGCTTCAAGTCACCCAATCCATTGGCCCTCTCCCAGCATTATTTCCTCCCACATACCACAGTAACCACATTTCGATTAATTTCCATCTTACCCTCCCAGCATAGCAGATTACCAGAGCTCAATTCATCTTCCACTGTTTCTTCTTCTGCAGTTCTGAAGTCCTACCACAATCTGGTATTTTCTAGAGCCTCTGGAGATGTCTGAGTGGCACGGATATCCTTTCATTAGCCCACGTGTCCTTCCTCCTCTTAGACCCTGGCAATTTTGCACACCTTGCTTCCCTGACCCTCAGCAGTGCTGCTGTCTGCTGAGTCACTCAGGAAGACATAGTGTCTGTTTGTTAACTTTTACCTAATTGGTAAACAGGTGAATGCAGTCCTGCTAGGACAATAGGATCACCCAGTACAGAACTTCTCAAATTGAATGTGCATTCAATGACAATAAGTGTCCATCACCCCACTAGCTGGTGAGCATCTGGATCCTGAGTCAGTAAGTCTAGAACAAGGCCCATGACTCCACCTTCAAACTACTCTTGGAGAGGCTTGTGATGCTGGTTCAAACTTCACTTTAGAGAAAAAGGAGTTGATGACACATATTGCATCCTCGTATGTGCTGAACAGGATGGTGTCTTCCTTGTGGCAAGAGCTCTGCCTCCAGAGCATGGCCAGAACACTGCTTCACCAAGAGCTGGCTGACAACACAGGATCTAAGGCCCATCCAGTCCCAACTAAAACTCCCCTTTGAACAGGATTCCTAGATGATTCATTGCACATAAAGATTTGAGAAACTCTGATTTAGAAGATTTCAATGAAAAGATCTTAGAACATTTGTAAAATTGTGTGTGTGTGTGTGTGTGTGTGTGTGTGTTTAGTGTTCAGAAAAACTAAAAGTACCAGTGTCAAATGAAGGGAATTAGTGATTGGGTTGAAGTTAATAAGGACCAGAGTCTATAAGGAAAATAAATTCTGTACCAGGTTTGGAAGATGAAAAACATTCATACATGTGAAATTTGTACCTAGTCAACATCAGCGAAAACATCTTACTGATACCAATGTTTTAGAGAAGCCTGGTTACACAAAAATAATTTCTTCATCTGTCTTGCTGAATTATGTTTATTTTGTTACTTTATTTATGTACATTATAGCAAACATGCATACATAATCATATTTTTCTCTTTTCTAAATATAGATAATGAAAAGTAAGAAATTGGAGAGTACTTCTAATCTGAGAGGCAGAGTTATGATTCAGAAATAACTTGAGGGGAATGCTTGTCTCACATTCAGGACACAGGGTGAAGTGAAGCTCCTTCAAATGCCTGCTGTCTCTCCAAGTGAGCTTTACTGAACTCTGAAGGTCAGGGGATGAACCTGTACTGCTTGCCTGGAGTACCTTGTTTTATTTCTTTCTCCTCTTCCTCTTACAGAGCATTTTACACTTACATGGTGTGATCAAAAAATACAGTGAATGTCAAAACTTCTAAAAATTTATTATAGTAAAAGATACACTGCCATGAATCCCCCTCAAAATACCTCCCTCACTTTGAATACACTGGTCCCATAGTTCTTGTCACTTTCTGAAGCAATTCTGGAAGTCTTCCTGCTGTAATGACTTGCCAATAATTACTTTTGAATTTCCTGTAAATTCTCCCTAAATCTGTTATTCACACTGCCTCACAAAAAGCTGAGCACCCTTGTTTTTTTTTTGTTTTGTTTTTTGGTTTTTTTTTTTTTT
>NW_004955460.1:11512361-11534609 GCF_000276665.1 Chinchilla lanigera | reverse complement strand
CAAGACATATGCATTTCACTTTTTTTTTACTTTTGGTCTTTTTGAGACAGAGTCTTGCTATGCAGTTCAGGCTGGCCTTCAGCTCGTTTTGTAGCCCAGGCTGGCCTTGAATTCACAACAATCCTCCTGCCTCAGCCTCCCCAGTGCTGGGATTACAGGCATGCACCACCAAGCCCAGCTGCACCGTTGCTTTAAAACTGCATGAGACTGCTGGATGTTTGGAGCGCTCCTAGTGTTCATGTGTTTGAATTGATGGTTTGCATGGTCCAGACTTCCTGAGTAATCACCAACCTTCCTCATTTGAAATGGGCTTACATTGGTCAGCTTCTTAATATACTTGAACAATCACATAAATGGGATTAGCATTTTATTTTTTATTCATCTGCCTTCTGGTCTATGTGAACAGACTTCTTACACTTCTGCCAGTAATGCTCTCTCCAGTCAATAATGCTTGTAGTAATTTATTTGCAAGCACATATCCTGAGAGGGATCTTAGATGTGTTTTTATACACTTAATTTTATCTACACAGTTTCTGTTTTATACACTCTCCCTCTTTCTGTCACCAACTTTAGATTTATTGTTGGTGTTGATTTTAGACCAAAATATAAATGAGATGGTGTTGACATTTTACACACACACCCAAAAAAAACCCCTTGCTTTATAGCAGATTGAGTAGAGAACTGGTTGGTTTAAATAGATAACCTTGGGTCATTTCAGAAATGTCTTGTTCTAGCAGAGTGCTCTAGTCTCACGCTGTGGGACTGACTTTATTCATTTAAAGGAAGCTGGGGAAGACAGGAAAAGAAATATTTTCTTCTCTAAGATATCTTGATTTGTTTGTACCTCTGTTGTGACACCCAAGGGTAATTCTGATATAGCAACTTCTAACAAAAAGAAAAGAGATGGGAAAACAGAAGAGGACATTCCTTCACATTTATGACTTCTCATTCTTTACTCTCAAAGCATCGCTGCTCCCTGGCTCATGCTGCGGGCTTGTTTCCTGTGTTTGTGGTCAAGGTCAATGACCCACCTAATTCCAAGAGATAAACAGAGAGAAGGGGCGGGGAGCGAAAGAACATAGGTGTGGGAGGCAGAGAACAGGCGAGGAGAGAGAAGATACTCTAGGACTACTGCTCCTGTCTCACCTGTGTGCTCAGATTTGGTGTGGCACTACTGTGCAGCCACAGGTTCTGAGCCTGAGTCTCTTCTCAGGATCAAGACCTTCCATTTACGATGATAAATACCCAAGGAGGCTGAGCCCACAACTTGCCTAGTGCTTTGGGAGCAGTTGGCTCCACCATATTATAGAGGATACAGGCTACCAGGGCCACCTAGAGATGAGAGGGGACAGAATCCCTGCTCCATCCTCTAGAGAGAAACCTTCTGAGTCCTGATGTCAGGTAATGGAATTCTCTTCCATTCCTGGAGCTGCTTTGGAATGGACACAGTTGAAGGACTTACTTGACTATCAAGTTGTTCACTGTTTGTTGCTTTGGAACACTTAGTATTCATATGGGTTAGAACAGAAGTCTTGCAACATTTTCTGACTTAGAGTTTACCCTTCTCAGAGATGAAAAAATAAGAAAATGATTAAAAACAGAACAGAAAAAAATGTTCACCGGTATGTTTGTATGAGTATTTACATTTAAGGTAGGAATACATAAGAAGAGAAAGGGGTGTGTGATTGACAAAGTATTTCTTCAGTTTTGGGTATTATTCCCACCTTTCAGCATTTCAGTTTTATGACTCACTAGCTATGTAAATGAGAGGTTTTATTTGGTGGTAGATTTCTAATTTGTGAGGCTCTACCTTTACTAAAGACATAAAAAAAGTAAAAGGGGAATTACCTATTGGCCCATGGGGTACCTCTTGTGGTTAAGGACCCAAATCCCAAACTAACTCTTCAAATCTTGAGTTTGTGTGTTCTTTGCATGACTAGGGGAGGGTATGAAATATAAAGCTTTGTTTTATTTTATTTTATTTTATTTATTTTATTATTTTATTTTGTTCCCAACTGGCAAAGTTTTCAAAAAGCAGCAGCCCTGGGAATGATCACAAGCAGTATGGTTTCCCAACGAGGTTTATTTATAACTAGACTATGAATTTACCTTCAGCTTCGATTGCTATAATTTCTGGTCTGTGAGCTGATCATTGGGTCTATAGCAAGGGAAAATAACTTCAATTTAGTCTAGTTTTCTAAAATTCTGTCTCTTGTATTTTAAGGAGGGGGCATAATTGCAGTATTCAAGATATTCTCTGAACAGGCTGTGACCCCCTTCCCTCTTATTTATCTCTCTTTTCTCTTTACATTCTCTCATGTACCCAAAACATTTAAGATAACGTTCTGTTTTCTCCAGGGACTCAGGATTGAATTCTTTTGTTCTTGCTTTATCTATTAAAGACACTTTTCTATTTACAGATACTATTTGTGAATCACATGTTATATAAAGAACATCTGATTTTCAGCAGTAGCTGAGCCTGGAAAATAGTCCCAGCATATCCAGGAGCTAGGCTGTGCTACTGTCCTGCACGGACTTCTAAAATCCTTGACTTGAGGAAGTCTTAGGAGCAAGTGTTGATATCTATTTAGAAAATGTGAAGTTGGACGCATTCAATCTAGCAAGTGTCTGCTAGGTACCTACTGTTTGCCAGGTGCTCTGAAGCATACAGTTGTCCCCAAGGATCATGTGCCTTCAAAGATTTTGCAGGGAATGGGGCAGGTGTGTGCATGAACAAATGCTCTTGGCCAAAAGAGAGAGGTACATGTCCTACCTTCCTCAGAAACAGTGTGTGATCTCAGAGATGTGAATACAGTCCTTTATTTCAAGGAGACTGCACGAAGGAAAGGAAACTAAAATCAACCTGTGTGCCTCAGTGAGCCTATCACAGAGACAGGTTCCCAGAGTTCTCCAACAGACCCAGGAACAGAGGCTTCTTCAAGGACTTCATCTGCAGCCGATGCATGCTGAGCACCTACTACACACTACACACTGCATATCCTACACACTACACGTCCAGGCCTGGGACTGTGAGCAGACAAAACAAGCACAGTAGTGAGTCCCATAGGCCCAGCGCCACTGGAAGCAAAGCGAGGAAGGAATGGGGCTTGTCATAGCCCTGCCAGGGTGCAGAGGAGCTTGTGTCCTCACTGCTCTTTTTTAAACTTTGAGTTAAGATGGTGTTCTTATAGACACCATAAAAAAATCCAAAGTTGGTTTTGATCCAGTTTTGATTCCAGTTTATTAAATGCAATGATGTTTGTCCTACTGAACCAGCAATACATGCCATTACTCTAAGTGTCTTTCTTTTCAACTTTGGAAAGAACTTTTTATGATGGAATCCCTGCAGCTGGGGTGGAAGAGGACCAGGATGTCACAGGTCCCTGCCAGCATGGCCTGAAGTTCCCCATTGTCCTTGCTAATGGCCTCAGATGGGTATGGGCTCCACGCCCAGATATGCACACTTGGCAAAAGTATCCAAGGGCACTTAATGAAGTTAAAGTGACCTGTTATTGTGCCTACTTAGATCTCCATTCAGAAAACTGAGCTACAGCGGCAAAAGCGCCTGCCTGGCAAGCGCAAGGTCGTGAGTTCGGTTCCTGGTACCGGAGAAAAACCAAAAAAATAAATAAAATAAAAAAAAAAAACAGAAAACTGAGCTAACCCCATGAAAAGTAGAAAAGTGCCCCTCTGTCTGCCCAACAGCACATGATCCCAGTCCTATGGGATGTGAGTCTTATATTAAATAGTAGATGATGCATTTATATGTGTGCATAAAAAACAGGTACTCAGCTGTTGTCTCTTGAATCCGATATTTGGATCACTCTAGTGTCCAGTCATGCAGTTCCTAAATCCACAATCCTATTTCATGGTTTATCAATTTGTACTTATCCCAAAATAAAGAAATAAATAAGCCAACACTAGAGCTGCCTTTTATCACCTTCATTTTTCTCTGCCCAGTAAAAAGCGGATGAAAATACATTCTTTGTTACATTCCATTCATTTCCAAATGTACAAGTTTTCAAATATGTTATAAATGAGAAGAAAAGTAACTGCTGGTTTATTTGTCAACCTGTCATGTGATTTTATTTATTGTCTCTTGTCAGTAGAAAAGTCCAGAAGTGTATTGAGATAAAAATGGAAGTGCATGCAAAGATAAAATGGTAAATGGGATATACTGCTGCACTTCCTCTCATTTTTCTTTCCCTCCTACTGTCGGACCATAAAGAAGAAGAATCGAGCCAGCTGGTGCACTAAACTATAGAGAACAGCTAGAGCTTTGGGAGTTGGGTTTGTCCCAAAGGTTGCCTCCCCGTGTTGGCCTACCTCATTGTGCTATATACGGCCTTTGAGATTTGTAATTGGGTTCTAGCTGATGAACTATAAAGGAAGCAGTTTTTAAAAGAGTAGAAAAGTTTCCTTAGACACCTTTACACACAGCACATATTGACCCAGAAATTTACAAATTGGCTTCCCCTGTCCTGGCGTTGGGTGAGTGGACATTATAAAGTGAATCTTGGGACTGTGAAAGGTAAGACTTTTCTATTTACCAACCATGGTCTTTCCCATCAGGAGAAAACAGTGCTGTTGATTTCAGTTTTTATAACAAAGTGCATCTCCAAGATACTTGAGTTCTGCCTCTACAAATTCACATCCTGGAGTGCTGGACTTACCTGTTACCTGCACAGCCTTCACTGTTGCACATTCTTAAAAAATAATTTCTGTGGATTCTTGGGGTGAGATATATGTGCCTGTAGGTATGTGTCACTAAATCTCTTAAAAAATATGAATCCTGGGGACTTCCACATTCCAGTAGGAGCTATTAAGACAGGTTCTTCATGGTGGCAAGAAAGTACATACCTGTTGCTTTGGGATGCTTTTGTAGGCAGGAAAGCACTTAATCTTGTGGTCAGGTCATTTAGTAACTCAGGGAGAGATGACAGACTCCAAGTAGTTTCAAAGACCACTGATGCACAGAAAATCCATGTGATTTTCTTTAAGCCAAGCTTCTTGGAGCTCTTTACAGCTATCCTCAATAAAGTACCCATATACCACACTATGCAGAGCAAGGTAAAGCACAGGAAAAGACTGACTTGTTATTGCCCTTTGCATTGTCAGGAAGTAGGCTGAGAACTACCTGAGACCAAGCCATTCTGATTGCAGTTACCAAGTGTCTTAGTTACTTTTCTCATTGCTGAGACAGAATACCCAACAGCCAGAATTAAAGCAGGAAAGGTTTATTTTGGCTCACAGTTTGTCGAGGTTTCAGCTTTTAGTTGGCTTTGCCAAGGCAGGGTGGCATGACGGAGGGGCATCACAGAGGAGAAACATGGCAAAGAAAGACATCCATGACCACATGAGGCTTTGAGGAGACATCCAGATACAAGCCATAACCCTGAGCCCAGAACCCAAAACAACAGCTCCAGGTCTGTGATGCTCTTAGTGTGTCAGGTTCTGTGGCAAAGGCCTTCTGGGTAGGTCAGGATTCTTATATATATCTCTGTTTTCCTTAGCAATTGTCCTACAAGGCAAACTCAGATTCATCTTCAAACTAGAGCAAGAGTAGCCTTGATTTTATATATCAGAATTTCTATCTATTTGGGGGAAAAATAATAGCCTCTTTCTTGAGTTTTGTAACAGCTTTCTCTTCTTCTTCTGCAGTTCTAGCCATCCATTCTCACTGTACTTGGGAAATTGGGGCTGCCTGGGCTACCCTCCAGCCTGTCTCCACTGCTTCTTCTCTGTTCATCTAGATAGTGGCCACACTGTCCTCAGGCTTCAGTCACACCCACATGCTGTTGACCAGCCAGTGCCCCTGAACCTCAGGACCCCATAGGTTGAGTACTTCCTATGAAGCCCAGCAGCTACTACAGAAAGACTTTGCCTCCACCATGATATGCTATCACTACCACCTGTCCTGCCTTTAAATTTCTTTCCTGGTGAGTTTCAGCCATTGGCCAGGTCACTCAAGCCAGAGGCTAGGGTGGCTGCCTTCCACTCCCCCATTGCCTTCCCCTCTCTCTCGGCCCTTGCTACCTCTGTTACCCATGCACATCCTTTTCTCCATTCTCCCTGCAACTCTTTTAAGTCTCAAACATTGACATCTTGTCCCTACACAGTGCCAGGCCTTGTCTCTAGCCTTACAGCCTGACCCTACACTACAGACAGTGCACATGCCCAATTATCACTTTTCTCCAGAAGGCCTACACAACCCTCCCTTCCTTGCTGGCTAAAATCCAAGCTCTTTGGCTTGGCCTTGCCTCCCCCTCCACAGTGGTGACCCAGATCTCAGGATCCCCTCACTTATCAAGAACTGCTCCCGGTTTTGCATGTTTCTAGTTGAGCTAAACTGGTTCCAACCTTTTTATTTGGAGACAGGATCTTGTTCACTAAATTGCCCAGGCTGGCCCTGAACTCATCATCCTCCCCTTCAGCCTCTGAGTAGCTGGGGTTATAAGGCATGCATCATTATGCATAATGCCATCCTCTTTTTTGTCCCTAAAATGCCTTTCCTTTCTGGTCTGTATGTTATGCGCCTATCCACTTTTCTGGTCAAGCTTTTCCTAATTGCCCTAGAAGATTTGGTGTCAACACCAAATGCCCATCCTGTCCTACTGTGCCCCTTCTCTGTGCCCCCAATACCCACACATACTGTGTTTGCTGTGTGAGCAGGCCTATCTGTGTGAGCAGGCCTGCTCAACTAGAAACATGCAAAACCGGGAGCAGTTCTTTCTCTAGCAAGCCCAGATGCCTTTGATGACACAGACCTCATCAAACTGAGCTTTGCACCCCCAGAAATAAGAGCTATTGCCTTCATCCTCAATATCCTATAATGAAAGTAATAACCAATCATGTATTATTTGGACAAGACTGAATTCTTCATTCAGCATGGACTTGCAGAAGAGCTGTCATAGTCTAGGTACTCTGCTAAGTACAAACTTGGGTGACACATATGTTTCTCCATCTTCCAGAAAGTAAAGAGGTCTGCTCAAAAAGTAACGATGCCATGGTGAGACAAGCAATGGGAAGGATCCACATGCCAGAGCACTGGCAGACCCTTGTCCTTTCTTCTTTCCACATGGCCCACAGCCTAAACTTTAAGCCACATGTGTAATTGTTCTCTTTCTCATCTCATCAACACAATCAATAAAGATTGTTATTATTGAACATTGAAAAGGATTGACAATAAGCCAAAGAACTTAAAAATCCCAGATCTTTTCCCTCTGAGTTTGTTTTCCATGTTATTTTCTTTTTGGTTTCTAGAAATGTTAGACCGATTATTTTTAGAACAGGGAGATCTCAAGGTTTCAAATGGTCCTGTTGACTCTGTTAGCTTTGCCATGGGGTCCTGTTTTGAAACTAACTCAACAATGACCGAGACACTAAGGGATAAAATGTAAGGGCTCTTTGTGGCAATCACTCAACCACAGTTTTCCTTGTCCCAAAGCCAACTCTCACCGAGCACACCCACTTATAGATAAGAACAGTGGGCAGGCTGCTCACTTTACATGTTTATGTGAAGTTTACTGTCCAAAGCAAATGTGACTCAGAATCCTTTGGTGGAGGGCAACACTTGACCTCATTGTCACTGCTCCAGCACAGGGAGGTCTTGGCTTTGCAATGTTACAGCCCATAGCCCCCCAGGATCTGGCTGCCTGCCCAGGTCTCCTGGAGCATTAGCTAGGGGCACTGTGCCCTGTGCCAGAGGACTCTGTAAATGGGTTTAGCAGAGAAACTCAAAGAGAGGATTTTTGCTTCAGATATTCTGGAAAACCAACTTCTTTCAAGCATAAACTTGCTCAGAAGAGGCTACATGTTTTAATGAGGTGTTGAGGTCTTTGTAACATGAGTCTCCAAGGAATGGTTTCAGCTCGGAGCCCCCAGGCTTGGGCTTTACCTGGAGAAAGGGCAGCCACAGTAGCTTGACCACCTTTAGGCCATCATGCCAAGGACCTGACTGGCAGGATGGATGAAACCTAGAGACAGGGCAGGAAGCAGGGACTTTGCCCCCGACTTCACAATATCAGTAGCCACCAAGTTAATGCAGCACAAATTAGCAAGCATTCTCTAGAAATACAGCCAGACATACATATTATGTCCTCACTGTCAGTGACCCTGCCTTACAAAGGAGGCCCAGAGGAGTCCTTCACCTTGCCCCCAGTCAGAAGTCATGGTGTATTGAGATCCACTGGATTCTAAACTCTTCATGCCTGTGCTCCCACCTTGGGATGGTGGAAACTGCATCTGGATCCTTGAGGGGAGGGGGCAGAGTGTGCAATGGAAAAAGCCAAGGATTGGGGTAGGTATGAGGTCCCCTTCCAGATCCTGGCCAGCCCAATATCACCTTGCCACATGTCCTGAATGGCAAGATTGAGAAGAAATGGCTGGTGACCAAGGCTAAACATGTCCACAGGTCTGTGTCGCTTTCCCTCAGCCCAGGCTGGCTGTCACAGAGAAGTTCAAGTGAGTTAACACGAGCTTTGGAAGACACATGCAGGGATTTATAGGAATAAGAGTGGGCCATAAGCAGAATGAAGTGAGCTTCAGTTTGGAAGGTGTTAATGGCCAAGGCAAGTTATATAACTGGCTGCATCCTTCCAATGCAGACTTGATTCCACCAAGGAAAATGAAAAGCTCAGTTAAGAGAAATAAGGAAGCAGTGTCCACACTGCATGCTCCTAGGGTCTGGTGTGCAGCATTGGAGAAGAGGGGGCATGCAGGAGAAAGGTAAGCTTGGATATAAAGGTAGCAAAGGACTGTGGTATGCCCTTCTCCCTCCCAGCCCTCAGGGACTCAGAGTAGCATATGGACCATAAAAGAGTATGATATATGGGGCAGCTGGACCTGCCTCCACCTGCTGGGCCAAAGAGAGCCTTTCAAAACTGTCCAGGGTGGAAACTGGAACCCCGGTCAGCCCCGGGAGCAGGGAGCTCCCATAGGGGTGGTGTGGATGCATGAGAGAGGGAAAGGGCACATGGGGACATTGGGGGGGGGACTGCCAGGGTATAAGGTGTCCAAATCCCAACCCCAATTTGTCCCTCCTCTTTCCTCCTCCCTTCCTATGGTCTTTGCATCTCAGAAATGCACTTCCTCTCTCATTTCCAGTCCATCCGTTGTTCCCATGCTTAGTCCACCAGCAAAGACTGTGACTCTTTAAAAATGTCCAAAATCCAGATGCATCAGCACCTGTCCTACTCTCCCCACCCACATGTCCCTGTGTTTTGCTCATGCTCTGGCATTAGCCTCCCTGGGCCTTCTTTGATGCCTGAGTTAATTCCCCACAGTTGCCAGAGCTCTGTTCTTCTAAGACAAGCTTACATCCCATCATTCCTCTGCCTCCCTCCTCCCAGTGATTGCCTTCCTCACATAGAATGAAGCTCGCTGTTCTCAACATGGCCTACATGCCCTACCTGAGCCATCCCTCGGCCATCCAGCTCACTGTCTCAGCCTCACTGGCCATCAGCTCTAACACACTGAGCAGATCCCTACATCCAGGTCTTCTGCTTGCTTGTTGCTCTGCCTGGAATGCTCTGTGCCCAGATAGCCCCCTGGCTGGTTATCTTTCTTATTTCCTCGAGGTCTTGGTCTCTATCTCACCACTCCTGTGTTCCTAACTGGAGACTCCAGGACTTGCTTGCCATTACCACGTGGTCACTTTCCCACCTCTAGCACTGTGCCTGACATCAGAGAAATGGAGTGTGTCTTCTCATTGAACTCACTTCATTCACTGTAATTCCACAGCTTATCAGGTCAGGTTACCTTGCAACTTCTTTTTTTGTTTGTTTTAGTGTTTGAAAGACTTGAGATTTAAATGTCTCTTTTAATTAATGCAACCTAGATGACTTCACCTTACTCAGCTTCTTCAGGAAGCAGGGATTCTGGCAAGGGAAGCTCACTGGGATTAGGGCCCACTTCCCTCTGCTGAGATCTTTATTTTAATAGCTACAAAGTGGTCTCACCTCCAGTGTTTTCCTGTCTACCTCTGAAGCTGTGCAGTCCACCCATTGCTGACTTCTGCAGATCCCTTCTTTTTATTCAGCATTTTCACCTCCAGCCACCTTGACCACCCTGGTTGGCCAGTTAAAAGTGGAAGAAAAGCACATGAGGATAAAATAAAGTTTAAAAATCTCACTAAATATGGTAAAGAAATGAAAGAGTGAGGCCCACAGTGATCACAAAAAAGGGAATAATGCCCATCACCACCAAGTAAAGGCTAAAACATCTGGGAAGCATATCTCAGAGGGAAGAATCCTGACCTTCAAGGGAGAAGGCCTCTGTGTGGAGGCAGCTGGGGCAGACTTGGTCATAGAGGCACTCCTTATAATGCAGAAGCAGAAGTAGCAAATTGGCTAATGGTTTGTATTTTTTTGAATGGGGGGAGTACTGGGAATTGAACTCAGGACCTTGTGCTTGCTATGCAGGTGCTGTGCCGCTGAGCTATCTCCCCAGCCCTTTTTTATTTTATTTATTTATATTTTTGGTGGCTAATGGTTTGTAAATGGAGCAGTCTATTTCCTATTCCTACCAATACAGGTGGAATACTCAGGCGGAATAACTAGACAGATAACAAAGAAGTAAGGATTCCTCTTCTACTGAGAAGGAGTTGCCCCAGAGAAAAGACCTCTGCACTCTGAGATTTAGAGAATCTTCATATAGTAATGAGTTTTTCACCTGATTGAAGTTGTCAGTCAACAATCCCAGTGTTCACATCTTTCAATTAGTTTTTATCATTAAAAGGTCATTTAAGGATCATTATAAGAAAGCTTCTACTATGAAAATACAATTTGGAAATGTATTGCATCCATAAAACAAGAACAGAATGCTGTGAAAAATAAATAATTAGAGGAGGAAATCACTCTTGAGCATTACAGTGTGGTTGCTGAAATGTAAATTCAAAAGAACAGTCGGAAGATAAAGCTGAGGAAATGTATTCAAAATTAGAGAGAAAAGAAAAATATTAGAAAAAGATCAGAAACATATTGACTCAACCCAAAGGCCTAAATCCCTAGGGGGAAAAAGGGAAAAATTACAAAGGAACTAATACAAAAGAATGTTCATCTCCAATTTACCAAAAACCTGCAACAGTATATGAAAAAATAAAGATAATTCCAAACATGTGGAGAAGATACCAAAAGCTGGAAGAGATAAATAACAACAAAAAGATGGCCTATAAATAATCAGGAAAGAATTTGTATTAGACTTATCCTCTATATATTGGACACTATAAAACAGTGGAGCAATGTCTTCTGAAATCCAAGGCAAAATGATTTTTCTCCTTGGAGTTTTCTGCCCAGGAAAATGATCACATGTGGAAATAGAATAATATTACTTCCAATCAGTCAAGCAGTTTGAAAATTCACCTTTTCCATGCACACTTTTCTTAGGAAGCCACTTGAGGAAGCTTCAGAAAAATAAGGACAAAAGCCAAGAAGGGAGAGTATGAGCTGCCGGAAACGATGTCACCCAGAAGTGCAGCAGGGGCTATCTCAGGATGACAGGGCCACACCAATAGGACCAGTCGATCTATGTTTGAAGATTGCCTCGCAGGAAGTGAAGAGAACAGTATGAAAGGAAGAGATGCAGCAGTTTCTCCTACTCTCAGTCAAAAGCATCTCCTCAACTTAACATTTGAGCATTTAATTCTACATCTGTACTGCTATTTCCTAACTTACCAGTTTCAGATATCATCCCTTCACTTTCTGCTATGATGGATGAGACTTCAGCTCACACCCCTGTACATATCCTCTCAACATAACTGTATTTTTAGTCTGTTTACCTTCATAACTTTAACTATATATATATAGAGAGAGATACTACAAAGAGCAAGATAAATATTTTAAAGTTACAAAAGTAACCTGCATATATGTGTGTCCACATATGCACACACACCCCTTTATTATTTCCTTGTTAAAGGGAAGGGCATCCTCTTCGTCCCCACTGTGTAGTGGGAAGTGACCTTCCCTTCAATTTTTCTCTGCTCTTTCCTGTTACTCTTTCTGTCTTCTGTAGTTTTATTTTTATATTATCAAGGTTAATAACAGTTGTGTTCTGTTTCATAGTCATCATTCTGACTATTGATTATTATAGAGTAATAACTAAAATTGAAATAAATGTATAATACTTAAATTACATTTATTATGTAAAAATTACCCACTGCACAGCAAGGTAGTACTCAAAGATTGTGTTTTTTATACAGATTTCTTGTATTCTTAGGACTTCTAATTGCCTTCCTTTATAAAAGGTTTGTACTTAATAACCTTATAGACATATATTTATATTACAGTATACACATATAGACATACACATACAAAACCTTCCAATGGTACATAACAGAAGAACAGAAATACCGTTTGAGAGGAGATGTGAAGTAGTGTGAGCTCCAGCCTCATCCATCATAGCAGAAAGTCAATAAAGCCTAAAATTAATGAATCAAAAAATAGCAACAGTTATATAAAATTAAAACATGAGTTTAAACTAAAATAACACATTAAAAGATTTGAAAGAGATTGAAAGAGATTTGAAAGAGATTGCCTTTGGTGGAGAGAGGGGATTATTTTGTTTTAAGGCTCTACTGTTCTTTTTAATACAGGTGCACACATGAGTTTGACTGAAATTTTAAAGCAACCTCTTAAAAGGAGGTGTACCAGAATCAGGTAATATATTAAGTGCCACCCTTGCTTTTGGGATGCCTGGATTCCAGGCACTTGTGTAAATTTTTAGATAAATAAAACACACAGGGTTTGCATCAGAAGACCTGCACACCTTGCTTCCATCTGGTTGTGATGGCTCCCACTGGTCAGATTCACCTCACCGTAACTTTGTGTATATATCTCTCACCCTCTGCTTCTCTGACCAGCATCCTGTCATTAGAAGGAATTCCAAAATTGGAGTTAGAGGGCTGGGTTAGAGAATAGACAGCATCTACTAATTCTGAATGAAGCAAGGCCCTCAACTTGCACTGTGCCTGTCCAGTCTTTGTGTGCTTCAGGTGTGATATAAATGAACCCAAACCAAGGACTTCTTCACCTCTCTACAGGTGTAGCTGAAGCCTGAATGGAGTGGCACCTCCACCCCACATTCCCCAAGGCATTGTGAGCAGTTTCTCAGTGCAGCCTGGGAGGACAGGAATGAGGACCTGGTCTCTCCTCCCCAGGTGGCCACGTGTGCTGAGCGTGGGCTTTCTCTCTGCCTCGTGGCTGTGCAGTGATTAATGCCAAGTGAGCGCCTTGCTCAGTGACCTTTCAGTTTTCACTGCTGCTCTCCTTCACTTCTCATAACTATTTGCAAATATTAGCTCCCCGGGTCGTTTCTCCTCATCAGCAACTTTCACAGGTGATAAGCGGGTTGCTCCTCACACTGGCCTTCAGTACACGCCTGTCCTGGTGTGTCTGGGCTCAGGTCTCCAATTAGGAATGGGTATACAGCCCATAGTCCCTGAAGTCTGTGAGTGACCCCCCCCCCAGGAGGCCCTGGAGAGGGGCTCTGGAGGCCCAGAGCTGGGGGAGGAGGGAGGCATCTCTTGCACCCCAGGTGACCCAGGGTCTATGAGATTTGGCCCCCCATGATGCAATCAGTATGTACATTTAAGAAAATTAATTTGCTGACTCAGCCTGCACCAAATTCCCCCCTCCCTTTTAACTTCACATGGATGTTTAACGCACAAGTCACTCCCTGCTTAGTCAGTAGACACGAGACACAGAGCTGTGGGAAGTCTCTGATAGTTAGAGGCCATCCTCCCGCCTTTCAGTCCTTCCCCATGGTTGTGAATCCTCCATAGCCAGCAGGCCAAAAGCTTACCTTGGCCAGAGTTCTGCTGGGATGGCGGCAGGCTCTTCCAAATGAAGTGCTAGAGAGGGCATTTTGCATTTGAAGTTGTTTAAATTTGTTTTTATTTCCAGTCTCTTACATCTCCACTCTTATTGAAATCCCTATTCTATAAACGTTGTTCACTCTTCATTTTCCCTAAATAAACAGTAGTAAAGTGTGCTGTGGGTTGTTTAATTTTGATGCTAAATGTGTCTTTGAGGAAAGTGGCAAAAATGCATCCTATTTTTTTCTCCCTCGTCACCAGAAATATGAGCTAAATTATTTATGGTTTGATACTCACAAAACAGAGATAGATTCAGGATATTTACTTTGCAGAAAGAAAAAGGGATTGGAACTGCAGTAAAAGAACTTTATACTTTGTGAAAGGAATGTGTGTGCTCCTGGGGAGTCACACAGCAGCTGCTTTTATTGATGTGTCAGGAGTGCCTGACGTGACGTATTTGTGCAGCTGACTGAATTTGAATATAAGAAGCATACTAGGCAACTCAATAAGCAGGTCTTAAATCGATGAAAAAAATAATAGTAAAGCCAGGAAGCATTTTGAAAAATGCTCAGTAGGTGAAAGTCCCTTAGCTACAGGATGCACAGAGCAGTAGGGGGACGCCTTCAGGTATCTTGCATTCTAATCCCTGGCTGGAATTCCAGCAGAGGAGACTTGCTGTGTGTGGACCATGCTACCTAAAATCTGACAGAGGCCTGGCTCCTCAGAGGAGGATCTAGCAGGTCACAAGATCCTGGGTTTCCTATCAACATAACCTGACAAGACCCTCCATCTGTCATATCCCCATCGTCCCATCTTCCATTGTGTGGAGAGTTCCATGGGTTTCTGTTTTCTTTTCTCTGCCACAGGAGATACTGGCACACCTGAAGCCATGGCCCCCAGCATTGTGGTTGCCCCCGGCAACAGGAGCGTGGTAGCTGGGTCCAGTGAGACCACCTTGGAGTGCATAGCCAGTGCCAGGTACGGTCATGCTCTAGATATGGCCACATAGATGGAGCATCCCGCATTTGAAACCATGAAGCTTGAAATACTCCACAGTTTGAAACTTTCAAGAATTAACATAGTGACACACATGAAAAATTATACCCCTGACCTCATGTGCTGGGTCAGTGTGAAAACACAGGTGCACTAAAAATGTGCAGAGACCACTTCAGGCTATGTATGTGAAGTGTAGATGAAACTTCAATGAATTTCATCTTTAGACATGCGTCCCATTCCTAAGGTATCTCATGATGTAGTATGTGCACATATTCCAAAACAAAAAGTCTAAAATACAAGATACTTGCGGTCCCCAGCATTTTGGATAAGGGCTGCTGAACTTGTACTAAAAAATACTCCCTGAGGTGAGCCCGCAGTGGGAAGAGAAACGCAAGAGCTCTCTTCTTCCAGCAACAGCAGCTTGCTTGTTTGCCTATGCACCATGCACAGGAGACAGGGACCTGGGGGCTGAAGTACTCCCCAAGTGCCCTCCTTTATTAGGCAAATGAAATGATTTTCATTTTAGACGTAGATGATGGTGGAGGGCCTGATCTGCAGTGTCAGCCGGGGAGGAGAAGGAACAAGGCTCTAAGTAACAAAGGAAAAATGTCAATCCTTCTCCCACTCTGTCATCCTAGGTGTTCTCCTCCCACTTCTGGTCACTCCAGAATCCAGTTCGAATGGTCACACCTCCCACGTAGCTATAGTGTCCCCTAGTAGTATTTGTTTTAAACATTCTTTTCATGAGCAAATGGAATCATTAGCACTTATGGTCCATTGCTACTGCAATTAGCTATCCTTGCTCAATAGCCCTTGAGCAGAATATGTTGCTATACTTGCCGTGAGGGAGTAGAGCTGTATCTGGATTGATTTTTAAATGTCCATTGTTCAACCCGCCACAGTTTCTGCTAGAATTAGCTTTGTCAAGCCGGTGCTGAATGCCTGAGATTATTATTATTGCCATCTACATGATTCACAATCATTGTCACCAATGCCCTTGCTCTTGCAGGCCTGTGGAAGAGCTGAGTGTGCACTGGAAGAGAAATGGTGTGAGACTCACTAGTGGTCTCCACAGCTTCGGAAGACGCCTCACCATCTCCAACCCAACCTCCACAGACACAGGGCTTTATGTTTGCGAGGCAACACTGCGAGGGAGTGCTTTCGAGCCAGCCAGAGCCAAGGCCTTCCTTTCCATCATAGGTAAATACTCAAACAAGAAAATGGTCCTGTCAGCATCCTCAGATAGCATCCCAACCCCAACACTTCCAGGCCACAAAATGGCAATCCTGTGTCTTACCCCTTTATGGTTAAGATTCTTTCTATTCTTTTTTTCCAATAATATGAATCCATTAAATCTAAAATGGGGATGTTCCTAGTACTTCCAGGAAATTTCTTTTGAACATGTCCAATCCTGAATCTTAGGCAAAGTCCTCATCATGGAAATCACCTGCCTAGTCTGCCTTTTCTGCCCCCGGCCTCTCCCTGACCTTTTCTGGCTATTACAATCTGTGTTTAGAAGTTGTTCTATTATTGTTATTAATTTTTGACTGAGAAGGATGATAAAATTATTGAATGTTACTTTTCGTTAAATTGAAAGATGAGAAAAGAGCTGCATCCTTAAAATGGGCTAAGTATTCACCCAGAAACAAGAACAGGAGATAAGGTTAAGCACATATGAATTGCCTAGTTCTGGATGCTGGAAAATAACAGTGATCAGGAAGCATGCTTGGTCCAATGGCTAAAGAAATCTTAAATTTTATCAGATTATGAAAAGATTACATTAAATTGAGAGGCATGTGCCTTCATTTCTTTGATTCCTCCAGTCTCAGTCATAATCATGCATTTATTCCTAAGTGACAGTGATTAGAGTCCTGGTGACCCACTGTCCTCCATGCGGGCCACTGCTGATCAAACTGCCTCAGAGGTCAGCTCCAGGAAGGACAATTCCTGCTGCATCTTGCTTTCTGGAGGAAAGGGAATCAAGAATAGGAAAGATCCAGTAGGAAGAAATCCTTCAGCGAGCATTAGCTCTTCCAATAATATGTCTTGCAATTTCTCACTCTGCAAAACAAGAAAAAAACAAAAACTTCTACATTCCTATGCAATTAGCAAGAACATCAGAGAGTTTTGAATCAAAGCCAGTTGGCTTAAGCATTGTCACATTCCCCTAGATAGTAGGAGGTGGGTTTGTGCCCCCCGTGTGACTGTAGTAAATACAATGTCACATAGGCCTATCGGCCCCTCTAAAAAAAAATGAGAATGGAGAAAGTAGCTGAGAAAGGCCTGGGGTCAGAATCACTACTGCTTCCACATTTGAGGCCTGAGCTACTCCTGCCACCACCTCCTCCCTTCCTCACTGCACATCCCATTCTCTGCAGAGACTTTTCATCAAGGTTGATCTATGGCTATATGAACACAGCACATTATAGATTGAACCAAAATTAAAATTTGTGATGTGTAAATCTCTAGTAGACAGGACTATATTGTGTTAAAATATTTTAAGGTAATTTAAACAAGAGAGAAAATTTATCTCCCTATAAACTAGAATGTTTGTTTCAATCATAATTCCTTTCTCAAGTATTTAAATCTATCATGTGAACTTTGGTCTTGCATTTATATCAGAATTCTAAGGCAGATTGTTTCTGTGTTCTGCAGTTTTCATCTCTGTGGTCTGACTTTTAAAGGCACACAAACACACTTCACTTCTTATGATGCTGATTTAAATCGCCTTTTATTCTTAAGAATTTGCTGCGACAGGTGGAATTTTGTGGTCAGGTCACACTGGAAAAACCCAGAAGAGAGTGTCTCTGTCAATTCAGGGGATTTGAGTGAGATTATCACCCCATGCCCAGACTCCTCAGAGGGATCCTCTGGAAACAGGACCGGTCTCACAGGGCTGTCACCGGTGGAACCGGGAAAAGAGCTATCAATGTGAACATGCAGATGAAAGAAAGCAGAAACAAATTGGCTCCCAATTACTTTTATTTCACACTGATGAGACAAGACAGACTGTCTGCAGCTGTTTACTCCACCTGTCACCTTCCCTGCAACACTGCTCATTTCCTGTGATTTGAACAGGAGCCCCCAGCTCGAGTCCTGGCAGCGCGGTACCCACTCTGCCAGAGTCAACAGGCTCCAGGGCCTGTGGTCTCTGTCCTCACCACCTCGCTGCACTCAGTTGTGTTTCTCTCACTCACAGACCTCCTCCTGAGCAGCTCCTCTGCCCCTTCCACGTGACACACTCCAGATCACTGCCATGTTCCCTGGATGAACCAAGACAGTGACACCACAGGTCCCATGTCCTCTCTGCTTCAGAGAACAACTTCTCCCTGTGCCACCTGCCCCTCCTTTGTCTCAGTATCCTCCAGCCACTGGGGCCGACTTTGCCAAGCATGGTAGGCAAGAAGTGCAGAGAATCCACATCCCAGGAGCAGCCCTTGGCAGTGTCTGGTGGAGCTGACAGACACACACCCAAGCTCCCTGCTTCTCATGGGTAGGGATGTTTAGGGTGTATTCTACACTGGATCATGAGTTACCTTGAGGGGTACCACACAAGGCACCCACAGTGGAGCTGCCTTGGTGACACGCTTTTTGCAGTGACCTCCCTGCCTGGAGTGCTGCCACTGCTCCCCCTCTGCACTGCTGGCATCCAGCCCTGCCAGGACCTCCTCTGGGGAACCACCACAGACAGATCCTACACATGACAGTGCTTGGAAGGCTGCCTTTCTGTCCTAGATCATCTGAGCTGTTGAAGAGGGGCCGGACTCTCCCCTTCAAGACCCTCTCAGATGTCACCTCTGCTGATAGTCTCTCTCATTTGTGCACTGTAGCATATGGAACATGCCAGAAGGGTTCACGGCATAAAATATAATACTGTGGACTTATGACTCATGACTTCACCAGTAACTGTCCTGAGCAGATGTCTTTGCTGTTGGCCTCAGTTTCCACATCCCTAACCTAGAAACATGCCACCAGCTTGCACAACCCAGTGTTGCCACAGGAGCATAAGACGGCTCCATTTGCTGTTGGCCTAACTCTGCTATAACAGATCGCAACCACTAGTGAATTACCTTCATCAGTTTATGTACACACACTTCTCATGCTTCCTATCTCTGAAGTCAGGGTGTGCCTCCCGGATATGGAAGCCTTGTTTCTTGCTGGGGATGTGTGAATCAATGATTCCTTTAACTAGCTGCAGCCTCTTAGATTTAGGGGCACAGCTTGTGCACCTTCCTGTCCAAACCAACAGACTCCACTTCTGCTCCTCACACCAAAACAGTGCCCTTCACCCTCTTGCCTACCCCATGAGTGTGCATTCCCTGGCACCCCAGCTTTCACCTCCACTCAGAAACCCAGGAGGGTGACAGCGACTGGTACAGAGAGCCATCTCTATATGTCTCAAATCTGTTCTAACTTTTATGCACAAGTCATTCAGAGATTCAAATCCTACCAGGTGTGGTGGCACACACCCGTAATCCCAACATTTGGGAGGCTGAGATGAGAGAATTGCCGTGAGTTCAAGACCAGCTTGGGGTATATAAGTGAGTTCAAGGAGAGCCTGCACTACGTACCGAGACCCTATCATTAAAAAAACAAAAGAAAAAGAAATTCAAATCCCTTAAGTATCATTAAATGAACAGACTATTGATAGCATGTCTCAGCTGATTCCAGTATCACAGCTGTGAAGTTATTCTGTAGCTTTACCCTGAGGTCTTCTGGTGATGAAACGCTTAAATGTTCATGTCCCTGTATAAATTCCTCCCCACCTGTCTGCCTGCCTTCCCACTTCAAATCTCTCTGCCCTCTCTTTGACCTCCCCAGGTAAGACAGTTTACCACTTTTTAAGGGCTCATGAGAGTAGACCAGGTCTAGCCAAGACAGGCTCCCAATTGACCACTTTTTATATTGGTAATCTTGCTCTCATCCACAAAGCCACTCTTCCTACCTAGCAGCGTACCCACAGGTTCTGGAGACTCGTGGGAGATTGGACACCACAGTGGACCAGTATGGATGGTGATAGTAGCCAAGGACACACCATCTGCTCCCGGAGGAGAAGATCTCTGCTCAAGATGATTCATCCACAGTGGACCTTCCCCACAGTTCAGCTTATAGTCCTCAGAACTGAAGTCCTCAGAGCCTGTATTTACCCCACTTTTCCTCCTCCTAGAAGACTTTGTAAACAGTAGCTATGGATATAGAGAATTTTCAGAGCACCTGCCTAGTCAGGAGAACGTGCAGGGCAACCAGCAAGATTGGGGTGGCCTATATATGGTGGGGAAAGGACTAGGAAGAGCAGATGCCTCAGGGCCTGAAGGGCCAGCAGCAGCTCCATGCCCATTCTGCTTGCTGGCTGGGCCCCTGGCAGGAACAGGGGAGAGTGTCTGCACTGAACCAAGGTGCTCTGCCCTGCCGAGCCATCCACGTGAGCTGTGCAAGGACCTGGCAGGCTGACCTTCCCAACCAAACACTGCAGAGTGTGGAAGGGGAGCTCCTCCTTGGGAGGGCCTGGTGCACTATGACCACATGGGGACCAGCTGGGCTGGGGTGACAGTGATTGGGAGGAGTGTCCTTGGCCAGGTCTGGAAGTCCTTAATGCACATCCCAGTTCCAAAGTTGCTGAGTAGTAGCCGCCTTGTCTCTGGCCCCAGCTGGGTTACTTGAGGAAGCTGGGGGCATAATCACTCCCTGGGGGAGGGTGCTGTGGTCCTGGGTATGGTGGTCATACATATATACAGATTATGTTATCAAGTATAACTCATTGGGACAAAATTTCAGTGGAATTAAGCTGGTTGAAAAAACCCACTTCCAAATGTGACATCCTGTGTTGTTACTGAGTTGGCTCACTAAGCAAAAATATTCCAGGTCATTCTTGCCGTGAATAAACAATTGTGTGAGACAAGTCATAAAAGATTCCAAAAGTTTATTTGAAAAATTCAGGGTGAAGGGTTATGGCAGGAACTAGCTCTGCAGAGTGAATTTGGGAAGAACAAGAAAAAAAGAAGATAAAAGCAAAAATAACAGTACATGATGCATCTGGGAAACGCAGCATGGGCTATTGTAGAAAGTCATGATAGTGGGCACCCTGTGGCATCTCACATCTCTCTCATGCTGTCCACATTTCATGGGAGCCTGCAAGAAATTCCACATATGGGGTCCTCAGAATTCTTTGATGCTACCCTGGGATCTTGTAATTGACATGTCCTGCTCATTTCCACGGCCAGCTTTGCCACGACCTATTTCCTATGTCAGAATGACCACGTATATAACATTCTTTTCTTTTAAAAATAAAAGGAGGAAAACATGAACAGACAGACAACTGTTTAGAAAATAGCAAAAGACCAATACAAACAATACAGAGTTACAAAGTGGTAGGAAATTAACAATGCTTGTATTACATATTGATACCTTCAAAGTGGTTTCTCAGGAAAACAAATAGAGACATGCAACGTTGATCAGTCAATGACTCATTAACTGTTTCTTTCAGCAAAGAAATAGAAGACAGTAGATCAACTATGTGAACTATCCTGTACATACATACATACAAAATTTCTCCTTCTTTCCCTTCTCTTTCCCCACATCCTAGTTGCCCTTTACCCTTGACCATTTTCCTTTCCTTTCACAATGTCTATCATACCTCCAAATTTCTGTTAACTCTTTCAGGTTTTACACTAGTGAGACAATGCAGTGCTTGCACATGCAGGTCTGATTTATTTCACTTATGAGTATGGTCTCTAATTGCAACCATTTACCTATAAAAGCCTCAAGTTTCTCTTTCTTTATAGCTGAGTAATATTCCGTTATATAAAAGTACCACAATTTTTTTATCCAATCCTCAGTGGATGGACATTTGGGTTACTTCCACAATTTAGCAATTACAAATTGTGCTGCTATGAACATAGGTGCACATTTCTCACTGTTATATGATGTTTTTAGATCTTCTGGAAAATACCCAGAAGGGGAATAGCTGGGTTGAATGGGACCTCTAGTCCTAGTTTGCTGAGGAATCTCCAAACTGATTTCCATAGTGGTTTCACCAGTCTGCATTCCCACCAGCAGTGGAGAAGAGTTCCTATTTCTCCACAGCCTTGCCAGCATTTCTTATTGGTTGATTTCTTAATGCTAACCATTCTTACTGGGGTAAGGTGGAATCTCAGTCTGGTTTTGGTATCAGTATGATGCTTGCCTCCAGAAATGAGTTAGGGAGAATTGCTTTCTTTTCAATTTCATTGAAGAGTTTGAGGAGTGCTGGTATTACATCTTCTCTGAATTTCTTGTAAAATTCTGTTGTGAATCCATCAGGGACTGGGCTTTTCTTTGTCAGTAGGTTTTTAATCATGTTTTCAATCTCATTAGTTGATATTGGGTTGTTCAGGATTTTTATATCTTCTTGACTCAACCTTGGTAATTCATACATATCTAGGAATCTGTCCATTTCTTCTGAG
>NW_004955460.1:11178214-11512006 GCF_000276665.1 Chinchilla lanigera | reverse complement strand
ATTTACATTTACATTTGTTTGTAGGTATTTTTTAATTTCATCTTTAATTTTCTCTGTGACCCATTGGTTGTTCAGGAGGTTGTTGTTTAATTTCCAAGTGTTTATGGAGTTTTTGGGGTTCTTTTTGTCATTAATTTCCAATTTCATTGCACTGTGGTCAGATAATATGCATGGGATAATTACAATTCTTTTGCATTTAGGTAGGTATGTCCTATGAGCTAGAATGTGGTCTATTTTAGAGAAAGTCCAGTGTGCAGCTGAGAAAAATGTATATTCCGACATTGTGGGGTGGAACGCTCTGTATACATCTACTAAGTCCATTTGTTTGCAGCTTTGGTTCAGATCTGTTATTTCCTTGCTGATTTTCTGTCCACTTGACCTATCTTTTTGTGTCAATGGGGTGTTGAGGTCCCCTGTTACAATAGTGTTATTAATTATATGGGTTTTCATGCCTGTTAAGATTTGTCTTATATAATTTGGAGCTCCAATATTTGGTGCATACATGTTTATGATTGTTATCTCTTCCTCTTGTAGTTTTCCCCTGACAAGTATGTAGTGACCTTCATCTCTTTTGACTGTTCTTGATTTGAAGTTTACATTGTCTGCAAACAAAATAGCTACACCTGCTTTTTTCTGGGTTCCTGTTGCATGAAGGATTGTTTTTCATACTTTGACTTTCAGTCTATGGATTTCCTTTTGAGTAAAATGTGTTTCCTGTATACAGCATATCATTGGATTTTGTTTTGTAATCCACTCTGCCAGTCTGTTTCTTTTGACTGGTGAATTGAGGCCATTTACATTTATGGTTATAACTGATATGTGTTGCTTTATCATTGTCATGTTATTTACTTGCATTGGTTTCCTACTTTTTCTACCTGTTTACTTGCTTGCTCTTCTTTCCTTTCTACTGTTATTCTTGAAATTGCGGTCAGATTTTTCTCTGTCTAGAATATCTTTTAGTACTCTTTGCAATGCTGGTTTGGCACTCATGAAGTTCTTCAAATGTTCTTTGTCGTGAAAATATTTTATTTCTCCGTTGAATTTGATGGATAATTTCACAGGATACATCAGTCTTGGTTGGAAGCTGTTTTGTCTCAGGACCTGTAATACTTCACTCCAAGCTCTTCTTGATTCGATGGTTTGTGCTGAGAAGTCTGCCATGATTCTGATGGGCTTTCCTTTACAGGTAATCTGTTCCTTTTCTCTAGCAGCTTTTAATAGTCTGTTCTTTTGCTAGAGATCTGGGAACTTGACTATTATATGTCTGAGTGTAGTTTTATTTTGGTTGTGGTTGGTTGGAGTTCTATAGGCCTCATTTACTGTTTATCAGGTTCTGTTTCCATACTTGGGAAATTTTCTGCTATGATTTCTCCAAATATTCTTTTTATGTCAGTTGCGTTGCCTCCTGCTGTTTCATTGACTCCTATTAGTCCTACATTATTCCTCTTTGCCTCGTCCTGTAGCTGTTGAATTATTTTTTCTGGATCCTTGTTGATTTTAAGAGATCCTTTCTTGCACAGTTGCTAGCTGCCATGCTGTCTTCAATACCTGAAATTCTATCTTCAGCTTCATTCAAGCGGTTTTGGCAGCTTTCAATGGAAGCTTTGTTTTCCTGGAAGTCTCTTTGAATCTGTTTTATGCGTTCTAAGTCCTCTCTATATTTTTCATTTAACATTTCCATCCATTGTCTTTGGTCTTCTATTTTCTTATATGTTTCTTCTTCAGACGTTTTGAGCAGTTCTTTCATTATTATTGTCATTTTCTTTTTTACCTGAGAGATTATTTCTGATCTCATCTCTTCTATGGCCTTATGGAGGTGTGTCTTTACTTCCATTTCAATCATTTCAGCAATTTCAGGCATGTGTTTACCAAGTTCTTCTATATAGATGTCTCCTGGACTTGTTCTGAGTGGGGTAGAGTTCTGGGATTGTGTTTTAGTCCTTTGTCTTGTCATGTTTGATACCAGATGCAGAAAGCTCAGTTTCCTTCTTCAATGACTGCACAGCAAAGGCCACTAGTGTCCCTAGTTTTCCAGTTGGTCAGGTTTGCCCCTCAGTGTCTTCTGAGAAGCACTACTTAGTCTGCGGTTTTCTGGCAGTTGTTGATTTGTATCTAGTTATCCCAGGTCTCAGACATGGGCATTGGTGTCAGCTGATGGCAGACTATCTGATCCAGCATCCGCTTGCAGTTCAGGGCATGTGCATGGCCCAGACTCAGGTTGCACTGGTGTGACAATTCAGGTCCAGTGGACCTATGTCCCCAGGCAGTTCAGGGTACAGGCAAAACCCAGACATGAACTGCAGGGTCAACAGTTGTGGACCACCTAATTGTGTCTCCAGTTAGTTCAGGATGCATACAGGAACCAGATGCGGGCTGCACAGACAGCAATCACAGACTGCCCATGCCTGCTACCCCCCAGTGGGTCAGAGCACAAGTAAAGCACGGACTCGAACTGTGGTACCAGCAGCTCTTGGAGCCCTTGATCACTCAGCTCAGGGCACGTGCAGGGAGGGCCCACTCGCAAACCCTGGTGAGAGCAGTCCCCGGGACTTCTGAGTGAGGAATTCATGTCTGCCATGAGTGCAGGGAGGGCAGAGACTCAGACTGTAATCGCACCGGGGTCCTGGGTCACCTGCTCTGCCCCCAGGAAGTAGATGGGAAATACCTGTCTCTCTCCATGACTTTCAGCTGGGAACTATGGTGGGAGTGGGTCACAGCCTGCCTGGTTCTGCTTCTTAGTCAGTTCAGGACATATGAAGGACCCAGACCCAGGCCACTCAAAGAGCAATCACAGACTGCCCGTGCCTGTGACCCTCCAGGGGGTCGGGGCGTAAGTAAAGCACAGACTCAAACCACGGGACCAGCAACTCTTGGAGCACTCACTCACTCAGCACAGGGCCCATGCAGGGAGGGCCCACACGCAAACCCTGGTGAGAGCAGTCACCAGGGCTTCTGAGTGAGGAATTCCTGTCTGCTGCCCATGAATATAACATTCTTGAAATGACAGACTTATAGAGAACAGGCCAGTGGTTGCTAGGGACTAGGAATGGAGTTTGGTATAGACAACATCTTTGTGAAAATGGCCCATTCTGCATCTTGGCAAACCTACACATGTGATAATAGTACATAGCACTAAGAATGAGTGCACATACACATGCACACACATGAGCAAAACTGGGGAGATCTGGTTAAAGTAGGTTGATTCATCCAATCCATGTCAATATCCTGGCTGTGAACTGTGCTATAGTTTTGCAAGGTGTTACCACTGAGGAAGGGAGGAAAGCATACTTTATTATTTCTTCAACTTCATAGAACTCTACAGTTCCCCCCAAAAGAAAACATTTGACTAAGGGAATAAAAACTGTAATTAATCATAAGCAAATGTTGATATTAACTTAAGTACCCCCCTTTCCCCTTACAGCCCTTTAATCAGACCATGACAGTCGATATTGACTGTAGAATCCATCGATGAATATGGGGCATGACCTGCACACAAGGCCCTAACAGGATGCAGACACTGCTGCCATCATTACTACTGATTAGGGAGACATGACCCAAAAGGCATATTTGTGTGTGCAAAGACCAGCTTTGAAAGGGGGGACATTAAATCTTTGCAATGTTTCTCCAGGCCTGGTCTGTACACACACATCTAAGCAGAGGATTCTGCTCCCACCTAGTGAATTTGCAGTCATATCCACAGCCAGAGTGGGCAATTCAGGCAGATTGTTTCTGCTCGAATGGTCGAGGTAATTGGAGAATTGATACCCAACTTTGCCTCCATTCAGAAGCCTTCACCCTTTCTCCTTAAGCATTTCTTAGAAATGTTACATTTTCATTTCTGTTTCCTCATCTGGGTTCCACCCTGTTTTAAAGATACAGTCAATACAGGAGGCATGCCAAGCTATCTTATCCACATTCAACACAATTACATTGAAAATAAGCCACTCTGGAAGACAGTCCCCAGAAATTAATTATCACACAGAAAGTGAATACAAGGGCCTTTTGTTATTGTGATAATGAAATCACTACCACCTTAATACTCTTGAACTCAATCATGCCTCTGTTGAATTTCTGCTGAATAAACTGAGAAAAATATTGCAATTTACTCTCCAAGGAAATTCACTGTTTAGTACAACAACTGTTTTTTTGTTGCACAGGCTAGTGGAGAGTCTAGAGATCCACACAAAGCTGGAAGCTTCCTTGGCTGCTGAAGATGGATGAGAGGCCCCCTCCTTTTCCCTTTTCTCTTTGCTGTTATTTTGCATTCCATTGAAGTATTAATCTATATTTTGGAGAAAAACTGCTAAGACTTTTAAAAATATGTTAATAGGCTACACTCCTCCCAGCCACTGGCTTAGTGCATTGCTGTGGCTCTTTATTTGACATGCTTCATGGGTTGGTGTTGAGTTTAGATACTGAAGCAAACTAGCCTATTAAATACTGTGCTGTAAATATAAACCTTTATGAACCTCTTGGGACGGTCCTTCTAAAATGTGAATTAAGATATTCTATGATTCAAGCCCATAAAGAGAGAAGTAGCCATCACCCTGCGTAGTAATTTGCTTTCTGAAACCTTCAAATATAAATTGCCTTTTGCCAGTGCTGACTGAATTCTGAATTGATGTGTGTGATAGTCACTAATGATGAAGTTTTTAGAAATACTTCTTTTAAAAGAAGCTCAAACTGTGTTGGGCTATTGTGGTCTTTGACATATCCTTCTTTTACTTAAGGGCTATTATTTGCTTGTTTGTTTCTTGTTTAAAGAGCCACCGTATTTTACTGCTGAACCGGAGAGTCGGATTTTAGTTGAAGTGGAAGAAACTGTGGACATCGTGTGTCGAGCCATGGGTGAGTGCGGGCAGTGGGTGGACCCGAGACTGGTGTGGAGGAAGGACAATGACAGTGTCATCCTTCCAGGGAGGCAGTGAGTGCACAGATTGAGAGCTGACTGTGGAGTGTGGAAGAACCCAATAACCAGGCCATGGCCTTGGGGAAGCCCTCCACCTGGCCCAGCTCCTGCTTCCTTGGTAACACTGATCTTTACCTTCTCCCCACCTCCTCCATCTCAAACAGAGAGGCTACAGCATAGCCTGGGGACTCTCCTCCAGGTGCTCAGGTTCCATAGGCTGTGACCTCTGGGCTCATCCCCTCAGGAAACTCATCCTTGTGAGTGGACGGCCAGGACCAGTACACATAAGAGATCTTTTTACACTTTTATTAAATAAGAAATTTTCCTACTTTTCTGCCTTACCAGTTTTGCTTTGACTTTCCTTTGTTCTTTGGGTAATTCTCTCTTTCTCCCCTGCCTTGGCTGCTAGCTCCCCACCCAGGTCAGGCAGCGCCGAGCTTTCCATAACTCTTCAGGGAAAGGATCTCCTCAAGATAAGTTCATTGACAAAACCTGTGTTTGGATTCTGGCACCTGCTGGGAAGTCCAAGCATCATTTCCTGATTGTGTAGACCCGGTATCTAAAGAGTGTTTTCTCCTGCCTCCCCATGAGCTGGGAGGATAAGGGTTCTATCTATTGTGTAAACCTTTGAAACAGTTCACTAAGGAAGATATCATCTCATTGTACACATGGAAAAGCCAAGCCATAAATAGCAAGGTTAAGCAGTGTGCTCAGAGCCATGAAGATAGAAGGAGATACTGCTTGTAAAATCATCACCCAGTGCCAGGCATGTAGGAGTTGCTCATTAAATGCTGGGGTCACATGCTTATGGAGACAGGATCCAAACCCTGATTTGCCAGCTCCTCCAGGATACCTGGCTTCTAGGGGCCTGAGGCCTTGGGCTCAGAGCAGACACCATGCTCTGTGGGTACACCATGCTGTGTAGGTGTATGTCATTCTTCATTTCTAAAAGTGAGGGCTGTGTTGCTCTGAGCAGCGTTGGTGGCAGAAGCACCTGTGGTTTGTGCAGCTCTGCTCCTGCCCAAAGGACCTGTTTCCTTCATCACCCTATCCTAGCTCCTGGTTACCTCACAAGGGCCACCCTCTACAAATCTGCTCTGTTCCTGTTCTTGTTTTGGCTCTACTGACATAGCTGTAGGGGAGGGGAAGGAGAAGGAGAGAAGAGAGAATTCTGAATTTTAAGTGGATATACCTTCCTTGCTGTTGTTGCATTGTTCTTTCTTGTATAAACATCAGTTTCTTGAGGACAGCTCTGTGAATGTGATGCTATAAAATATTTAGAGTGCTTATATTTCAAAAATGAGAGTATACACTATTGTGGGGGTACTATTTCTGATTATGGCATTAAATTGCCCCCAAGTACAAATACTCCTATGTACTAACAATTATTTTTCAATAAATGACAGCCCCAAACTCTTCCTTTGATAAGAGAATGCCCTTTTTGCATGATTTCTACAGGACAAACTGCTCATTAAGCATAGACTTACAAATATATATCAAGCAGGTCTTTCAGCATTGCTTTGCCATCATATAATTTACTGCTTTCTGTTAATTTTGACAATGAAACTCCAGCAGCATGTGAAGTGGGGATTCTTTATGAAAGCTACATCATGTACTTGCCATTATGAGATTTTACATGAATTGGTTATGCTTTTACCTTGAAATGGATTTTTTAAAATTTCCTGTTATAATGAAAGGTGACAGGAAACATAATTAAGGCAAAGAACAGAATCTGAGAACACATTATCTTGAAATATCCATGATATTAACTTTATTTATTAAAATGGACATATTGCCCCTGCCTACATAACCTCTTGAATCAAGGGATTTGGGTATGCCTGCCACTGAATCATAGTAAGATGTGCTTTTATTGCAATCCATTTTATATTTAGGGAAACTGAGGAACAGAACCATCTGAGGTCTAGAACTAAATCTAAGTATTTCTTCACTTCCCCATGCCTGCTGTATGTCTGGAGTGCATTGTCTTGCGTGGGTTGGTCTGGCTCTGTAGGAGTCTTTTTAGCCTACCCAGTTCTTGGGTAGGAATGGCTTCCTGGACTCGAAGAAGTGTCAGGGAGAAGTCCCAGGAAAGAAGACTTCCTCGTTGCTAGTTGTCCAGCCATGTGGAGAAGGCACTAAGAGAAGAGCTTAGTGTCTCCAGCCCAGGGCTGCCCCACACAACATGGCAGCACTCATCATCAGCACCTGGGTTATGTGTCCTGACCTCAGTTGTGTATAGGACAAGCCACAGACATCCTCACACTATTAGGCCAAGGACAGACTCTTTTATTTACAACCCAGGTTCTGCCCTTTGTGAACTTGCCCTGTTTCCATAGGCTGCACTCTTCCCAACCTCACCCTACCCTCCTTCCAGGCTGGCTGAGCAGTTCTCAAGTCCTCATTTCTTTCTGTAACACCACTGCAGTGAAGAAGGGGCAAGCAGGAGTAGTGCTATGTGCTGAGCCTTTCTGGCCTTCCCATCCTCCTAATCTAACTCTTGGCCATGTTCCTGGATCACTAGGCTCCCAGGGAATAAGAAAAGAGCCACGCTGCAGCCCCTTGTGCCCTCTGCCTATCTCATGTTGATCCTATGGACTGATATCCACAATATGACACTGCTCCTATGTCTTCCCCTTTAACCTGACACATCTCATGTACTTGTCACCCCACCTGATGACTTGCCCTCCGGTTCTGTCGGCTTCCATTCCAATGAGGAATGTCAGCCCCTTGGACAGAGGGTGTATTAATCACTTTTTTATTGCTGGGACAAAATAGCTGACATCTGAAACTTCAAGGGGGAGGTTTTTTGGCTCATGTTTTCGGAGGGTTCAGCCCACAGTCAGCTGGCTCCAAGGAAGAAGTAGCATGGCAGACACATATGTCAGAGGAAGGCTGCTCAACTCATAGCAGCCATGTAACAGCAAAAAGGGAAGGAGCCAGAGAGAAATGTACCTTCCCAAGGTACTTATCCACCTTCTCCAACTGGGCCCCAGCTCCTAACATCACACTTAGTCATGAATTCATCAATGGATTAATCCACTAATGAGTACAGAACCCCTTATAGGTAGTTGAAAGGGTAAATAGATGACAAAATGTGTGTGAAGATATTGCCAGGTTAGCCTTTCAACCAGTTTTGCCTCAGCTGTCATATAAGGGACTATTGGAATTTAATTCTTTTAAATGCTCCTTTACTTCCACTCCTACCCAGGGGTCCCTCTCCCCACCCTCCAGTGGTACAAGGATGCTGTCTCCATCAACAAGCTCCAGAACCCTCGGTACCAAGTAATGCCCAGTGGAGGCCTGCGTATCCAGAAGCTGCATCCAGAGGACTCTGGAATCTTCCAGTGTTTTGCCAGTAATGAAGGAGGGGAGATCCAGACCCATACCTACCTGGATGTAACCAGTGAGTACCACCCCTCAGCAAAACCAGGCAACCTAGATGGGCCTTCCAGTCAGACTTTCCCACATTATGCCCTGTGTGATACAGAACAGTGGCATCCCTCAGCACCTGACATGAGTGGATGGGCCAGAGGGTTCTGTGGCCAGAAGTGACCCGCGGGGGAGGGCTGTACCACAGGCACGCATCAATCCACTTTAGGCCCCCTAGGAAACCCTGCCAAATCCCATAAGCATCAAGGACAAGCTGGTCTCTCCCAGTGCCTGGATTCCTCCTCCTGTGGTCCCCACCTTCCAGCATTTGTGCCTTCCTCTTTCTGAAAGGGAGTAAAAAGTGGTCCCAAATTTTTCTGGACAGAGCCAGAAACACAACAGAGTGAACAGCTCAATCCTAATCATTTTCTTTTGATCTTTTTCCCATTTTTTTATATCCATTCCCATTTTAGTTTTATTGAACAATTATAGTTCTTTTGTGAGTTTCTTTTATTATCCCATTAACAGCAATACCTTGGTACTCTATCTTTGAAAAATAAAATAAAGGTAAAGGTTTTCACTATATCTGTGGGTTTTCTTTTTAATCTCCCACAGTCGTAATATTGTTCTTCTAAAATGAAGTAGAATTTAGTGATTATGGAATTACACCTTTCATGTTTGCCCTTTTGGAAGCAAAGTGCTGATGTCCTGGGGTGTGAGAGCCATTGAGAAGGCCAATCGATAGCAGTGTGCACGTGGCTAGTGGCTTTTATCAGTCAGGGCACGTGAAGAGACTGGGACAGTTTTTAAGGATCCACACATCTATTGTGCTAAACCCACGGTCACTTCCCTGACCTTGGCCCAGGGATCAAATTTCTGCTCTCTGTTGGACCATAGAAAATTAATACTGCTTCAAGTAGTAGAAATAATACTGGATGCTTAAGCCAGAAACTGAGTTCTGGTCAACTAGAATGATTTAAAGTCTGCCATGCAACTAGTCAGGATGTTCAGGGACAGGGTTTGGCCAGGTATTTTTTTAAAGGGTCTCATTGTAAATATTTGAACTTTGAGGCACAAGGACTCTCCCAGCAGTTCAGCTTTGCTATGGTAGTGTAGAAGCAGGAGCAAATGGGAGTAACTGAGTTCCAATAAAACTTCATGCAGGCAAATAAGTAATGGCTTAAATTTGGCCCACAGGTTATAGTATACAAATTCACTTAATCAGAGGCCTTGGAACTGGAGGATGGAGTGGTCCATGATGCTCATCTAATTTCTTTCAGTCTCAGTTTCCTTGTCTGTTCATCTGGAACTGTTTTCAGGGTTCTGAGTGTCAGACTGGAAATTTAAATGCAAGTATTTCCTTAAATTGTTTGCCACGATGATAATGCTTCTTATCATGTTCTAAGTATAGGGCTTTTTTTTTCACAAAGAGGATTTATTTTTCCCAAATGAAGCTATCCATAATGAAAGGAAAATGTTTAAAAAATAATACTGAATCATTGGTGCAGCCTACAGTTACTGAGCATCTGGTCAGGCTTTGGGGTATAGCCATGAGGAACACCTATGTTCCAGGACAGAAGGTGATTAGGGGAGAAAGACAGAAAGGAGAAAAGAGCCTGGCCCAGAGTGGGTGCCATGGGAGGACAGGTGAGCCACAGAGCGATGGATAGGAGGGTCTCCAAGGTGACATTGAGATGAGAGCCGAAGAAAAGGGGACCACCTTGGAATCTTGGAGACATACCTGTCTCAGAATTAGTGAGGATTGCAGGGGCCCCTGAGGGAATGAGCCAGCCCTCACTTGTGAGTCTCCATCTGTGTGCAGGTGAGGGGTGGCAGGTGGCTGGGATGGAGTAGGAAACAGGTGAAGGATACACAGGGGCTGGAGGGCTGGTGACAACCAGAGGCACTGCTCTAAGTGCAGGTGAAGTCCCTGGGGTGTTCGTAGGTGCTGGCCCCGGCAAGCCAGTAGGTTTGTGAGGCAGGAGCAGAGGCACCAAGACCAGCAAGATCCCCTGTGTCATCTAGACAAGACCCGGAGCTCAAGGGTTCACACCTGTGGTGGGGAGAAACAGCTTCTGGGTGGGCGGTAGGAGGGGCCCCAGGACTACCTGTGGCCTGCCAGGATGCTGACCACAAGGAAAAAGGTGGCTGCTTCACCTTGGTCTCTTGGGTCCTGCCTAATTCTCCCAAGGGACTGTCACACAGGCTCTGAGCACAGGGATTCCCTGCTACACTGAGTTACCAGCATGGTTGTTGTCAGGGGAGGACAGTCGGCATACCCTCACCCAAACCAGTCTGCTCACATCTGTCCCTGAGCCAGGGCTGGTGGCCCATGCAGGCCCAAGAGTGGGAAGCACCCTGACACCTGGGGAGGGGGACCTTTACTGGGGTCCTGGCAACCTGGTTATTTCAATTCCCAGAATAGATCCTAGAAAACATGAATGTGTCATCTTGTGGTAGATATTTTACATTCAAAAAATAGCTTTTCCTTTTAGTTAAAGAACAGAGGTAATTTGTTTGGTTTCTCTGAATAAATGCCTCCCCTCTCTTTAGCATTCACTAGAACTATTCCTCCTGGGCCCTGCATTTGGCAGCTGTGTATCTCATTTCTCTTTAGGTTGTAAGCAAAGATAGGTAATTCCTGGGAGACAAATAACAGGGAGGTTATAGTTACTCCTGAAATGTTTTTCCTTTATACCACTGTTATCTGTGCAACTGGTTCTGCAAAGTCAGTCTGGAACTCTCCACCAGGCTGTCTCTTTGGTCCTGCCCACTTAGGGATGAAGCACTGAGCACTCACTACCTTAATTCCTCTCCGCAGATGTTGCCCCAACATTTACCCAGCGTCCAACCGACACCACAGTGACTGACGGGATGACAGCTGTCCTACAATGTGAGGTGTCTGGGGCTCCCAAGCCCGCCATCACATGGAAGAGAGGCAGGTGGCTTCCACTTTCCAGACCTGCATGACCCAAGTAGAAAACAAACCATCAAGCCACTGTTGTGTTCAGTTCTTTTTGCACTCATCCATCTAGTCATCCATTCAGTAATGATTAAATAATCGTTAACCATTTACTGAATGCCCCTGCTAGGTACCAGGGCTGAGGATGAACAGGATAGACAAGACCCCAGCCTTCTAGAAGAGGAAGCAGACATTTAAAAATAAGATTTGTACAAATGTCACTCTCTTTTACCTAAGCCCTCCTAAAGTGCCTTCAGCCCCCCATGGCCCCTTAAAATATTACATATTGGATTTGAACTAAATTGGGAAGTTCTCTTTTTTCTCTCTCTGTACTCTGTTGGCATCATTCTACACCCTCTGCAGTTCGACCTGGTAGGCTTAGTTTGAACTGTGTTCCCAGTTCCTATGAAGAGTCAGGTCATGTCACAGGCTGGCTTTGTGGCCCCCATGACCTGTTTTACAAGTCAGGCACATGGACAGAGCCTGTCTGGAACAAGGCTGTGCTAAATTGCATTAATTCATGTAGCTTGATGAGTCAGGCTTGGAGGGTTGATCTGGAGGAAACTTCAAAACTCACATCTAGTCCACATTGCCAGAAGCCTGTATGGTAGCTTTTCCACCTCAGAGTGTAGTTCTGCTACTGTCAAATCTCACTGGGAAAGATTTGTGTGTGTATGTGTTTTTTTCTTGGGCCCAGGGCCTGCACACTGTCACACTAAGCTATGTCTTGTCTTTTTTAATTCTTATTTTGAGACAAGCTTTCACTAACTTGCCCACGTGGGGCTTAAGCTTGAGATCCTCCTCCCTCAGGCCCCCAGAGAGCTGGAGTTACAGGTGTGCACTACCATACCCTGTTTGCTTCTTTTATTTTAAATGTTTCCTATTTTCTTTCCTAATCTTTAACATAATCATAGCTTCATGTAGAAAAATTTCAAATGCATATAAATACACAGAAACATAAAAACCAGTCACCCACAGTTAATGATCCTGTACACAGATCATATTTGTTTAACCATGTCTCTCAATATTGGACAATTAGGATGTTCTAATGCTAAGAATGCGAAGAAAAGTACTGTGGTTATTTTTGCACATAAAATTTTCTCTTTAATTATTTCTTTAAGTTATTTTCTTGGTCGTTGCCCTATTTCTTTCTTTTCTTTCAAGGGTTATGGCTCTAATATTCCTGTTTTTTCTACTGGTCTTCAGGAAACCACATTTTGGCAAGTGGCTCTGTGCGGATTCCTAGGTTCATGCTGCTGGAATCTGGGGGTCTGCAAATAACCCCTGTATTCATCCAGGATGCCGGCAACTACACCTGCTATGCACTCAACACTGAGGGCTCCCTGAACGCGTCTGCAGCGCTCACCGTGTGGAGTAAGCCCACAGTCCCAACACCTCCCGCTCACCAGCCTCTCATCAGCACGGCACGATGCCTCGGGGATGGCAATATGCCCTTGACTTTCTCGCTTAATCAAAGAAAATGATTATTTTTGCAACTAATTTACAGAAATCTGTTGAGTAATTAATTTTTTAGTTTGTAGAAGAATAACTAGAAGTTGTATTCCAAGATTTAATGGGAATGTTTCAGGAGAGATAAAAGACTTTCTAAAAGTCAGCGCAAATGTCATACCTAACTAACTCAGTAACAAAACTGATTATTGATTAATTTTATAAATTAAATTAAAATCCTAAAGGAAGCATATTTTTTCTATACTACCTCATGATCAAATATACCTCCGGTTTAGTTGTCTACACGTTTCTTATATCTTAAGAGCAAACTGGAAGAAAATCTTTATTGTTTCTCCAGGTATTCTCATTCCTATTTTATCCATGATACTAGTGTCTGAAATGCAGAATAAGTTGTTTTCTGGAGCATAAGGATTAGAGTATCATAACCACCCTCCCGCCTTTTAACTTCAAGTGTCAAAGTATTTTTTCCTCTCTCTTTCGTACAAATCTATATTATTAAAAACTCATTTTTCAAAACAGCAAAAGACAGTACTCACTAACAGATTTTCATAAGGCCATATAATGAGGAGGGAAAGTTTTAACTCGCTTGAGTGAATAATATGTTAAAATGTCAACCTAAAGAAAAATCATTGTGCTTCATTTCATATTTGTTTAGCATTTTCTATCATACAGTTGGTGTCCACTTTGATAAATGATCCTTTTCTAACTTATTAGGTGTTATAAAAACATCAAGAGCTTAAAATAAATGAATCCAAATTTCCACAATATTGGCAAGTACTAAAAAAGAGATTTTGTTCCATTTGGCGGTTGGACTCAACTAATTCTTATTCATCATATGTCCCTAAAAATTGACCATGCATTTAAAATCTTGCACAGAAGTGAGTTCTGAATCTCTATAGCTCGCTCACCAAAAAACTTTGTAGATCTGTTAGGATTCAAAATTGTAATCATCCTAGAATCGGTGGCCTACAGATCATTTGCAACCTGTATTACCTATGTTAGCCAGTACAGCTTGTAGTGACAGTAGCATGTCCTTTCATTGACAAGAAAACAAGGCTCGGAAACACGTTTCTTGATGCACTGGTAGCAAGTGATCACACTAGGCCTTAAACCTAGCCTTACGACTCCCCAGTTCTAGGCTTTTTGTGTGGCACCATCATGCCACTCCCACCCTTGCAAAGGTGTGTGTGGTGTGGGGCCACACCTTGCATGGGCTGCATACAGGGAGGGCTGTGTTCTTGATGTTAGTGGTGGAGCCTGGGGGTCCTGCCTCTCACGAGCTGTGTGATACTGGGCAAGTGTCAGTGTTCCCGAGCATTTGGTTTCATCCCTGACATTACAGCCTTCAGCAGATTGCTGTGAGGATTAAATAAATTAACATAAATGAAAGCACTGTGTGAAGTCACAAAGTGCTGTGAGAACATTAGGAATTGCTAAAATGGTGATCTTGTTGAAGAATCTGGATTTTAACCAATCTTCTATCCACGATCTTCTAGGAAAGGAGGGTCCTGAAGACTTGGGAGAGGGAGGTTAACTGCCTTTGCTGGCAGTAGAAAGCCTTGTTTGAAATTCTCTGAACATTTCTGAGCACTTCCATCTGTACTCCTTTTGCCAAGATAAGAGGAAATTTGGAGGTTTTGATGTCAGATGACCAATTCATCATCCCCCTGAGGGCAAAGGCTCCCAAACTCACAATGTCATCTGAGCTGTGACTTGTGTTGTTTCAGATCGAACCTCTATCATTCACCCTCCTGAGGACCGTGTGGTGATTAAGGGGACCACGGCCACTCTGCGCTGCGGAGCCACTCACGACCCCCGGATTTCTCTCCGGTCAGCTCAGGCAGTTACGATACTTTGGGGCCTATTAATATTCTGTGAGCTTATAAGGAGAGTAGAGATGAAGAGGAAGAATTTGGGAACTTTGATTTCAGTGGAAGGTCCCTGATTACAGTATCTTACAGTCACGGGCTCCATCATTAATCATACGAATCCCATTTTCCACTCCAACCTTATGTATTATTTACAGTGAGCTATGTTCAACTTCATGAGTTCAATACAGCTTTTCATGATTTTTCTGCCAAGGTTAATACACTATCTGTAAAACGTACTTGTCAGGGACTGATACCTAATGAGAGAAAAATCCAGAGGGATGGAATAGGATTTCAGCAGTGTTTACACGGGGCTCTACAGTACTCACAAGGGGTTTTCTCGACTCCGAGGTTGATTCTGTTATGAAATAGAGACCAAGGAGTGCCTATATGCAGAAGAAAGGCAGCCACAGTCGCTCAAGGCACTAAGGGGAAAACACATGTGAAGAAGGGAAGTGGGTCACCTGGCTAGAGAGTTCCTAACATAATTATGATACCCTGTCTTGGTTTGAATTTGGTCTGGAGAGTCATAATAAAAATCATGGCCCTCCAGGGAGAGTGTGGTTACAGACACACACTGTCCAAAGAGCAGCATTTGCAAAATAGTTTTTAATTGTCAGAGTTTGAGAATAAAAGAAGAAAGAGATCCTGCCATCATAATATGGTGACCCTGGCCTCAGCTCCAAAGACATGTCCTTCACAAAGGGGTAGAACAGAGATGTCATGCTACATCTGGGCCATTTCTGCTTTGAGCAGAGGAGATCATTGCTGATGCATGCATTAGTAACTGGGTTCAGAGACTAAACCCACTGCTCAGGGGTATTTGGCAAATCATGAAACTCTACATCTCCATCTGGCTCTCTGAAGATCCCCAGGGCACAAAAACAAGTTTGATTTAGTTATAAGAATGCTGAATGCAAAACTAAATGGACAGATAGAAACTAGAAAGTTAAAGATTACCTCGGAGGCTGACTTAGAGATGATTGTCATGCCTGGAAAAGAATCCATTCATTCTGAATGAGTTAGACCACGATTTCAAAGAAGGAAGAACAAGTAGGTCTCATTTTCTGCTGCTCTGAGAGCTCAAGAAGAGTACCCTTGGCTCAGTGTGGTTTTCTTGTAGCATTTTATGTGCGATTAAATGGGAAGTCCCTTTCTGAGAGGGGACTGGATTGTTCTCCTTATCTCAGGTTTCACTGCCCCAGGAGCCCTGGGCTGAAAGTGATAATCTATCCATTCCCTTCTTGTGAAATCTGCCTTATGCTACTTCTGTGTAATTTCAGATGAGTAGTTTGTAGATGTCTGTGCTCTGTGAATATGAAGCCTTTATAGAACTGAGTATATTTTGAAAATCTGATCAAATTGTTCTGGAAAAGAAAGACAGCACTTTTCATCTCATCTAGCAGTGAATAGTGGCCCCGCTCAGGGACATCTAAAGACTGAGCATGCTCTTAATTGATTCTGCATTTCAAAAGAAAACTGGGCTAAAATGACCACAGATAAAAATTAAATAAGGAACAAATGCAATTTTAAGGACCATCTGCCAGAATAGTAGGATTTTAAGGAAGTGTGTTTATGATTTGTGATCTGGTTTTTCAGGAGTTGAATAATTTCCCTCTGGGATTCTTTAAGCGCCATTGCCTCCTCTCCAGGTGGCACTCTTGCCGCGTAGGCTCATTCCTGGGGCAGGTGTGTCAGATGCCTCTTAGTAGATGGCAGGCATGCAGATGAGCCCAGGGTCCCTAACTCAGATACAGATAGTTTCCACTCATCATCATGGGGCTGTTTTAACTTCAGCATCTACTTCTGTTTATTGGCCAAGATCTCTGCTAACTTCTCTTTTGTTTCCTAAGTATAATTCGTATACTGTAAAATTTGCCTTTCTAAAGAGCACAAGTTAGTGACTTTAGTATGTTTTCAATGTCGTAAGTTGCTTGTGTTTTAACAAATGGGAAAGCCCATGACTCTGTTCCTGCGGTTCTGTAACTGAAGAGCCTGTGCTTGGCCCACAGCTACGTGTGGAAGAAGGACAATGCAGTCATCACTCCGTCTAGCAGCTCTAGAATTGGGGTTGAGAAGGACGGGTCCCTCCTCATCAGCCAGACGTGGTCAGGTGATATCGGAGACTACACCTGTGAAATCATATCTGAGGGAGGGAATGATTCCAGGACGGCCCGGCTGGAAGTGATGTGAGTACTGCATGTTGGTGTTAACCGCCCCCTCAGGGTCTGCACTGCTGCGTACAGCCTGTCCTTCTGATGACAGCCACTCCACAGCCACAGCGGTCATGCTGGGACCTGAGCTGGCCAGTCAAGGCCAGCACCTCACACTGTACAGCCATGTAACTTGACCAGTTGGGGTTTTTTTTAACACTTTCATATGATTCATTCTTAGAGCATCTAGTTTGATTAGAGGCTACAAGGCCCATCAATTTTTTTGTCCTATTTCCTGTGCAGATGCTGTATCATGATAGGCTATTGACCTTGCTGGGGTTAAGAAATTGTGAAGCTGGGTATGGTCACAAACCTATAATCCCAGCACTCTGAGAGGCTGAGGCAGGAGGATTGCAAGTTTGAGTCCAGCTTGGGCAACTTGGCAATTTAGTGAGACCCTGTCTTAAAATGAAAAACTGTAAAAAGGACTGGGGAATGTCACTCAGTGAGAAGGCTTGGGTTCAGCTCTTAGTAGCATGAAAAGAAAGGAAAAGAGAAGAGAAGAGGAGAAAATGAAAAGAAGTGAGTTTATTTTTCCACCTGATTGCCCATCAGAGCTTTTGATCAGCGAAAAGTGTCAGGGTCGGCCCACAAAGCAAGACCATTGCCGTGACAACGTACAAGGCTTTGAGCTTAAGTCAGTCCCAGCTGCCTCCCTGTAGGTAAATAGATACTTTCCATTAAGTCTTTTGAAATCCTGAAAATAGCAAGCAGCTTCCCATTACATCTAATCCAGGCCTTCCTGGGGGTCCGGGGGCACAGGGGGGAACCATCGATCTCCTCTGTGCCCGCTCTTTTTCCACAGCTCCCTTTGCACTCACAGAGCTGGAAAATGAAGTACCTGCTGACAAATTTCACTTTTCCAACATGTATTTATTTGCTTTTTAAAAACCATGCCCTCCTAAGATATTCCCAGAACACATGAGTACCAAAAAATACCTGAAATAAGGAATCAAAGCAGTGCGGTGGCCAGGGCAGCAGCCAGACAGGAGACACATACCTGTCCCCCATCCCTGCTAACCCTGTACATGCTGGGCCATCAGGAAAAAGTGGTTAGGGGAAGCTTTCCTTATAGACTCTGCCCACATTGACCAGGGAAGGATTCTGTGTATAGAAATCTTTCCCTTCTTTCCCTAAAGACAGCATAGAAGTCTTGTCTTTGAATCCCTCCCTACCAGCCGAGGGGATAAAAGTGAAAGCAGTGTTTGCTAAGTGCTATGTGTGGCCTTCTGTATCTGCGGCATGCATGAAGGAGTGACCTAGTGCACACTTTCCTACTCTCACCCCTATTTGTGGAATTTAAAAGGTTAATGATGTGGAGCAGCCAGTCCAGAAAGCCCTGTGTTACCTTCAATACCTACAAAAATTCCATTGCTCCTCCAATTCTGGATCTCTCCAGCATGACTCCTTCTTCTCTTCCAGCTAGGGTCTTCCCAACCCCCTGCCATTAGCACTGGACCTCCTCTCTGCCCATCTTGTGCCTGCAAGCCCATCCAGCATGCTGCAGCCACCTGCTGTCTCCATGATGTGGCCGTATCTTCTGCCAGGGTTACAGGAAAGGGTCCTGTTCCCGTGTCCTCTCACATTCCATTGTAGGGTAGCTTTTCCTGCCATTAAGACATGGGATGCCTCCTGCAGTCTTCCCATCCTCCCTGTAGTATGGACATGGGCCACACTGGGGAAAAGGAGCTCTACCTCCTTAGTTCTTTACCTCCTCAAGTGCCTTAGGGCACAATTTTATATTCTGAGTACCTGATAGAGTACCTTATAGGCTGGCTGGCTGGATGAATGAATGAATAAATGAATGAATGAATGAATGAATGATGTATGTGTATGGCCACCCTCCTTCTCCCTTCTTAGCTTTGGTGCTCATGGCTTTTGGTTCCTTATAAGTAAACACATGAGCTCCTGTCCCTGCCAGCAAAGCCCCAGGACATCTCTGCCGTTTCTTCCTCCTTTTTTTCTGGGTCTCAGGTCAGAGATTTCTTTTCTTCTTCATTTTGATGATGTTGGAGAACATCACCAGTGAATTCATGTAACCTTCAAAGCTATTCACATTTTTAAACTACCTTTGAGAACTCTTAGATCATCCATTGTTGGTATCAAATAAATAAGTGTTACCAGTTCATAAAGACTCTGTCAGCAGAAGCCAAATTGCATACTTCCAATATAACACATTCTTTTTATTCTGCACAATTTTTATGTTCTACTGATTTACATATCTTCCCTACTATTTGCTTATTTGATTTCCTCTAAGTAAAATACATTTTTCAGCAAATGTTGCTGTATGTGTAAAATAATAGGCTTTCTGCAGTGGTAAAACACCTCATTTCTAAATATAGAAATATTTGCAGTTTTGTGATTTAAACCAATTTAGATGCCACTGTTTGCAGAGCTGATTGGAAGGCTGTTGGCCTTATGAGTTGCTGGTATCATAAACACCACACTCTTCCATGTCAGAACAAATCAGGAGAGGTGTTCATATCCCTAGATCCAAGCAGGTCTGAAACTCTGCAACATCAGAGATGACAATAATAATGATAATAATAACATGATCATTGGGCATTTGGTGCTTCTCATAGACTTCCAAAATGAGCTCTGTAAGATCTTCTTGATTTACTCCTGGCAAAAAAATAAAGCAAGGGAAAAAAAACTTCTCATACTGCAGAAGAGTCTGAGAGGTACTTACAGCTAAACAGTGTCCTTCAAAGGCCCCAAAACCTGTTTTCTCCTTTCCTTTCCACTTCAGCTAAAAGCTCCTTTGTTAAATATAGAAATTAAGAGCATTGGAAGTGAGCTTTCAAAAATAGACAGTGCTTTGCTGCGTGGTTATGCTTGTTTGCCCAACACTTAGCACTAATTACAGGGCGATGCCTCACACCCGTGACAGTGAGGAACACTGGCAGGTGATCTTTCTTCCCTGCCTCAGTTTCCTCAGCTTGCAAACAGGGCATGATGTGGCTGACCCCAAAGCATGCTGTGAGGGTTGGATGAACCTATTGCATAGGTCTATTGGAGCCCAGCTGAAGAGGGACTCTGGAGGAATTCTGCTCTTGCTGCTTCCTCTCCGTCTTAGGAAAGGGGGCTCCTCCCCCTGCATCTGGGCACTGTGGCCTCTGGCAAGGACTTTCCTTCTGTTACCCCATGTTAGTTTTGACTCACTAGAGGTGTATGCTGCTGCTCATCCTTCCATGCTTGGAACAGTGCCAGGTACATAAGAGGTGCTCAATAAATGTCTGAGTAGGCCTCACTCCACTCACTAAACTAGGAGAGTATGCTGTGCACAACGAGGACCAGTGGTTTATGGGGGCTCTGCCTTAAGCCCCTCTCTAAGAGTCTGGCTTCTCAATTCCATATGGTTCCCTGATGAGTCCTGTAAATTAATAGGTCACTGCTAAATGTTGTCACCCCTTGTTTCAGCTGTGTCTTTCCTTCTAGTCTGCTGGTGCCATAAGAGTAGGAGCTAGTTCCTGAGATGACTCCATATCCCCTAAAGCATCTTGCCCTATTGTGCATACCAGAGGGACCAGGCTCCTAGGGCTTTATGGGTTGATTAATTGTTCAATCATTTACAGACTTAATTAGCATTGCCTCTCTCCTCCTGCATTCAGAGGCGAATTCTTATGAGCCTGCAGTACAAAGAAAACCTAATTTACTGAGCGACTTGAAGACTCGGACCCAGAGGCAGTGGGAGCGGTTTCTTTCAATAAAACTACTTCGGACAAAGCCATAATAAGGAGTGAACAATTTAATACTGAACTCCAGAGTTATCAGGCCCCATCATCTTCCTCCTTACAGCAAAGTTGAGAAGATGGCTTTGACCGAGTCGTCATTCTGGCATCAGCTAGCAATGCTTTTTATAAGGAAAATGCTGCCCAGACCCTCCTCTGCCTGAGCAATTTCCCCACAGCCGCAATTTCACCAATTGCTTTCTCTCTCTCTCTCTCTCCTAAACAGTTTTCCTCACAAACACCTTGACCAGTCTCCTTCCCGTACAGTCTGGGTTTTTGTTGCTGTTGTTGTTAATCTCTGAAATTATCACAGCGTAATTTGCCTGATGGTGAGTCCCTGCTCCCTTCCCACTGTGCAGTGACTCAGCACTGGGCTTCATTTCAGTTGTTCAAGTTCTCTTCCATTTGTCACCCATCTGGGTATCACTGTCTGAGAGTCATGGCAGATCGTTTATCTCCTTTCAAAGTTGGCAGAGAACTGCATGGATGTAATCCTCTCCTATTAGATAAGATTTTCTGAAATGGCTCCAGAATATATTAGAGCCCCATTTATCTATTATTGACAGGTTAGTCAAGGGTCTCACAAACCCTAATTTCCAAGATAAGCAGAACTTATTTAAAGGACTGATTTATACTTTCAATATCTATTAAAAAGTTCCTTGCAGCTGATCATGGTGGTGCATACCTGTAACCCAGCCTGCTGGGAGGCTGAGGCAAAGTCTCAAATTGAAGCTGAGGGTAGGCAACCCTGTCTCAAAATTTAAAAAATTTTTAAAAGGGCTGGAGATGTAACTCAGTGCAAAAGCCCCAGACTCAATTCCCAGTACCACCATCAGGAGAAAAAAGGTATTTTGCATAGCTACACAGGTAATGTTGGGCACAAGAAATATGCTGGGAGATGTTCACATAGCACAGGGGCCAGACCTAGGAAAGACAAACCCCATTCCCGCTGTGAACCCCATGAAGTGTGCAAACTTCCAGCTGACGTGGGCATCACGCTGTGGGGCTTCGGTTGAAGATTCAGGGCTTCCCGAGGTCTCGAGGACAGCAATGTCCCCACACACCCTCAGCTGCAGGGACTCTGTTCCTGCCCTAAATTTCTCAGCACCACTTTGTTCTTAAGTTCTTAGGTCTGTCTTAAAACTCTTCAGAGAAATGTTTTTTTAATCCCTAATCCCAGGCCCTCAGCTCCCAAGCTTGCTGCTCACTGTGCCCCCTCTTAGCGAGCTCGGTACCCTTCTTAGTGATCACTTCTGCTCGGCGGGGAGGCAGAAGTCAGGACCCACCGGACCACAGTAATCGCGTCCTGAAGGCCTCCAAATGAATGAGTGTACCTGGTCCGCAGTTCCACACGCTGTCCGGCTCCAAGACAAAGAAAGGCTGGTCACCATAAGACCAGCTGTTGCTATGTGCACCTTTGACTAGAAAGAGGGACGGACAATAAAGCACTTGTTTTAGTGGGAAGATGATTCATGCCTCACTGTCAGCCCTCAGTAATCCCCCTGACATGTATATTTGGAATTGTTTCCTGTCCTGTCATAAAAGGCCACCTGTGAGCTCCCTACCATCTCACTATATCCTTTTGCAGGAGAAAGGTGACCACCTTCTCTTTGCCAGCTGACTAAATCTTGGGGCTTCCCACTGAACCCTGTAGTTCAGTTTACCACCCAGGCCTCAGGAAAGTCCTGTAAGCAGAAGATCATTTTCTTAAAAAGGAGAAAAGTCAGGACCAGGCAAAGGAAGAGATGCATGAGGCAAGGCCTGGGATGGTCCCGTGTCCTCATCTGGCCTCTACATATTCCCAGCTAGGGAAGCTTAAATTAGCCCCAGTCACCAGGGCTTTTCATGGGGTCTCCCCATGGACTGAAACAGTAGCGAATGATTGAACTCGATCCCTAGTCTCCAGAAGTCAAAAACTGGCACAAACGACCCTGGCTGAAACCCCAGTCCTCTAATCACATGGCTGTCTTTCCAGCCTGACCATTTAAGGGTCACTTCATAAGCATACACGCAGGTGTGGTCATGAAGCCCACCGTAAATAAAAAAGACAGTGCCATTCCTCATGATATTTCAAGGCTTAGAATTCCATCCTAGACCCGATAAATTCTTTATTGTCCAACAGTCTTATTTGGATATCTGAGGTAAGGTTTTTTAAAATGTAGTGAATATTTAGAGTTTTTGTAAAGTTATCACAGTAAAAAAACATATTGCAGTGAATTCCCTCAAAATACTTCTTGCTTTGAACACACTCATTCCATCATTCTTGCTGCTTTCTGAGGAGTTCTTGAAGTCCTCTTTCATGAGTGTCTTCAGTTGTGCTTTAGTTTTGCTGTTTCAGTGTCCTGGATTGATTCAAAATGTTTTCCTTTCATTGTCATTTTAACTTTGAGAAAGAGCCAGAAGTCACACAGTGCCAGATCCAGAGAATGAGGTGGATGAGGATACACTAAAGTTTTTGTGAGCCTGCTTTTCCATTGGACGTTACTTGACAGCAGCATTCACCATATTTTTTTAAAATCATACCTCATGAAGACAGTCATGAGAATGGGCTTCCAGAACTGCTTCAGAAAGTGGCAAGAATGATGGGAGAAGTGTGTTTGAAGCAAAGGGGAAGTATTTTAAGGTATTTTAATGGCAGTGTATCTTTCACTGTAATACATGTTTAAAAATTTTTTTTTTTTTTTGTCGTTTTCAAACAGAGTCTTAATGTGTAGCTCAGGCTGGCCTTGAGCTCATTTTGTAGCCCAGGCTGGTCTCGAACTTGCAGTGGTCCTCCTGCCTAAGCCTCCCGAGCACTGGGATTACAGGCGTACGCCACCACACCCAGCTAAAAATTTACACATTCACTATATATTTATTTATCCAAGTTTATCCCTGGTTTGTTTTCAGGTATAGCTATTTCATCCCTTGTTTGGTTTCAGATAAAACCAGTTCAGACTGAAAGAAAAAGAGGAAATGGGGCCTGGGAGAGTTAGGGTAGAGATTTTTATCCAGATGTTTCCTGTATATTGGTTTTTATTGGAAATCTAATGCAGTTCAGTTATTGGAAAGCTCAAGTAGAAATAATGGTCCCTTTCTGATTTAAAACTTAATTCACAGTTAGGGGGAAAACAAGATAACATTCCAGGCTCAGGTTTATGCTTTACTGTGCTAATGTACAATGTAGTTGCCATCTACATGAGAAATATTGGTTAGTTTATAAATGGTATGCATGAGCCAGCGAGAGCTGTGTTTCATAGGTACCTAGAAGCACAGAACAGCTTAATAAATTTCAAAGTATAATGAGTACATTTTTAAAATTAAAAATATCAAGTTTAATTATGGCTTTTTTTTTTCTGACCTATGTGGCTTAGCAGTAACCAATGTCTGAGAAAGACCCAAACTAGGTAGTGAATAAAACATTACCCCTTACCCCAGCATTGCCTGGGAACATTTACAGAAAGGGAAGCCATTTAGAATGTACCATAGGGCAGGTGCTGCTCTCAGACCTGGGAGATGGATGGTTAAATACTGGACTTGGGCAGCTCATGACTTCAAGGCTGCAGGACCGTGGCTGGGACACACTTCACTGTAGGGTTTGCAGCTGTCACCAGTAAATCCCAGTAACAACTTTTTTATTAGGAATTTCTCCTTAGAATTTATTAGCTTTAATTGCATTTCCATTTTATAGCCCTGCTGATGTGTTATTTACCATTTCCATGGGATTTTCGGTAGTGTTTTTACCACATTTCCTTTTAAGTGCCTCCCCCAAGCCCCCATTATCCAACAGAAGACAGAATGACAATATAACCTCATGCTGTCAATAAATGAGGTGCCTCTGTTTGTAGAGGAATACATATGGGTGCTTTTGCTCTTAACTCCAAATGGCTACTGGGAAAACTTTCACACTGAATCATATTTGCCAGGGCTTTTCCTGTTTATATATGCTTTGCTGCATTTCCATTACCAGCTTCTGGTTGTTTAAAAAAATTGTTGACCAGATTTTCTCTATTAAATAATATACTATGTAAAAATGTGCACACATGCTGCCCCATTTAAGTTGCAATGGCATCAGGTGTTTTGGTACCACAGGGATTCAATCAAATTATGTTTAGAAAACAGTGACACTGAGAGTGATTTGAGCTGGGCTTGGTTCCTTGTTAGGGAGAGGAGGTGTGAGTAGTGTTTGGGTTTGGGTGTATGTCAAGTCTGCCATTCCCCAGCCTCACACCAGGACTCCCTGGCATGAGTGCCCAGCCAACCATCCATCTGATGTGCGTTCCCTCTCGTCCCTTTTCTTCATTCCAGTGAGCTGCCCCACCCACCTCAGAACCTCCTGGCCAGCCTGAGCCCCTCACGAAGCCATGCTGTGGTGCTCTCCTGGGTCCGGCCCTTCGATGGGAACAGCCCTGTTCTTCACTACATTGTGGAGCTGTCTGAAAACAGTGAGTAGCAGAACTGAATTGTTGCTTTCAATAGTCATGAGATTTTCTCTTGAGCTTGTGATGTCCTAAACGTTACTGCTGGTCCAGACCTGCAACCGCCAGAGAAATGTCATGATGCTTTACAGGTTGCTCACACTTTAGGAAAGCCGAAGGCAACGTGTGCTGGGAGGAGAACAGGAAGCATTGTTAGAGGGCTCCTGTGAAGGTCTGGGTGTGGCTAAGACAGAGTGCACTTGGGAAGGGACAAGGGTGCCTCTCGCAGGGGCTAGCTTGAGAGTTTTCACCAACAACGGTGCACATCTTTGGGATTTTTCTCTGGTGTAGACGTGGTGCCAAGTATAGATCAGACCTGTTCATCCTCCCTACTTCAACCTCTAATCAGTTCCTTTTTTAGACAACTCCCCTCCTGGGTTACCCAGCAGTTTGGCTTTTCTCCCGCCTGCTGGCCACCCCTGCCTCTGCCCCTCCACTGGTCCATGGCATGCTCCATGAGCTTGCTTCTGGTTCCTCCTGCTCTCCCAGCATACTCTCCTATGACACGATGGCCACCTTTCCCTTTGTGACACATGTGCCTCTGTTTGACCCAGACCTCCAGTATGGAGTCCTGTGATAGTGGTCACAAAGACATCACACACTTTGGGCTTAAAACTACATTTCAGGCTTTTAACCCTGACTTTGTTCTCATCACTCCACTGTAACCATTCCATCCTGTTGCCAGAATCCTTCCCTTCTGTATTACTTAAGCCAGAGCCTGAGCCTTTTCCCCTCTGCCCTACCCAGCACCTGGCTGCAGTGATAGTCCTGTCCTTTTATGTTCTAGATCAGCCAAAATCTACTCCCTTCATTCTCCAGATCATTGTCTCTTACCAGGGAGAGGAGATGGCATTAGTCATTAAAATAACCATTGAGAAGTCAAAGTTTTGCTGAGAACATCATGGTTGTGTAGCCTGTGAATGTGACAGGTGCAGAAATCTGACAAATATCCACTGGAAAGACAACCCCTTTGGGCATCTGTCTGCCTGAGACTGAGAACTGTGTTCTATCTTCCTTTGTGTCCCTGATCCCTAGCACTTAGTAGGTACTCAGCAAATGAACTAACAAGAATCTCTCTGCTATAGCTCCCATGACAGACTCTAAATTATAGTCCTAGGTCATCTGTCCAAAGGGAATGTTCTACCTTTCCCAGTTTACATCAAATAAGGTATTACTTCAAAATACCATTCAACCCATTTTCTCAACTGATCGAATGACTCATTCTTCCAAGAAGTCAGACATTTTGCCTAAGTAATGATTATGTGTAATAATTCACCCACTCACTTATTCACCTACCCACTCATTCATCCTTTCACCCATCTGTCCATTAGTAAGTGTTGATTAGTCACTTAATCTATGCCAGGCATTCTGTTAAGTGCTGTTCTGCAGAGATTAAGTGATCCGCTTCAACTGTGAAGTGCAAGGAGATAGATCCATCAGGGTCTGTCTCACTAGTTTTTTGTACTTGTGGTATAGGAGATGGACCTCAGGGCCTTGCACAAGCTATGAAGGTACTCCAGCACTGAGCTGCACCCTCAGCCTGGGTGTCGCTACTCTGACTGGTGCTTGCCACATGTTGGGCAATCCTGTAGGTGTTCAGTTTGCTTCATTTCACTGAGAAAGGAACAAGGTCATCGATGGCCCTCAGGGGCCTCTGACTCTCCTGACAGGGCCCATCTTGGAGCTGGATGAGATCCAGCTGTTTTGCCTTCAGAGCCTCTAATGAAGGAGTCATTACACAAAGAATTGAGTATGGAAGAGGAGGTGGTTGTCTCTTGGCTGTCCCTAATATCAATAGTGTAAGTCTGTGGCCTTGGCTAAAGCAGTACGTGCTCCTGCCAATTGGTGTGTTGTGTGCTTTCCTGTCATGGCAAATAGAAGACCTGATCCATCATCTGAGCCAATGATCAGGTTTTTATTTTTATTAGGAATGAGTGCCCTTAAGAAGCAGCTGAACATACTGGCTAATTATAGCCAGAAAGAACAGCTTAGCAGCACGTATACTAAAATGGAAATTGCATTTGGCCTACTCTCAGCTCTGTGCAAGGGGACAGTGCTAAATAACCTCATCCAGCAGTCCATCCACCCAGCTATTTAGGGAGCCCCTGTGGTCAGCTCCTCCTGGAAACCATAGATCCTGCAGGGAGCAAAGGGACATCGTTTAATGGCTGAGGCAGGTGCTTCATAACACCTACCCTCACAACATTCCCAGCACCACAGAAAGAAGGACCTCTTTGGGGCTTTATAGAGCAGAATTCTGGAGCTTCAGTTGAATATTTTTCCATGCTCTTGACTAGACTAGAAACCCTGTGTGCAGGTATTGGGTCCTCTCTGTGTAAGTGTCCTGTGGTTTTCCCTCTGAAGTTTGATGGTTCTTTTGTCCCATGTACCTCTTAGTGAGCTGAAGGCATAGAGAGGGACTACAGTAACCTACAGCCCCATTCAAGCTACCTGCTGGGTGGGCTGAGAAGTACAGAGGGTCAGGCCAAGTGGCAGGTGAGGGAATCCTGGAGGGTTCATTGAGATACTGCAGGTTTGATAGCCTAGAAACAGTATGAAAATTCTGTTGAATTATGGCAGTATTTGTCCCACTTTCTAAAATGTTTGTTGGTCATGGTCAAGTATGATCTGTCTTTGATTTTGTGATGATCACAAGGAGGGTAACTGTCAGGAAAAAATTGTGAAAGACTTTGAAGTGAACCCTATATGGCTGGCATCTAGATGTCCCCTGCAAAGCTTCATGCACTCATAGGCGGGGAATTTCAAAGGTGGTTGGATTAGGATGTGATACTGGGATTAAGAGGATGGATAAGGAAAGACTCACTTTGCATGTGGTTGGCACCATCCAGAAGACCGGTATCTTGGGTGGGGTAAAAGGGAGAGGCAGGCCCAGTGCTGCTGTGTTTGCTTGCTGCTTACTTCTTACTGACTCCTGCTTGCTCTACCTCGAATTCTTTCTCTTCTGCAATGCCCCTCTGTGAGGCCACCCTGCCTTGGAGCCAACCAACTATGGACTGAAACCTCTGCATACTGTGAGCTAAAATAAACCTTTCCTCCTTTAACTTGTGAGTGTTGAGTACTTTGTCCCAACAGTGAGAAAAGTAACCAGGACAGAACCCAAAACAGATTATTAGTTATATCATCCAGTATCCACCATATTATCTGATTTCTTAGGCCCTGCAGTTTTCATTGCCTTTGGACCATTTTACAACTCTGTAAATTGTAGAAAACTTAACAGTAATACAAATGATTCTTGTCTATAGAAATGCAAATAGATGCAAATAAATCTTACCCCGTAGAATATAAAAATGCAATTGGATGTTGACCAGTGTGCATCTATTTGTAAATTCATTTTAGCATCATCAACATATGTATGTGTTTTGAATTCTCCTTTGATACAACTACAACATCTTACTAGTTCCCTCATAAATCACTGAGCTAATGAAATTGCTGATACATGTTCATTTTGTATCTGTTTAAGAGCAGTGATTTTCCTTTTTATAAAATTATCTTTGAGCATGAATGCATTGGTATCACACATTATTAGAAATGCAAATACTGATATGCAAATACTCCTCTAATGCAACAGTTGCCACAGGTATCCATGGTAGCACTGATATTTGGGACAAGCCATCTTAGTTCTTAAACTGAGCCTCTGCCAGTTTTCCATGGGCTGAACTAAAGCATCTCACTACTGGAATAGAATAATGGTGATCTTTTACCAGTTAGTAAGAAAAACTAAAATCATGTTTTAGACCTCAGTGCCAGCTGCCATGTGTCTCTTGGTAAGTACTTGTAGGTAACAAGCACTGATATATTAAAAATTCAGAATACTTCATCCTACTTAGTTCTCCTGTTAGTTTTCTAGTGGATATGAGTATTTATAGTTGTTATTTTATACTAAATGCAAAATAAGCTAAATACAAAATAACTCCTTTTTGAAGTTATATATATGGTCATTAACAAATATTTATAAATGGCTCAAAACATAAGGAATAAAGATCATCTCTACAGTCCTTCATGTAGAAGAACAAGCCTTGCACCTCTGCCCTTAGCCTTTCTCTACCCTCCTCCTGGCCTGGGCTCATCACTTAGCCCCTCTTTGCCTTCTGCCTTCAAATTCTCCTTCTCCTGACTCCTTCTGCATCAAACCAGTGGGCTTGAGGAATCGTCTCAGCCCCCCAGCCTCTCACTCACTATTTTGAAAGACAGAGCCACTGAACATGGATCAGTCCACATCCCCCATTCTTCTCGACCTGCAATGCTCTTGATTATTCCCACCACTTATAGTGCTTTGTTCCCATGATTTATCTTCTGTCTCTCTCTTCATCATTATCCCTTATCCTCTTGGTCTTTGACCACATGTACTGAACGGTCTGAAGACTGTTTTCTCTCATACCTCTAAAATATGGAGTTCCCAGGTTTTTCTTGCTCAGTATGGCCTTCTCATCCCACCTACTTGCCCCAATGATCTCATATATGCCCATGTTGTGCCTTTCACATACCATGAGTACACATGTTTCCAACTAAGACCTCTCCTTGAACTTCACACATCTTTACCTGGATGTCCTATAGGCTCCTCACAGTCAAACTACCTCATACAGAACTTGCCATCTCCACTGCAAAATGGTTCCTCTTCTAAATTAGAGATGGAAATTTACTCTTGTCTCCTTTGCCATTCCCCTTCTCTATAAATATATCAATGAATTCTGTTGGTTTTACTTACAAATTTTTATCTAGTCCATTGTCCTTCTTGGTTCCCATGACTGCTGGCGCTGACCAGCTCCCAATCCATTGCACTGCTCTGTGGGTGTGTCCTCCACCAGGACTCATTCCCTAACCCTGCAGGGATAGTAACACAAAGTGCACACCTGGTCCAGTCACTCCCTGCCTGAACCCTTCAGAGCTCTACAGAAGAGGCACTGGCAGCAAGGCGGGAGTCCCCCTCTTCATCGGTTTGGAGTTCCCCCAAAGAATGCCTTCCATCCCCGACAGCTGGAAGCTAGTCACTGACCCATCTACCAACCAGATTGGTAGCCTAATTCTGTTTTGTATAGAGCTCCTCAGTGCTTAAGGAGTAGAGTCCAGGCTTATTAGCATAGTAGATGGCACCATATCTTACCTGACTGCCACCCGCCTCTCCAGGTTTATCGAAATCACTCATCACTTTGCCTGTGGTGCCCCAGCATCAAGGCATTGCCTCTAGTTCCCCATGCATAGCGGTTATTTAGCGCTCAGCATGTCTACAAATTCTCTCCCTGTTCTGCCTTTGTCTGGTCAACTCCCACTTAGCATCTGCACTCAGGTGTTGCCCTGGTCTTGAGCACTGTCTTGTCCTATCTCATCTCTAAGGAAGCCAATCCCATCTCAGCCAGAAGTGCGGGAGTTACAAGCCAGTCTCCACCTCTACGGGGCACTGTGCCCAGTTCCACCTCTAGGAGGCGCAGCCCCCATCTACTCCTCTAGGAGGCGCTGTCCTTGGTGCTGGAGTGATGGTGACCCTTTTAGAGCTTTCAATGATATAAACAGTCCACTGTGGGATACGTGGTGTAGGTTCTCCACCACTTCTTGGAGTCTAGGCAAACCAACCCCTAAGGGCACCAGCAAAGGCAGGACAGAAACTCTAATGAGACTGTCTAGAAGGATTGTTTTAATACTCTCGCTACCTTAAATTTGCAAAGATACTCTTCCAGTACAAAGGCTTTTTGTTCTAAGGTTCAGATGTTCTAATAGCTGTTTGAGTTTGCATTTCTGTGATTGAGTACTGTTGAACACATTTTCCTAAGTTGTTTGACTATTTGTACTTTCTCTGCTATGATCTATCCATTTCCTTCCCCCTATTTTTCTCTCCAGGCCGTAGGGTTTTTTCTGTCCATTTGTGGCAAGTATTGTTTCATTTGCTTTCTTATCCTTAATTTTTGTGCATTACTTTTTGATATAGAGAAGTGTTTGATTCCTATGTAGTTAAATATATTGATAGTTTCCTTTACAGTTTCTTTTGTGTTTGGATATTGCAACTTTATAAGCATAAAATAAAAAGCATAAATTTTTACTTCTTAAAAAAGCTTAATTTTCATTATATTTAACTTTAATTCATCTGGAACTTAGATGTAATATGTATCCTAACATATGATTTTTAAGAATTTCTTCTAAATGGTCCATTTTCACAGCATGATACATCAAACAATCCACTTATTTTTAATGTTTCCTTTTTTATATATCAAGGGAAACTGTTGATTTAAAAGTCTGGGGATTATTTAGTTCCACTGATTCATCATCTGATTTTTTTGATACAAGGCTTTATTATGCAGTCCAGACTTGTGGTGATCCTCCTGCCTCAGTCTCCCGAGTTCTGGTATTACAGGTATGCACCACCACACCCAGCATCATCTAATTTTCTACTACCAGTTTTACAGAATTTTAATTGTCGTAGTTCCAAAATATGTTTTAATAACTGATAAAGCAAGTTCCCTCATCTTTTCAGAATTTATTATTTTCTTGCCACTTTATTTTTTCAGGAAAAGAAATGGAAGTATTTCGTGAAGTTTCAAAAATAGTCCACTGAGAGCTGGGTGTAGTGGTATACACTGGTAATCCTAGCACTCACGAGGCTGCAGCAGGTGGATCTGCATGACCTTAAGGCCAGTCTGGGCTATATAGTGAGTTCAAAGCCAGCTTGAACTGCGTAGCAAGACCCTGTCTCAAAAAAGAAAAGTAAAACATTGTCACACTGCATTTTTAAACAAAGTAAACCTCTGATGAGTTTTAAAAGAGCTAAATTCTTAGTAATTCTGTCTTTCCATGCAGAAGATATGTGTCTCCATTCATACTCAGCTCTCTTTGTATAGCTTAGCAAAGTTTAGAGGTTCATACCCATTGTTAAAATTGTCTTGAGATTTTGTCTCATTCTATTGTAAATAGAATTTTGCCCATTTCATCTTATAACTACTTATTGTTGAAACACAGGAAAACTACTGATGTTTAAGTATTTGTTTTTCATTCAACCATTTTCCATATTCTAATGATTTTTCTGTTGATCCTCTTGGTTTTCAAGGTAAATGATCGTATCTTCTCTAAGTAATGAAAAAAATTTGTTTTCATATCTTACTGGATTGTAAGAATAATTTTAAATAATAATTAGTATGGTAGTATCTCTTGTTGCTTTTCCTCTGATCTCAGTAGAATGTCTGCCAGGATTACATTATCTTGTACAATATTGACTTTTTGTTCCTTATTGAGGTATAATTTGCATAGAACAAACTATAGATATCTTAAGCGAGTTTTGGGAACTACATATACACATGTACTCCACACTTCAAGCAAGATGCAAATCTTTTTCAACCTTCTAGAACATTCCCTGTGTCCCTGTCCAATCATTCTTCCTACTTCAGAGGCAAGTGCTTCTCTGATTTTTATCACCAGAGGTTGGTTTTACCTGTTTTTTTATGTAAGTGAATAAAATATTGATTTGAAAGAGCAAGTGTTCAGCACATAATATATTCCTCCCTTTCCAAATTCTTAGGATTTTAAAAATCCTGTAGAGAAATTTGTTATTTCTAAGGAAATTCTTCTTAAAATAACTACATATTGTATTTGGGAGGACCTATAATTTGCACAGGAGAATTCAATATGAGCATATTGCTTAGGTCCCCAGATCTGGCTTGAACTGCCTGGGCTCCCTTCCACAGGGGTATCAGGACAAATTGATGTTCTGAGGGACCCAGTCTCCATCCATGGGTCCAGGTTCCAAAGACTCCAACCTGGAATCAGTGTGCTTTCTTTAATTAAGACAGAAACACTGTCTTCTGGAAATTGGGAATTAATATCAGATCTTCATCTTTTAAAAAAATGTGCCATAAGAAGCATCCACTGTGAAGACTACTGCATCTTTTACATCAATCCTGGTCCCCTGTGTTCTGCTCCACACAGCTAATGTCTCTGCTGGAAAAGTAGGAATTTCCTTTAAACTCCACCTGCCAACGTGTTCCTTTTTGCCGTGGTTGCCAGAAAGCCCAAAGCTTAACTGAGCACATAACAGAAGTATCTAAGACATCCCAGTGTTTGGAACATGATTTTAGATTTATTTTTATTTTGTTATCCAACTTTATGTATGTTTTCACTTTAGAAAACCTTTAAGTCTCTAAAAGTAGAAGATTGAAGCTGGATATGGTGGCACATACCTTAATCCCAGCACGGTGAGAAGCTGAGGCAAGAGGATTGCAAGTTTGAATCCAGCTCTGACAATTTAGCAATTTAGCAAGATCCTGTCTCAAAATAATAAATAAATAAAAATTAGGAGATCACTGTCTTTATATATATATATATATATATATATATATATATATATACACACACACACACACACACACACACACACACACACACACACACACACACACACACACACAGTGTAATCTGTAAACATTTTTAAGAGTAGGCTCAGGGGAAACCAGAGCCATGCATTTCTTCACCTTTATTTTCTTCTCCCCCACTGTCTTGTGGCACATAACCCAGTGACTTGAGGCAAATGTACTAGTCATATAGTCACTCCTGTCTGATAGTATTATTCTCAAGGAGCTACCCAGATACAGTGTATCCCCAGTTTGAGAGACAAAGAAGAACACTTCCACAAATGAACAACAAATTCAAGAACATAACAGATGGTCTAAAACGTTAGTATACAAACAGATTCCAGGGAAGTGGCCCTGAGAACCAGACCTTCAGAGGGGTTAGGGAGACCATCCTTGAGCTGAATGTAGGAAAGGCAGGACATGGATGGGTGCCATTCTCATGGGGAGCCCAGGCTGGGGAGGACAGTGTGATAGATGTCCAGGATGCCCAATGTTGTGGCTTGTATCTAGATGTCCCTCCAAAGCCCCATGTGCTTATAGGTAGGGCTTTTTGGATGTGCTTGAATACGGGGTATGTGCATGTGGATTAAGTGTGTATAAATATGGATTAGGAGTGTAATAATTGGATTTGTCCACTGATTGGTTTAGCACTGTTTTGGGTGTGGGTAATGGGAAGCCCCACCCTTGGTGCAGTTGATGCCAATAAGTAGGCTTGTAACCTGGATGGAATATAAGGAGAAAAGAAGGAAGGCGGGCTTGCTACTTTCCTGCCTGCCCTGCCATGGACTGTTTCTCCTCTGGCACTGTGCCTTGGAGCCAACCAATTTTGGACTGAAACCTCCTCAAACTATAAGTTAAAATAAACTTTTCCTCCTTTAACTTTGAGTGTTAGATATCTTGTCCCAGCAACAAGAAAGTAACTGGGACACCCCAGCATGTGGGTTCACAGGAGCAAAGGGTTTTTTGGGGCAGGAGAAGCTGGAGACAGGCATGAAATCGACTGCTTTACCAAAAAAAAATATTCTGTGTAATAATGCATTTTAAAGTACAGAGTAATGTATGCTGATTTCAGGTATAGAAATGCTAGCAGACATATAAAGGAAGAGTTTCTTATTTGCCTTCACCATGAAGGCATGTTGCTGGCAGCTGAGCATGCATCCTTTGCTGAAAAGGGAGGGCTGAGAGGAACACTGAGGAATTGGAGGATGCTGGGCCAGGATCCTGTACACTAGGCAGCTTCACAGGGCTACTGAGTAAGGGAATGTGCATGGAAACAAGTTTTAGCAAAATTAACCTAGCAGTGGTGTACAGAAAACAGTGTGGGGGCTCAAGGTTTGTGTAAGGGATGCTGCAGACCATGCAGGACTAGCGCCCATTCTTGAGTTGCTGATTGGCTTTCCCCCGGAGAGGACCAAAGAGAGCTGGGAACTACAGGCCTGGTCCTGGGATGCAAAAGTCTCTCTGAGGAGCACTGGTCTATTCAGAGCACTGATTAGCCTGAGTGGAGCCTGTGCTCTTGAGTTGACATTTTAGGGCTCCAGTAGCAATAACCTAGGGCAGTTGGTCTGCCCTCAAGCATGGAGCATTCTAGTGCCACAGTGGTCTGCTCTGTTCTGTGCCCATCTATCCCTGCTTTCTGAAGCCTGGCTTGGTTATGTCAGCTGCTGAGACCAGCTTCAGGAGAACATCCTCCCAAGCCCCCTGCCCAGCATCTTTTGGAGAGAGGGCTCTTCCAGCACAAAGAGAAAGTCTAAGCTTGTGGCTCAGTTCTGTCTTCTGATGCCACAGGTGCCTTTTCATGTGCAGTCCTGCCGCTGCCTTATGCAGTGCGCTCCATGAGCTCATTTGCTCTGGTATGAAAGCCGCTCCCAACTGTCACCGCACAATATGTTAAACATCTTCATCCACGTCTGCTCTTATGCACTTAAAAGCTGATGGGCTTTGTGCTGTTTTGCTTGCCAAAGCGGCAGAGACTTTCTTCTATGTGCTTCACATCACTTCAATGCTGTCTTTGAAACACATCTCACGCAGGTATTTTCTGATAGCCTCGGAGTTGTTAGGGAGTACTTCATGTTTTAGCTCATTTTCCTTTGGGCTTTTGCATATTGAGCTTTGCATTAATAACGTTTGCTCCCATTTTAAAATGCATCCAGGGAGACAAGGCTTGTCACAGGCATTTATAAAGGGAAGGCTGTCGCCATGGTGTGAGCTCAGGGAGGGCTGAGTGAGTTCTTCAGGTCTCACTCCTAGTTAGGTCCCTGCTCTAAGGAAAGATGAGGAGGGGACAAGGAGTCCAGTATGGACCCCTGTGTTATCCTCACCTCTTGGAAGACCCTGCCCAAGCCTGTCCTGCAGACTGAAATAGTCTCCTATACACATTTGTCTGTGGTGACCATCAGTGGGACCAGAGTGGTCCCACAGATTATGGTCCGTAGGGCTGGGCCAGCTTCCACCTAAGGACTGCCATCCACTCTGACCAAGGTTTAACTATCTCCAACCTGCTGGAGGGCATACCCTGCCACCATCATGATGAGGCTCCCTGCCAAGTCTGCCTTTCCCTAAGCTTCTGGTGTGCCCTGTTCCCTTTGCCTCAGCCCAGGCTTAGGCCTCTAGAGAGGCCTTTGGTGTCTTCACCTGCAGCTTTGTAGGCCACTTTCCCTGATATGCAGATGGCCTGTTCCTGGGATCACTTTGACCATGTCTATTGGTGGTAGGTTTCATTAATACCTTAGTTCTCTTCTTAACTTTTTAGGCAAAAGCTTGATACATTTTTAGTTCTAACCTTGTAGACTTTTGTTTTTTCTCTAAAGACATTTACAACAGAAAAGGCCTTCCCAAAATGAAGGACATGAAACTGTATTTGGTGGCCCTTCCTGGCTGTGTATCTCTTCATGTGAAGATGGTAATTTAAGGGCCCTTTGATGTAGTGAAGCAAGCATTATTCCTCTACCAGGCTAATCGCAACAGCTCGTCCAGCAGAACACTACCCATGGGTTAGAGTCTCTTTATCTTGGTTATTTTTCTCTCATTGCTGAGACAAAATACCCAACACCCAAAATTAAGGAAGGAAAGGTTTATTTAGCTTACAGTTTGTGGAGGTTTCAGTCCATACTCAGCTGGTTCCCAGACAGAATGGCACATGGCAGAGGGCAGCCATTTATAGCGGCTGAAAACAGCAAAAGCAACAAGAGCAAAAGGGGAGGAGTGGTGGCAAGCAGCCTCTTTCCCTCCCTTACATTGTATGCAAACTACCCACCCAGGCTGGGTATAGCACTCACATTCATAATTCCAACATTGGGCCATGAATCAATCATAACTATGGAAGCCCGCCCCATGACCATGAGGCTTTGGAGGGACATTCAGACACAAATCATAACACTCCTAAAAACTTAATAATAATTACACAAAGAACTGAACAACCATGGGAAAGCTTTTTTAAAACACCTGCACTACAAGCCTGTGCTTGTTTCATTTCATTTTTTTCTCATAATTTTCCAAATTTTTGCTCAAGAGCTTATATTACTTTTTGTCATATATATTCTGTATATATACAATACAAAATTGGGAGGGCCTTTGCTGGGACCTTGGCAAAGGCCATAGCAGTCAAGGGGCAAAAGCTCAAGGTCCTCTGCTCTTACTTCTCTAGGGCTAATGTGAGCCACCTGCCAAAAGGGTATACAGTGATTATATTATCCTGTTAGGGCTTGTGGAGGGCCCTTCTCTTTACCGCTGCTCCCTCCCAAGAGGCAGGAGGTCTGCAGCCACTGGGAACTCTCACCCCATTCTCTAGAGATCCAGCATCCAAAATAAGCCCAGAGCCTAACTCTGGCTCTTGGCCTCCAGCTAGCATGGGGCTGGGCATACACATGCAGAGTAAAATGCCTATATATGGTGTGCACAAGCACACACCCCCATGTACATGCACGCACACACACAAACACACACACACACCCCTGTTAATCTCTCTTGCAAAGCTCACAGAACCTTCCAGTGCAGATTCCACTCAGAACCTCATAACTTGCCCCCTTCCTGCCCAGCTCCAGAACAACCATTTCACTCACAGACTTTCCTTTCTCTTATCAAGTTATTTTTTAGTTTAGAACAGCTTTAGGCTTACAGAATTATTGCAAAGGTATAGTCCCCACATAGCCAACAGCCAGTTTCCTCTGTTACTGGCCTCTTTCATAAGCGTGACACATTTGTTACCCTAACAAAACCACACTGGTGCATTGTCATGAGCTGAAGCTTATGCTCTCTCCAGATGTCCTACGTTTTCTTTGTCTCCTACTCTAGGATCTCTTCCAGGACCCCCATGACATTTAGTCATCACATCTCCTCATTCTCCTCTCTATAGGACGGTTTCTCAGACTCTCCTTCTTTGTGAGACCTTGACGGTCTTGAGGACAGGCCCAGTACTTCATAGAATGGTGCTTGGCTGGGATCAGTTCTCTCCTGAGCAGGTGGATTTGGAGGGAGACCAGGGAATAGGGCACCATCCTCATCTCATCCCATCAGGGTGCACATTGTTCACATGACTCACAATTGAGACTTTCAAACATAAAAAAGTTTAGCTTAATCACTGCCTGGGGCTAGCTCTCACTGTCTTGAATGTGCAGTGTCATCCTAAGAAATGTAATGTCCTATCTGGTGTGGTGGTACATGTCTGTAATCCCAGCATTTTGTGAGGGTAAGGCAGGAGGATCAAAAATTTAAACCTAGCCTTGGCAATTTATCAATTTAGTGAGAACCTGTCTCAAGAAAAAAGGGCTGAAGATGTATGAAAGCCCTGGGTATGAAAGCCCTGGGTTCAATCCATATCCCATCTAGAAAGACAGGCTTGTTGGTAGAAGGGAGCCTCTGATTAGCATCAGACTTTCTCTCTCAATGACACTGAGAAGGCCTTTGTGAGAATTGGCCCAGGAGAATAGCTCAGCTTCTCCACCACTCTGTGACCAAGTTCTGAAGTTCCTAGCTTTTAATCCTCAGCAATAGGCATGGGTAGGTTTATTAGGAAGTTTCTACCGACTGCATTAATAGCAGAAGCAGAGACCATGAGCTTAGAATCAGTCATTTGTCCTGTGCAAGGGAGGACAGTCCCATCTACCCAGAGTCACTGTGAAGGCTGGATGTGAACACAGAGAGCCAGCAACAATACCTAGAATGGGGCAGGTGCTTTTGCTAAACAGATGGATGTTGAGTTCCTACCCTCTGTCAGGCTCCGTTCTAACTGCTGAGGATCAAATAGTGAACGAAGTAGATTCTAATGAAGTTTATCTGGTGAGTAGTCATTATTAATGTCATCCAATATTTATATTTTGGGAGATACAATATGAAGACAGTTGTAGCAAAACTGCAATGGAATTAGAATTAGAAAAATAATAAATTTTATGCACTTTAATTCTTCCATTTAACTCTGTAGCCTGGGGGAAGTAGCCTTCTTTTAATGAAGTAATATTCACACTCTTTCAAATAAAATACAAGGTGTAGCATGTATGAAATTATGTTTTTTTATCAACTAAATGGACAATTAAGACCATTATAAATTATCAATGCTGGCAATGTTGTGACAAAATAGTCACCATCTAAAAACCTTTTATTATAAAAAGTGCTAAATAGACACAGAAATATGTCTTCAATAGCCATTAACATTTTTCAGCACTTGTTTCGTCTATCCCTCTGGTTTTTTTGCTAAAGTGTTAAAAAGTGTTCAAAGAAATCCCAGCTAGGGGCTGGGTATTTAGCTCAGTGGCACAGCGCCTGCCTGGCAAGCACAAGGTCGTGAGTTTGATTCCTGGTACCGGAAAAAAAAAAAAAAAAAAAAAGAAATCACAGCTATTATGTCAGTTTCATTCCTACCTGTTTCAATAAGCAACTAAAAAACATTGTACCCAAAAATCAGTGGCAATCCTTAATATCATCTAATACTCTCAGTTTCTATTTCCCTAATTGTCCGGAAAAAAAAAATTTATGCTTGATTTGCTGGCATCTAGATCCAGACATGATCCATCCATTATATTGTTGTCCTTTTTTTTTTTTTTTTTCTTTTTTTCCGGTACCTCGCGCTTGCCAGGCAGGCACTGTGCCGCTGAGCTAAGTCCCCAGCCCCTATATTGTTGCCTTCTCCCTTGTGTCTCTTAATCAGCACAGTCCCCCACTGACTGCCGTCCCTGACCTGGACAGAGACTATGACATTTCTCTTGTAAGTGTCCCTCGTCCTAGATTGGAATCATAGTGACAGTGAATTGGTCCTGCATATTTATTGCATAGAGACCAAATTGGACTCACATTCAGTCTCAGATTTGTTTGTTTCCTCATAGAGTGCATGTGCATGTGGGGGGGGGGGGGCACATCCCACAGCATCGCGGGAGGCCTTGCATTCTACTTTTGGAGATGTTGAGGATGATCCATGAGTCTATGAACTCACCACCTGCAAAGTTTGGGAAAAATTATTTACACCTCTGTGAGCCTTTATTTTCCAAGCTATAAGGAGGAAAATGCTTCCAGACTTGCAGTGATATGCAAATGCCGGGTTTTAATAATGACAATCCTTTTATCAATTAGGAGAAATTTTCCTTCAAAATCATTTGCTTTCAAAATCATTTTCCTTCCTTGGGTACCATTAATGGAGAAAATGGTAATGCTCTTTTTTATCAGAATAAGCTTCTGGTACATTCCTAAAGATTGGAAACCTTCAGCATTAGAGCCAGCAGAGAACGCGGAGTGATTAAATCCTCTTGGGTTCTGAGCCATGCAGCTGGGAGCAAGATGAGCGATGCCCCTCTCTGTGACAGAGGTTTATTTAGCAGCCTGGCTAGGGAAGTCTAAAAGTCCTCATGTCCTAGATCAGAGGCACAAGAGGAGCTCTGAAGAGGAGGAAAGAGATATTGAAACTTTTATGGGATGGTTGCCTTCATCAAAAGATTCTTCTATATCCCAGCCCCTCAAACAAGCATTGTGTCACATTCTTTTGTGAGGACTGGCTGGAAGAAGAATCTTTTAAAAGGCTTCTGCTTATTGATTGTCAGGAACAGACTTCTATTTAAATTTTAACAGTTCTCAGCAAGCTTGCAATTCTGAAGCTTGTGAACAGGCAAGTCCTTCCTAAACTACTTTTTTTGGTACAAATCAGAGTGCCCATGAGATGGATCGGGTTCATTTGTATTAGTTTTCAGTTTAATCTCTCTTCCTGCCAGATCTTTTATCTTTTAGTAGGGAAGAAAAAGGATAAATAAAGAATTCTATAGATGCAGCCAGAGGGCTGAGCAGAGCCTGAGACTCAGAGGAGATTAATAGGCCCCGTTGTCAAATCAAACTGGGCAGCAGACCCTGCAACTCAGGTTATTGACTTTCAAGAGCTGTTTACACTCCAAATGAACAAGTGGCTGAGGGTCACAAGGGGCAAAGAGGGCAGAAAAAGCAGTGTCTTAATGTGACTTTGTGTTGCCATAGCAGAGTACCTGAGGCTAGATAATCTACACAGAGAAGAGGATTGTTCGGCTCATGTTTCTACTGGTTGGAAAGTCCAAGTAGCTTGATGTGGCATCCAGTGAGAGCACCAGCAGTGTCACACTATGGCGGGGGAGGAGAAGGGAATGTGGGTACAGGTAGAGAGACCAAGAGGAGGTGCCAACTCCCTTTGAAATCACCAACTCTTGAGGTAACCAATCCAGTCCTGCAAGAGTAAGAACTCTCTTCTGCAGGAAGGTATTACTCCTTCTTAAAAGCCTCCACCCCTCTCAGAGGAACCACCTCCCAACACCACCTGCTAGCCTCAGTGTGAGAGTTGGTGAGGACACCACCACATTCAGACCACAGCAGGCAGCATCCCGAGGCTCTCCCTGCCCCTTCCCTTGGCCTGATAAATCTGTGCAGTCAACTGATCATGACACCCGTCCTTTTGACTTTGTCCCTTCCTGCACCAACTGTCACTCACCCTGTATCTGACTGACCAGGTGAGTCTCTCCCTTCGAGCCACTGTGACATCTAAAGGAAAAGGGCTGGAAGAGAAGTTTAATTGAGGGCTGCATCACTCAGGGCTTCTGCTGAAACAGCTGACACTCTTGAATGAGAATGACCAAGGAGGAGGTTTTAGAGAACATTTCCAGAAGTGGGGGGGACCCACCGTGACCTGGGGCTGCTGGCCTCAGAGCTGGCTCAATACTTGGGACAGAGACCAGGGGAGTCACAGGGTCTCTGAGGGAGAGGTTGTGTAGAGCTGCCATCCAGAGAAGCCAGGGACATGTGGATGGAAGACATGGCAAATCCAAGGCACCCTCTCAGAGGACACAGCAGAGCTCTGCCCTCCTCCTGGTCCCCCACTGGAGGTCACAGTGTAAATCTCCACCCCACCAGGCCACTTGCCTGTGGGCAAGCGCTTTCAGTATTGACTTCATACACAGCAGTTGCAGGAGCTCTGTGACACTCCATTCCATTTTCTCACTTGTTTTAGGTTTTAATTCATGGTAAAATATACATAACAAAATTTACCATCTCAACCATTCTTAAGAGGATAGTGGTGCCAAAGAGATTCACATTATTATGTCAAAAATACCAACGTGCATCTCCAAAACTCTTTTCATGTCGTAAAAGTGAAGTTCGGCACCTATTTCATAGCATTTTTCCATTGCTGGGACACAGGACTTGACACAACTTACAGGAGGAGAAGTCTATTGTAGCTCATTTTCAGCCCATGGTCAGCTGGCTCCAACACAGAAACAGGATGGCAGAGGTGCACAGTGGATAAAAAGCTACTCACCCCATGGCAGTCAGAAAAGGAAGGAGCTGAGGAGGAAAATACACCCTTCCAGGTCATACCCGCAGTGACCCGCTCTCCCCACCAGGCCCCGCCTCCCTCCAGCATACTCGGCCGTGGATTCATCAGTAGCGCCCCATGATCCGGTCACCTTCCACAAGCCTGACATTTGAACATATGAGCCTTTTGGGGACACTGTAGATCTAAACTATAACAACCCATGAGAAACAGTAACTCGCTATTTCCCCCTTCCTTGAACCCCTTGTGCTGTCTATGAACTAGAATCACATCGTGTTTCTGCTTTTGTGACTGACTAATCTGACTCACCATAGATCCTTAAGATTCATCTATGCTATAGCATATGTCAGAATTCTTTCCTTTTTAGAGCTGAAGAATACTCCCTTGCATGGATGTACACACTTTGTTTATCCATTCATCCATCAGCAGCAAACACTGGGTAGCTTCCTCTTCGGCTCATGTGGATAATGCTGCTGCAAACCTTGGAATGCAAATGTCTCTTTAAAACCCTGCTCTTAGTTCTTTGGGGCATATATTCAGAAGTAGAATGGCTAAATGATGTAATTCTATTTCTAATTTTTTGGAGGAAGCACCATACTGTTTTCCATAATGGCTGCACCATGATACATTCCCATCAGTGGTGTACAGATCCTCACCAACACCGGTGATTTTCTAACTTTTTTGATAATAATCATCCTAATGAGTTGAGATAGTATATCACTGTGGTTGTGACTTGTCTCTAATTTTTACAGAAGTTCAAACATAATCAAACTCTAAATGGAAGAGCTGATAGCCAAGGACATTGTTACCAACATGCAGTCTCTGTTTTTCTTGCCATGCACCAGTTGTCTTTGAAATGAAGACTGTTTGCATAGAAAAACACCTTGGCAAGGGAGGCCCTGCTGCATATTAGCCATTGATATTAGGGAAGGCTCTCTTGCCCTCTATGGTGACAAGTGGCCCTCATTTATAAGAGCCTGTCTAGAAAACCAGGTTACCATGAGCTGCTTGATGTGGAGAGGAGGCTGTCAGACTCCAGCATGAAGAGAAGTGGGTAGGTCTATTCATAGCTATGGAGGTGCATACATTGTGTTTTAAAGGAAACATAAAGACAGGGGATCCTCATCAACTGTGATTACCCATGTCACCGGAAAGCCAGAGCCAAGAGCACAAAATAGCCCAGCTGGTGGTGAAGACTGCATTCCCAGAAAGCCATTTTTGGCAGCAGCCTTATTTGAAATAATTAAAAAGATTCAATCTTTGTAGTCCAACTGGCATCATGCTTCAGCACAGTTTAACTTGTGCTAAAGAATCACTCCAGTTAACAAATTCTGGATTAATGATAGACATCTCTGTGTGAGAGTCAACAGATGTTGTTTTGGGGGGGTCTCATTTTCATTTTGGAGGAATTTGTGGCCTCTTTCTGGTGACTACAGGGAGCCGAGTGCTGGGTATGTTTCAGTGGGCTCCATGCACGCACTGCCACACCACAGGTCACCCCACCATGTGAGTCCCACAGACATGTCTTCAGGAGTCTAACAGGTGGCTGTGATTCCATGTGTGGGGATGACATGCTGGTGGCATTGTCTGCAGTTTGAGCAGAGCCGAGCACACTAGCAGGAAGTCATGTGCCAGCTGTCTTGGACCATCTCCAGCATGGATAAGAGGAACCACAGCACCACCTCAGAGAAGCGAGCAAGATGGGTGGATGTCCACAGCTGAATTTCCAACCCTGTATCTCACCTCGCCTACACTTGGAAATGTAGTCTGGGCATCACTGTGCACAGAGTAGGAGCCGACAGTGGGTGCTCAAAGTCATGCCAGATCGCATGCGGTCCAGAGCATCACTCTGAAAAACAGCTGGGCCAAGAAACCTGTTTAAACTCTGCAAAGGCGTTGGGTCCCGCAGAATCTCCAGAAGCCTGCCTTGCAGCAACAGCCCATTTGGCTGACAGAGTCGCTTCTCCACACCTGCCAGAAAGTGGTACAGGAAGATACTCCAGACTCGCTGTGAATCCTATCCCATTTCTCCAGCCAGAGCCACTCAGGGGCGTGGTGGTAATGGGCTGCCACGCTGCAGATGGGTTGCAAAATGCACAGCCCATCTGTCTTTATCATGCTCATTTCCTCTTTTATTAAAATGTTAATGAATATAGTTTTTATTTATCATCCAGTGACATGTGCACCATCCTTTTCTGGGAGGCAGATCTGCAATCTGCCTAACCATGGAGCTGACACAACTTTTTCCCATTTCATACTGCACCCAGGATTTAGGAATATTTTCATAATTTTTAAAATACCATATGCAGGTTGAACTCAAAATTGCTTTATATTTTGGCAACAACATAGGGATGATAGGAGGTGTGCTAGATTTGGGGTGAGAAACTAGAATTCACGGGTTACTAGGCATGTGACTTGAGCCTCAGTCTCCACATCTGTCTATTAGGGATAGCCATTCCTTCTCCTAGCACTGTTTTGGATTCATTTATCATTCAAACGCATGATTATTTGGGTTTTGAATCTGTTTTGCTCATTCCTTTAGACTCTCCCTGGAAAGTGCACCTGTCAGACATTGGCCCGGAGATGACAGGCATCACCGTGAGTGGCCTGACCCCAGCCCGCACCTATCAGTTCCGAGTGTGCGCGGTGAACCAAGTGGGCAAGGGCCAGTACAGTGCAGAGACAAGCAGGTGAGTGGAGCCCAGGCCTCTGAGTCAGATACACGTGCTACACGGGTAGAGGTGATTCTTTGATCATCCCTTAGGGACGCTGCAAAAAGTCGAGCAGAAGAGAATGTCACAGAGAGGGCACACGCAGCCCTCAGTACAAGGGAGGAAAATAAGCTGGGTGTTCCTTAACTACTTGGAGGCACTGTCTTCGGTTTCCTCTGTGGTGCTCTGGCTGTGCCTACACAGATGGCTCGAGGTGGCACAGCCCTCTGTATTCAGGAGATTAAGGGCTTACACAGACCCCGAGAGCTGTTCTTGGGAGTCCATCTAGGTTGAGGGAGCCATCTCCAGGCAATCTGAGCTCTGGATGGCCTGAGTTATACAGTCATTGACATTGAAATGAGTTTTTTCAAATGTGGGAGTTTAAGATGAAAAATAATGAAAGAACCAAAGAAAACAATCTAAAAGGAGCCTCAGCCTCTGGGACACAAGCAGTGCATGCAACTGCTCATCCTCTCCTAGTGCTGAGACACTGGGGTTCTTCAAACAGAACAGGGTGCCCCTGGCATCCTCCACACCACCCGCCTTACTGATTTGCTCCTCTTGGATGGTTGGAACTGTCGACACACATCTTGCACTGAGATGAGCCACATTTCTTGTTGCTCATTTTCGCAATAAGATCTAGGTTCGGCCTGGTGGAGAATGCTGTCGAGGTCCTCTGTGTCTGATGCTTATCTCCTTCTCTCCTCCTCTTCCTTTATTCATAGGTTGATGTTGCCTGAAGAACCACCCAGTGCTCCCCCAAAAAACATCGTGGCCAGTGGGCGCACCAACCAGTCCATCATGGTGCAGTGGCAGCCTCCCCCAGAAACAGAGCACAATGGGGTGCTACGTGGGTACATCCTCAGGCAAGTAGCCTGTGCTAATTCCCGGTGGTCAGTAGGAAGAGGCAGGTCTCTGCTTCCTAAGTGTCTATACGAGCCAGTCAGTAATGTGAGGCCTCAGGTCAGGGCCCAGACTCTGCAGAGTGGGGGTACTGTGGTAAACTGGAGAGCATGAGTGAATATGACCCCTTGCAGAGGCCCCATGCATGGCCACCCACAAGGTCTACACACAGCACCAGTGGTTGTGTTTGGGCAGGAGAATGGAGGGGGACATTATGGGTAAGGAAGCAAAGCAGGCTATTCAGTGTAAGTCCTTTAATTCCTTTTTTACTAGGTGCATGCATTCACTCACTTATAATCCATACTAACTAGTTTGATGTACTTTTGAGCCAGTTGTACTATGCTAACATGTTCAATTTTGTCAGATCTAGCATTTCAAAGAAATAAAAACATCTAGCCTTTTTCTTACAAGCTCACAACATTTAGGCCCTGGAAATGAAACTGATGTATTTTGGGATATGGCACAGGGCAGATGCTCACATGTGCCAGCCAGATGTGGTGGAAGGGTGATCAGTTTGCTGTCTGCCTCGGAAGGGATGGGTAGGCTTCTAAAAATATTGAGAGAACCGTGTGAGAACTTGGCTGTGTTCAACAGAAGAAATCTCCTTTGCCAAAACTCCTGCTAATATAAAAATCACATGAATGTGATAATTACAGTGGTTTATTGACACAGTAAAAAGAAAAAAACTAACATAGTATTAAAGAATAATTATTAAATCTCCTCTAATATATTATACTGCTGTGGATATATTTGTTAAATTTATCAGCCTTACTGGGGCAAGAACTACTGGTATCCACTATTCCTTCCTCCAAATGTATGCCCTGGCCTCACACTGAGTTTATGATCAGTAAATACTATACTTGGTTAACAAAGGTCTTAAGTAGACACATTTGATTTCTTAGATAAAGGTAAGAAGTCATGAGAGTGTTGCTTCTTTAATAACTGCATTATCTTTGTATTTGAAGGATCACTAGGCCCCAGTCCACTTGTATACAGTCATCCATACCTCTGTGAATGGTGTTTATCTCTGTGCATGTAATATTTGTGTCATAATTCACTGCTACTTTCAAGTGTTTCCTCGGGTCTGTGTATTCTCCAGACCATTGTCTGCTTCAGGTGGCAGAAGTGGCCCGTCCTGGGGGTACAGGAAGGGCTGGAGTCAACTTCATGGCCACTGTTATCTCTAGGTCCCCAGCTCTCCTCCATTTGAAGAAGTCAGAGAAATTGAGGGTCATCCCATGCAGACAGGACCATGGGCTCTGTTCCTGCTGATGCTTCTGGACAGCCCTCTGCTCCCTGACCACCTTCTCAGCTTTTCTGCTGCTGTGTGGCTGAGGTTCCTATCCTTCCTTGCCTGGCATTCCAGCTCTAGCTGTCACCCCTCATGCATACCCATCCACTAATGAGAGTAATTGGCCTGCCTGCCCTGGCTGACCCCCCTTTGCCAGGCATCTGCAGCCCCTGCCTCTCCTGACTCATTGAGGGAAAGTTTCCTTGGGCTGCCGCTGTCAAGAAAGGACTTTAAAAGTCATCCTGCAAAAGCAGGCTCGGGGCGCAGAGTTAATAATAACATGTCTCTGATGCTATGAGGCCACATCAGGAACTGCGCATTTCTCTATTTGGTGGGATTACTACTGTTAAAAGGATTTTCCATGATGGTGTCAGTAGAGTTGAGTGCCAGAGAAGAGGGCATCTGTATCTGTTGGGGCTTAAATCAAGAAAGCCCTAAAATAAGGGCATGATACCCAAGGCCTGTGAATATCAAAGTTTTCAGAAATTAAAGACCCATGCCAAAATGAATTTGCCTGGAAACATCTTCAAATAATCCTCTGGTCTGCAAATCAGTGCTCCGTTTGCAAGCATGCATCCTCCAGGGCACAGTCTCTGTCAAAACCGAGGCCCAGTACACGAAGAGCAAATGGAAATAAATCACCTCCACGGCTCTTGCCATAAGAAGTTGTTAGGCTGCGTGGGCAGTAATAAAATATTTATAATAATAGGCAGGGTGTTTCTCTGAGAGGAGCAGAGGGTTATGTCCTCTAAAAACATTCTCCTGTTTATTTCTGTATAAAAAATCATCTTGTTCTCACTGAGGCAGTCTCCTGGGCAACATAGCCTACCAGTAAGAAGAGGATGCCTTGCACTCCCCTTATTAATTGTGACCTTCTTAGACATCATGTGAAAGTTACAAAAGCATCCTGAGCCGTTGGTTAGAGTGGGTCAACCTGCCTGTGTCAGCAGGGAACACAGATGACTTTGAAGAAGGGAGTTGTGCAGTTCATTTTTGCTGTCCCAGAGTGGCATAGGAAAATGTAGTTGGCTTCTGCAGGCCTCCTCGTCCTCCTTAAGTTTATCTTCCTCCCTCCCTCCCTTTCTTCCTTCCTTCCATCTTTCTTCTTCTTTTGGAGTAGTAGTGGGGATAGAACCCATTGCCTTTGCGCTAAGCTACATCCTAGCCTTTTATTTTTATTTTGAGACAGAATCTTGCCAAGTTAGGTTGCCCAGGCTGGACTCAACATTAAAAGCCTCATACCTCAGCCTGCCAGAGTGGTGACATTACAGGTGTGCACCACAGGTTTCCTGTCTTATAACTCAAAGTCATCTCTCCCATGCTTTAGTAGAAGAGCAGTATTTAAAACAAAATGAGGGGCACTCTACACTTCCGCATGTCTTTCGCATCCACTGTTTCACTCATTCTTGCAGCAGCTGTATGAAATGCTGTTACTCTAATTCCCACTTTAGAGAAGTGGAAACAAAGCTTAGAGAAGTTCAGAATTTGCCTGAGGTCACTCAACTCATAGTGGCTAAACAGCGGCTCAACCTCAACCTTGCCATGCTAATTTCTTTCCTTTTTTCTGGACTGTGATGGGTGTGCAGGAACGAGCCCTTCCTACAGAGTCTTACTCACTGTGTCCTGCTGGCTATGGGTCAGTGATAGCGAAGCTTTTTGAGCTTTCAGTTATACAAACAGTGTGCTGCGGCATGAGTGCCATAGGTTCGCCACCCCTGCTGTAGGTGGTTCTTGTTAGTACTCACATGCCCAGGCTACTCTGATGTGGAGGTGGAGACCATTTTTTTTTTACCTTTTTCTAAATTTCTAATTGTCCTCAGTGCCATTTTGCTTAAAGTTCATCATTTGTAGGGGAATTTAAATGGAAATACCTGTCACATGGGTTAGTCCATGCCAGGCCCAAGCTGCAGCCATTTCCTCCCTTCAGGCAAGAGGTGAAAGGAAGACTCAGGCCCTCTTTTTATTCAGATGCTGTCTGCTCTTAATCATCTATGTTGCCCCCCAAACCAGCCTCACCAAGTACAAAGCATCTTTATCAAGAGGGGATGAAAGAATGCTGGCAGAAAATCCTGATTTTCATGCAGAAACTTTTATTGTCTTCTCTCTGCTTCCGTATTACACGTTCAGCTATCGTTCTCTTTAGGAGATTGTTTTACATTGAAGGAATTGAATGTCTGCGTTCTTTGATTTTTTTTCTAATCGTGGTGGCCTTACAGATGCACCTATCCACACCCGCCTTTCTCAGGTGTGTTCCTTCACGCAGAGGTGTTCTGCCCTGGGGACAGGCAGCACCGTGGAGTATGCTGGGAATCCCAGCGGGCCATGACAAGTGAATGAATTTATTGCTGCTACTCTGGTTTTGGATCCCTCATCAATCATTTCCCCTTTCCATTTATCAAACAAAGCCACATTCTTTGAGCAGTTTATGAACCACTTTTGGGATAAAATTTCAATGTTTTGAAAGCTGCAGGATGACTAGGAAATCACCCCTATTGCACCTATCTCTTGTCTTACTCTGGGGACTGATCCACAAAAGCTCAACAAATCAACTGAGTTAGTTCAGTACATTAACTTCTATAAACTGAACCATGGGAGAATAGTTACTAATCAAAATAATGTTCTAAAAGTCCTTTCATAGTACAAAGCAATTTCTTAATTTATGCATTTTCTGAGTGTGGAGCTGTATGAGTCACCTTCTTAATAAACACAACATTAAATTTCTGACTTTAGTAAACTAAAGAGCATGTTACCAAGGCACTCACAAAGGCCTTTAAAAAGCCCTGTGTCACCTTAGCAAGGGATTTGCATTGAAGAAGGTTAACACCTTCTCAAAGCCAGTTATTCTAGTTCTGGGATCCACTTGGAGGAACCACAACTTCTAAATGGAAACAGAACCACAGCTCATCCCACAAAGGTCAAGAAGCCACATACGTTTTGCTTCTTGATTTTTTCCCCACAGTGCAGTCACAAGAGGACGATGGTTTTCAAGCCCCAACGGAAATCATATTTAGAGTTTTGGGTACTCAGGCATTGTACACTCTACACAAGTTACATTTAAAAAGCTATCATTTTTCCATAACTATAGTACATTGAAGTAGCAATTCCTTATACTCAGAGTTTATAATCACTGTGAGAGTAGAATATACCTTTTTGAAGTAGTTAAATTAATAAGTGTTGTTGTCTAGGGCTGACTTCTTAATTCTGCATGTATCCTCTTCCATTTTCCTCTAACTGTGCAGAATGACCACAGTGAACCTGGCTGCTGCTTGAGCTGTTTCTTTGTTGACAAGGGCTTCTTTCTGGTGCAGGTACCGCCTAGCCGGCCTGCCTGGTGAACACCAGCAGAGGAATATCACCAGCCCGGAAGTGAACTACTGCCTAGTGACAGACCTGATCATCTGGACACAGTATGAAATCCAGGTGGCCGCATACAATGGGGCTGGCCTGGGCGTCTTCAGCAGGGCCGTGGCCGAGTACACTTTACAAGGAGGTAAGCTTGCTTTCCAAAGCCTCAGGCTATAGAGTCCGTGGAGGAGTGGGGTTTTGTGAAGTTTGATTGCAGTGTGTTGGAACAAAATTAAAGGATGCAGTCTCCTAGGGAGCATTTAGACAAATACTAACATCTCTTCGTGTATTCCTAAAATGAAGCAATGTGGTGGAGAGGAAGCAAATAATGTCCCAGCTGCATTTTTCTAGGTAGCAAAATCAAGAAGTATCTGTGTACATCCTTTACTAACATACCTTTACTTGAAACGGTTGTGGAAGTGAACTTTTCTAACTGGAGATAAGTGTGTGTTTTACAATAACGCTGGCAGTGGAGTTCTATGTGATGCTGTGACTCTTTCAGAGAGAATGATTACAGTTTTGTTTTTAGTGATAGAAGGTGAATATTGGCAATGGAATTTGCAGCTCTGTGCCTTTTTTACTTTTTTTTTTTTTTTTGGTGTTTTCTTTTTCCTTTTCGTTGGTTACACAAGCAACAATTTACTAGATCAATGAAAAGCTTCCCCATCCCTGAAAAAAAAAAAAAATGACCAGACAGAATGTCATAAAGCCACTGGGTCTTAAATATATGTGCTAAGGCTCAGCCCTGTTGTTTTAAGTCTTTTTACAGCATCTAATCCCCTGCCCCACTTCTCCCACTTTGTGGAGGATTGTGAGTCTCAGCCCTGGCAAGAGTTGGCCAGGTGGGACACTTTCTCTACACCTGCACTTCATCGTTATTGTTCTGAGCAGTAATACATAGACCCTCTTTTGACGTACTGCATTTGTTCTGCAGCAGCCCGCATCCTTGCCCGGGGAAGTAATTTATCCACAAAATCTAAAATCCTTTTTCCATTCAGCGATTTACACCTTCTCCTTTTCACAGGTGTGATTTTATTTGCTTAGGTGTTTTTATGGCCGCTAGGCCTTGACCTTCTTCAAATGATAAGGTTTCTAACTGCCCACTTCTCTCCCCAAATCATGCCTGAGACCTAATGTACCTTGATATTACATGCTGTTATTATCATCCCTTATTGATTGGCTGTCTGTTGTCATCCCCAAGTCCATAAATCCTCCTTTATAAATTAAGTGCAGTCAGTTCCGCCGGCACAGTGACTAGCAGAAACATTAAAATGCAGGGCAGCTAGGAAGGACCTGTCCATCTGCAAGTAATTCTGGATTACTCATTTGAAGAGGAAAATAACTGAAAACCTGGACAATGAATATTTGCTTTAATTAGTCTATTTAATAAAATAACAATAAACTTGGAAACAGTTAAAATGACTAATGTTGCTATTAATAATCCCCTATTACTATTAACTGTGACTGCCTTGTTTTATTATTGGTGCATTTGGGTTCTGTGTAGAGCACAGGAAAGCAGATCTCAGCCTGATTGAGAGAGCCTGTAAGGCTTCAGACTTTGGCTTTCATGCAGCTGGCACTGGGGAGCCATTAAAGGCATAAGAGCTGTGAGTGACATGATCAGAATGCTGTGGACCTGTGCGGGTGAGATGGAAGCAGAATGCAGGCAGCACCTCCAGAGACATCAGAGCAGTAACTTGACTGTGCAGTGGTAGGAGCCCCCCTTGATGGCTGGCACTGACGGCAGATCAGGATAGGTCTTTGCGTGGCACGTTGTCCTTTCAAAATAGTTCCCATGTATCACCTCACTTGTGGCCCCTGCAGTCCTCTAAAGGGATGCTACTCAATTTCACAGCCTCATCTGGTGTTTCCTGCACAGGAGGGCTGGCTATAAAAACGGGTTGGCTGCCCAGACCCTTCCTCCAATTGCTTGCAATTTATAGGATAGGACAGTCACTAATGCATAAAGAACTATACGTTGGTTAACGTCAACTTTGTGCAAATCACATGAGCCAGCACATAGCAGAACCAGCTCTAATATTCCTCTAATATTCCTGAATGACATCAGCAGCCCCAACATCAGCAAGACCTCCCTTATGGCATGATTTGGAATGGTCTGGATGTCCAAGGCCAGGTTCTTCAGAGTGATGAAGTCACTGGAGCATCTTTAGCTCCCTGAAAGACTGCTCTCCTCATGGGTAAAGACCAAACTTCTGTTCCATTTTTGCTACATGTAGTTCTTCCTCTGCTCTTTGCTAACTACTCAGAGGTAATGTTGGAGGCCAAGGCCACATGTGCAGTTTCCCGTCTGCATCCCTTCTGGAGCATAGAGGTCTTTCCTTCACCTTAGTGTTTGATGCCAAATGTTGGGACATGGAGCTCAGAGTCCCACAGGCTTCAGACCTGGCTTATTTCTTGTCTTCACTCACCATGCAGCATTTTTGTTTTGATGCTCTGGTGGGCTTCTCCACGTGTACATGGCTTCCCTGTGCACACACAGTGGCCATCTTTGCTGCCCTCTCCCAAGCCTGTGTAAAGAGACTTCCTTGTGTGGGCTCAGGGAACACAGCGGAGCCAGTGTTTTCTGCCAGGGACTCAGCCTTTCCCTCTGTATGTCTCCAACTTCACTGTGCTCTGCAGGATTGTAAATACCCCAGAAATGTCCCCTGAGTTTGCTGTGGTTCAATCAGTCATTTCATGCTCTTCCTGAGCCACTGGAAAGAATTTCTTAGACTGTGACAGCTTCTGAGATGTCCTCATGAAGCACCTGCACATCCAACCCAGCTGGTTCAAGGGAAGCATTGAGCCCCAAGACAAATCAGGGGTGATAATACTTACTAATCATAGTGTGGGGACACAATGTTTTGGATTTGGCTGTGGTACTGATCCCAAGGCTCTTCACTGGCTTCAGGAGGGACCCATGGCTTGGGAGGTTGTATCAGCTTTCCTATCACTGGGACGACATATCTGATACCTATAACTTAAAGGAAGAGAGGTATACTTTGTTTTTTTTTTTTTTTTTTTTTTTTTTTTTTTTGGATTTTTCTCCGGTACCAGGAACCGAACTCACTACCTTGCGCTTGCCAAGCAGGCACTTTTACCGCTGAGCTAAATCCCCAGCCCCTAAGAGCGGTATACTTTGGCTTACAGTTCCAATGGGTTTGGTCTATGATTTGCTGGCTCCAAAGCAAAAACAGCATAGTGGAGGTCAGTGTTCATACTACTGTGGTCAGAAAGCAGAGAGAGAGGAGGAGAAAGTGTACACCGTCCAGTAATATTCTTCTTCCAGCCAGGCCCCCACCTCTGAATGTGAGACTTCTGGGGGACATTTTAAATCTAAACTATAATAAGAGCCCAGCTGGACCCAGCCCCAGAGGCTTCAGGGTGCAGTCATACTGTGCCATTGCCCCTGCTTTCCATCATTGCCCAGTTGCTGCACCCCAGCAGAACAAAATGATGAGTCTTGTGAATCCTGTCCTTGACCCCGCATTCCCATGCAAGACAGGTCACAAACAGGAGGGTGTGAGACCACTGGAGGGAAGAGTGCAGAGACCAGAAGGACTGGGCATTGACAGGGAGGACTTAGTGAGCAGGACAGGACGTTGTAAGACTAGATGACACATCAGGAAAAGTGCCAGCAGGAAGGACCAAAAATGCCTGAGGGAGGTATGGTATAGACTGGGGATGAGATAAAACACATCTGAGTACTCACATCTCTCTACAGAAGAGACTCCCGTCCATGCCTGACTCATGAATACCATCACCGGCACCTTCTGGGTGCACTTTTCACTGTCCTGGACCTCCAAATTTCCATCTGTGAAATTGTAGTGTCTATTCCTGCCTTGCTGTAAGGTGGCTGTGAAGAAAGGAATAGGAACACGCTTTGAAAATTTGAGACATATAAAGACACCGATAGTGCTGCTGTCTTCTGTTATGCTACTGTGACAACGACTAGCATGTTCTGTTGTGTTTGAAAGTTTCTACATTAGCTGTCTTACAGAAAGAGATTCGGGGTCATCCCCTCTGCTAATAGTAGAAGCAGACACAGACATTCCAGAACTGTCCTGGGCTCCTACTGTGTGCTGAGAGCTGTGGGCCAGGCCTTTTCATGGAGGTAGAGGAGACACCCAGCATGCTTTCAGCTTTGGGGTGTGTGGGGCAGCCCCACAGGTAAGGTAGAGGGATGCTGAGACCAAGGGAAAACTAGCAAGGAAATCAGCCCTGTTTGTGTCATTGTTCCTCATTCACCTACAGCCCAATGGCACCACACCTGCTCAGAAGGTACCCTGTCAGGACACTCAGGCCACAGACATGAAAGCCACCACTAAAGAAGAGCTTATTGGGATCTCTGGGGTGGAGCCATATAGAGGAGTAAGTTTGCAGCTGCCTGTATTGGTCAGAAAGGGTGTCCAGCTGCTAGAAACACATTCCGTGTAGCACTAACTTAAACAAAATAAAGATATGTCTTTATTTTTCTCACATCAAATGACCAGGCAGTGGGACATAGTAGGAGGGTTGTAAGTGCAGCTCCAGGGTCAACAAAGAATCTTCTGTCTTTCTGCCTTCCCATCTTTAACATTTGCCTCATGGTCACGAGATGACTACTGCAGTGCCAGCTCTCACATCCACACACTAGAAGCCAGGATGGAGGGAGGAACAGGGGTATACCTCTCGGCCAAGTATATTCACCTTTAAAGATCTTTGTTAAAAGTGCCATGACTTCTGTTTACAATCCATAGAAGTATTTGTGCAGGGTAAGCTGGAAATGTGATCTTTTTGCATGATGTGTTTCTGTCTGTTGTCTGGAGAGAGGAGGGGATGAAGGTGCAGTTAGCAATTCCTGCTTCACTTTCCAAGATGACCTGCTGAACAGGAAGTCAGGGATTCCACAGGTTCTAAATATGAAACTACACCACCTCTGTCTCTTGACTGCCTGGGTGGAAGTGAGTGCCTTAGGGCCTGAGGAATTATCAGGGCTTCAGACATACAGCTCCTCCAGGCCATGACTCCATCTAGTTCCCCAGAGGGCCCTACGGGTGGGCCCTGAGCCCAGTGGACTGTTGTGCAGTAGCTGAGCAGCTTTTTCCTGCTGCTGGAAACCCGCTTTGTATCCTTGGGGTATCTCACATCTGTGACCACTGAGAATGGGCACAGCCCGAGGCTGAGCAGGTCCTTCAGGCTCAAGGAGTAATTGAAATGCCTGCATAGAAGGAGGCAAAGAATAATTCATAAAATTAATGATTTGTCAGTTTAACTTGAAAAATTATTGGAATGCTTCAAAACATAATCTGACAGTCCATCAGAAAATCTGAGAAAAGCAAAAGGTGTTCAGGCTGAGTGGGGAAGGAGGCCACTTCTGTCCAGCCAGTCTGATTCTCCTCTCTCATCCAAGTGGTAGGCTTGGTCCATCAGAGGAGGAGCTGTGATTCATCTTGACTGTAATCAGGCTCTCAGACGGAGCCCCTGGGAGAAGGTATGGGACCACAGGAAGCCGTGCGCTCACACAGCCGATCGGTGGACATGGAACTTGTCAGACAGCCGCTCTCAGAGAGAGCTCATAAATGATGCAGCGCTGGCCTGGGGTGAGGAGAGTGCGGGCACAAAAGCTGTGCAGTTGGCACCAGCAGCGAGATGCAGCAACAGAACACACATCTGCACCACCTTCATTTCTAGTGCACATACGCTTAGTCTCAGGTGTGTTCCCTTCCAGGAAGCTCCTTAAGGAAGATAAGCAAGTTCTTTCCACCCTGAGTTCAGCAGTGTGATATTGTGACTTGAAGTCATCGAACCCACTGCTCATCTGCCCCGAGCCCCAGGTTCTTCTCCACCCCAAATATTATTGAGATGTATTAGAAATGTAAGCTTCTCCACTATATGAGCTCTGTACAAGCTCCCGGCAAGGCCTGGTGCTTAGGCATGCAGGGATTGCCTGATATACATTTTCTAACTTCCCCAACTTTTCATAGCCACCTCCATCCACTATCCCCATTATCTTGTCTGCCAGTCTCATTTAATAGATTTTATTAGCAATGCCTCCCCGACCTTTTCTGCTCAAGGCATTTTAAACGGGACATATTAACTTACAAGTCGAGCAGCACAGCTCTAATATGGCTTCGGCTGGGTGAACTTTCAGAGGGGTGAGAGGAAAGGCTGGCTCCACCGCAGAAGCTGGAGCCTCAGATTCCAACCTACTCGGAGCCTGCCTGTCAGATTTCCATCACAATGACTCAAAAGGAGATGGGAAATAACTTACATTTACTTGAGAATCTCACTCCACTCCCAGAAATCAATATGCTTCAGGTTTCAAGTGGAAAAAAACCAGTGTGTAGGTTCTGCCGACAAAACGCCTAGTGTAATTAGGAGCATTTTTCTTACTGCCAGTGTCTACTTCAGCAGCTTTCTAATCATGCAGGGTGGGAGGGAGAAGACCGAGTCATCGGATGCCACCGGTTCTTCACATTCAGTGCTGATTCAGTGTTTGGCTCACATGTTCAATTTTGTTCAAAATTGTTCAAATAACCATGAAAGGCACCTGGAGAAATAATGTGGCCGTGACCGTCCTCAGGTGAGCCTGACTGTGGGCCACTCTGTGTTAGCACAGAAACTGTAATAGATGATAGTTACATCCTGAAGTAAACCCATGCAGATTAGCAAGCTCCTTCTATCCATTTTTAAAACGTATCTATTAAGATGCAGATGTAGATTTTTATATAAAGGATCCAAAGACAAATTACACTATAAATCATCATTTTGAGCACGCCAAGGTTTTAATTTTTTTTCCTCTGTTTTTGCTTCTTTTATCATTTTTCTTCTTGTAACAGGTACGTTTGTACTCTAATGATTTATTCTGGTTTCAGAACATTACCTTATAATGAAAGGGAAATATTTCATATTTTAAAAGAAATGGAAAAAACATTTGGTTATCCACATTTCTAAAACATTAGTAAAAGCTCCTAAGTGCTCACTTGGGCTTTAAAAGGTTTCCTAAAGTAAGGATTATAAATGAACACTGTTTGCAAGCCCTGTTCTTATCTCCTCTTGGGAAATTCTCAATGTGGCATTAAATGACACTGCACAAAAGATTTGTTTCTCAATCCCTAAGACTTTCTAGACCTCAGGCTTTTCCTACAGCATAGGATAATGTTCCAAATTCTTCCAGCATTACCTAAAACACTAAGTAAAAGCTGAACCAAATAGATATGGGATGTTCCATTAGGTATGGGCTTAATTTGGTCTTTCAGAGTTTACAGGAAAGGGAAGGGAGGAAAGCAGCACTTTAGGGGAAGCCGCTATAAACTGGTCTGCATTTTGCTGTGCTCTGCACTTTCACTCTTTATCTTACTTCATGTGTCCCCAGTAGTCATGTGGGACAGACACGCTGTTCCCGTGACACGGAGGGACAAATGGAAGCTCAGAGAGGTAACTCACCCTTGGCAGGGCATGTAGCTAGAAAATGCTGGGAAAGACTGCAGTTTAAACCCTGGTTATCTACCCTCCAAGCCCATGCCCTTACTTCAGTGATCCACTATTGGTAGAAATGGCTTTCTCTTTTCATTCTGTGTATACCAAGTATGGTAAAAATTACTCCAGGCTTTCGCTGCAGCTTGTATATGAAATTTTAAAAATGAGCTTTCATCTCACCCATGCTCACGTGGCAGATGGGTGTGCAGTGGCCATTTTTACTGCAATTCACAATAAACAGGTGTATTTTACATTGAAATCCAGTGTGTGCACATACATACCCCTCTTGAAACAAAAGGTTTATGAAAAAATAGTCACCCTCACAGTACATGATGTTCTTTGATGCTTTTATCCTGTTGCATTGTTTTATTCTTTAAAAATGCTGGTGCGACCACTGAATTTATTTCTTGATCTAATCACTTGTGACCTAAGGTTGAAAGAATGCTAGATTCAAGCATCCAGGGTATTTACCTCACTGGACTTCGGATTCAGGGTCTGGGTTGTGAGGCCTGTCTTGTGTGTCCAGATATGAGACAAGCAGGGGTCTGAGTGGGGATGTGAGCAAGGGCTGTCAGCCTAGCACAGAGCTCAGATTCAGAGGATTGAGGGGATGTCTTGGTTTTAGTATCTGTGTCCTCGGGTGACTTTTTGAAGAGAAAATTATGGGAAAATAAAAACCATCTTAAATATTAGATTGTGACTTATAGAACTGTGTTTCCTACTACCCTGGCAACTCTGTGAGAGCAGAGGGAGTGTCTTATTTGTCTTTTTATATCTGTGTCCCCAAATCCAAGCACAATGCCTGACACATAAAACATTAAGGTATCTGATTGAGACCCGAATGTACGTACTATAGTTTCTATCTCCCTGGCTGGTACTATAGTGCCCACACTTAGCCCCATGCCTCCCTTCCTTCCCGGATCTTCTCGCTCTCTTACAAGTTCCAGTGTAAGCAGCTCTGAGCGCTGCCACAGTAGCCTGGGCCCTTGCTGTCTTTTCTGCATCCCGCCATTCAGAAGCAAACCTGCCCTAGTGCTTCCCACTAGGAACCTGGACTGCTCAGGACTTTAACCTCACAGCCTTCCTCCCCTGCTGTGCTGGGAAGCTGCTGCAGGACTGCAGCCCTGAAGGCACACTGGGAAATGGTATGCATGAACCTTTCACCCAGCGTGATCAGCTGGTGCACTGCAGAGGACTCAAGGCCATGACATTGGTCCTACAAGCGTCCACAAGCATGTATGTGTGGAAATGCAGCTTAGCCCAAGGCTGGTGTGCAGCACTTCTCAGGATAAGAATAGAAAGGACACACTGAAAAAGCGTGAGATTGGGTGCATGGTGATGGCGTGTATCTTGGCATCTTCAAGTTGGGATTACATCCGTCTCGACAGGGAACAGACAATAAGCAGGACGCAGAAGTCAACCATTCCTACTACCAGAAGAGGGTTAGGATGAGGAAAAGGAGGAGACACCCTAACTCAACAAAGTCAAAAGCTGCAGAAGCAAAATCAAACGAGATACACACACAGCCAATGGCCAACCAGGGCTCTTGACTGGGAAGCTCAGTGTTTGGCACATGTGCAATTTTTTAGGAATGAAACTGGTTTCATTCAGGAACAGAAATATTCTTCTTCTGTCTTCTTGTTCCTGTCCTGCTATGAACTCAGAGGCATGGGCTGACCAGCAGCATCTGCAAACAGCCTTCTCAGGCTGCCTGCCTCGCCCCCTCGCCATGTTACCCCCAGCCTGATCGCTGGGCCCACGGTCTTTTGAATGCCAGGTAAATAATCAGATAAAGAATAAGTTCAGAAATGGATGCACAGAACTTTTGAAATGTTAAACTTTTTTAGAGAGGTTATAAAAATGATTCCCATGATTATTTGTCGAAGATTTGTTATCCTAATAACATGTTAGAAATATTTGATGCGATGAGAACATTCAGGTGTATCGAAACGGCAGGAACCATCACAACACAAGAGTTCAGCCTCAGCCAATAATGATCTGAAATTAACAGGAACAGCCGGCACACAAATTGTAATATATACATCCGCTGGTAATGTGTAGTTATCCTTCCACATAATGAGCTTGCTTCTCCCATGTAAAAGGCATATACATTTAATTCTGCTGGATTACCTGGAGAGGAGACGCAGATGCCCATGAATTCCCATTAAGTTCTGGATAGGCACTTCAGTCCCTCATGCTATCAATTGTACGCTTTTAGGGCAATGAAAACAGGGTGTGTAGTTGTCACAAAGGCCATGTCCTGTGATATGAACTGACCAACCAGAAGCCATGGGTGCAGGCCCATTTTGTGTGCAGCTGTGACGAGATCATGCCCTGGCATGTGAGCAAAAGCGGCAAGCCTTCTTTTGAGGCAATGTGATTCCAGAGCCAGCTGGAGGGGACTGAGTCCTGCCCCACAGAAGCTCACTCACTCGAGTGCCTCCCACACGGAACTGGAACCGGTCTGGGAACCAGTCTGTGCAGAAGCCTGAACCTGGCACCTTTGAAACACTAACTGGGGCTGCTGCCCTCTGAATGGTCACAAGCAGGCCCCTGTCCACCCTCCAGAAAAACTGACATTTCCCTGGAGGGAAAGGAGAAATTTTGTTTAGACCCTGAGATTTCATGGTTTATCTAGAACAGATAAAGTCTTGTTATTATCCAACAGGAAAAGAAAATAAGCACAATGGGCTATTTATATAAATATGCATAACTAATGTGATTAAGATGTAAATGTAAGCTTTTATGCAATCTTTTATATATTTATTTTGTGTAAACTAAATTATATTTAAATGTATATAAATCTGCACACCGTCAAAAACCCACCTCCTCTCACCAGGCTTTACATCTCAATGACATATTTAGCTATAAACCCATCAATGGACTAATGCACTGATAACTGATTAATCAATTCACTGTCATACTGCCATGATCCAATCATCTCCCAAAAGCCCTACCTTTGAATGTATGAGGCTTTGGGAGGACATCTAGGTAGAAACCATAACGTACACCAAAGAGTCAAAACCATGGACCCTGCCAGCTCTAACAGAGGATTTGTACCTGGAGGACTTGCCCCACCTCCTAGAGAGAATCCATAAACCCCATGAGCCACAGTCTGTGACACATGAGCTCACCAGTATCCAAGCACATGCAGGAGTCAGGGTGCTGCCCCAGAGAAGCCTTTACTGTTTCCAGAATCCCCAATGGTCAGGCAGAAGACCAGCATCTGCCTTGGATAAAGGTTCTGAGTTTAGAAAGAATGGAAGCCATCAGTGGTGAGCAGCTGGAAATGTAAGAGGGCTGCGCTGCTTGGACCAATGAAAGTACACGTATGTTTGGAGGCCACTGGGGTTTCGGACCAGTTACAGCCCACCATTCCTGATTGGAAGGAACCTGGGATGGCCACACTTAGTTCAAGTCAGGTAGCAGATTACTGTGGTTCTGTAATCTTTTCCTTCTCATTTTGATCTGGCTCCCCGTTGAGATGATTAGAAGTTTCTGAGGAGGGGTAGAGTTTATCTCAGAGAAAAAGGAAGAGTACAGTCAACCGAAACCCTGTTGAACATTGAGGGATAGAGAGGGCAGGCCTGGAGTAAGTGTATTACACATAAAGGGTAGGAGTACAGGTTTCATGGGAGTCATGTCCTACCAACCACATTTCCGTTTTAAGCAGGATTACTGAGTTGATAGATTGAAATACCTTATTTATTCTGTAACTTGATCATTCATTCATCCATCCACACAATAAGCACCTTGTTTTAGTAAATATTTACTAGAGTCAGGTGAAGAAGGGTGCATGAGATCTGTCCATGCACCAGAGATCTGAAGAATCTGACCAAGAGCCTGGGTCCCATGGCAGTGACCCACACAAGTCCAGATGAAGGCCTAGAGCCCATGGCAATGTCTCATGCAAGTCTTTGTCAGGAGACTGAGAAATCTGCAACAGAAGAACAAAGGGTCCATGCCAGCAAGTCCAAGGGCTGGCACCAGAAGCTATAGAGTCTGCAAGGGCAGCTGAATGGCCGATGCTGGAGGTCGAAGAATCCAGAACCAGCAGAAGATGCCCAAGGCAAAGGCAAAGACCAGCACTCCCAGCCAAAGTGTCTGAGCCAAGGGCCAGAAGACAATACTCAAGGCGAAGATGAGGACCAGAGCTCCTCCCAAGAGAACAACAGCCCTCCCTGGTGAAGGTGGAGCTTAGCTATAGAGAACAATGGCATCTTCTCCCAGGAAATCAATGAAAAATCCTCCCCGCCTGTTTTCCCTTTATACTCTTCCCAGCACTGAGCTAACTCAATACAGCTGGGTGTTCCCACGCACACTGACTTGTCACATGCTTGATAGACAAGATGGGGAAATATATGAGGTGTGATAGAAAACTAGGGTGAATGTTTAAATTTTTAAAATTTTATTACAGTAAATGATACATTGCCATAATCCCTCTCAAAATATTCCCCCTTGCTTCAAAGACACTTATCCCATCATTCTTGCCACTTTCTGAAACAGTTCCAGGAGTCCTCTTTTGGGAATGTCTTTAGTTGTACTGTCATAACTACTTCAGTGTCCTGAATCAGTTTCGAAAATGTTTCTCTTTCATGGTCATTTTGGTGAGAGACAAAGCTCTTTTTGTTGTTGTTGTTGTTGTTTTGTTTTTTTGGTTTTTTTCCGATACCAGGATTCAAACTCACGACGTCGCTCTTGCCAGGCAGGTGCTGTGGTGCTGAGCTAAATCCCCAGCCCCTCGTGGTCATCTTGACTATGAGGAAGAGCCAGAAGTGGCATGGTGCCATATCTGGTGAATAAAGTGGATTGAGGACACCCTCACATTTTTACAAGCCTGCCCTTCTGTTGTATGGCACTTGGCAACTGCATTCACTGAATTTTTTAATGCCACCTTCTAACAACACTCAGGAAAGAGGACTTCCAGAATCGATTCAGAAAGTGGCCTGAAGGGTGGAATAAATGTGTTTAAAGCAAGGGGGAGAATTAATGGCAATGTGTCTTTTACTGTAATAAAGTTTTGTGAGGTTATTTTTTGGTGGGGTACAGGGAATCAAACTCAGGACCTTGTGCTTGCCAGGCAGGCACTGTGCCACTGAGCTATTTCCCCAACCCTGCAATGAAGTTTTAAATTTAAAATATTCACTGTAAGGGGCTGGGGATTTAGCTCAGCGGCAAAAGCGCCTGCCTGGCAAGCGCAAGGTCATGAGTTCGGTTCCCGGTACCGGAGGAAAAATACCAAAAAAATAAAAAATAAAAAATAAAATAAAATAAAATATTCACTGTATATTTTGATTGCCCCTTGTAGATTGTATAATAAAATTAGATAATTTCCCAAGGTTGAGCTATACCCAAAGTGTGTTACTTACTTGATCAATCACCACTCTGAGGGTGACTCTAGATGCAAAATCCAGCCTTCTTCCAGGAATTTCTTGGTCAGTGACTTGGGAGACATAGAGATGGACTGTATAGCATATATGTAGGTATCACACTTGAGCTGGTAAGACTTCCATTCCCAAATGTTGTAGTCAGGGCTTGCAAGGGGAACAATTTAATATAGAATACATGATTTATAGGATTATTTAATAATATTCACCCAAAGAGTCAAATGCAAAATAGTGAGAGAAGTCTGTCCACACACTAGAGACCCAAAGAATCCAGCTGAGGGCCTGGATCCTGTGGCAATGTCCTATACAAGTCCAACTGAAGACCTAGAGCCCATGGCCTACAACTCATGACAATGTCTCATGCAAGTCTTTCAGGGATCTGCACTGGGAAGGCCCAAAGGCCAGTGGTGGAAGCTAGAAAGTCTGTGTCAGTGGGATGAAGGATCTGTGCCAGCAGGCTGTAGGATCTGCACTGGAGCCAGCAAGCAATGCTCAAAGATGCTCAAAGTAAGGACAGGAGCTCTGCTAAAAAGAACCACAACCATTCTTAGCAACAGTGAGGTCCCAAGCTCCTCCGATGATGAGAATAGCCAAGCTCATATCAGGAAAGCCAGCACGACAAGCTTCTCCAGGAGGATCAACAACACCATCTTCCCCTGCAGTTCTCTTTTTATGCTTTTGGCAACAATCCTCAGGTGGGCTTCCACACCCAGCACCATGCTGATTCAGTTCAGCTGGGAGTTACAAGCTGACCGTTAATCCACCACACACAATCAGAAATCAAAAATAGTTCCATTAGATTGATGGTTGAAATGAACAAATCACAATGTCAGGGATAACCCAAAATAGCACATTTGGACATAACACTGTGACACAGGATGGGGAGGCCTGACTAGCCTACAATTACCATGAGAAGTTCAGAGGTTTGAGATCCGAAGAGAGCTCTGACCATGACTTTAACCTTCATCAACAGATGGCACAGCAGGTCATAAGCCATGCAGCCTGTGCTGGTAAGATGCTGTGGGAGTGTAAAGGCCACCACCAGGTGCCTGGCCATGAGGCCGTGGGAAAGTTCAGGCTGCACAGAAAAGAGAACCAGAATGGGCGGTGCTCTGTCAGTCCCAACTTGGAGGAAACAGAAGAAGGAGCAGGGTGCTGCTGGACCTGTGGTAGTAAAGCCAGCCTGGCTGGATATTTTTGTGATTTTCAAATAGTTTAACAGCTGTGAGTGTGTGGGAGGAATGGTTTACCCAGGCACTGTGGGAATCAAAGGACAGAAGTTACAGAAGGAAAGGTTTTAGTTCAGCACCGGGAAAATCCCCTTTGCAGTGTAAGGCAGAGGAGCTAGTTGAAAACAAGTTGACATAAGAAGCAGGAAAGCTGTGTCCGGGAAACAATGTGGGTGGCAGCTGCTGTGGCAGGGCTCCCACCTGAGTTCCTGCCTCCATCAGAGGACTCAGAGGGCCCCACACATCCTCCTTTACCACCTGCAGAGCTCTATTTGGACACCATTGATAGGGTTGTTTCTGTGACACTCGGCTCTATGAAGCTTCACAGAAGAAGCATTCTATATTGAAATTCTGGTTATTATGATTTCATGGATTTTGGGTTGCGTATATGTATTTGAGTCTGCATCTATGCCTTGGTACATATATACAAGTTCTAATATCCGGCCTCCTGCATTTTTACCTGGAAGTTTCTGCTTACAGATTTGGCTCAGGAACTCTCTCTTCTGTAAGCTCCTCTTTAAGAAAATCTGTGCTGACCTTCACTGTAGCATATATTATAAGATCATAAAAGTCTATTTCCCCCACCAGACTCTGAACCCTATGAAGACAAGAACTTTGAACTCACATTCATTACATAAACACAAAAAAAGGACCTAGCTAGATAGCAGCGTGTGCCGTGCCTTTCCACAGAAGTACACACACACCAATGTACTGTACATCTATACATGCACACATGTGTATACAGCCATGCACACATGCTCATCCATAGATGTGTAAATGTGTATAGACGTGCAATTACCAGAGATGAAATTAGATTATTTATATCCAAATGAAAATCGGAGGCCAAAATAAGAACTCTTCCAGGAAATTATGACTTATAAATTGAACTAGAGCATTTTACCATGTGGTTGATTTGTAATCTTATGTCATTGTTCTGGAAAAGAAAGGGAAGGAAGATTTTACTAGTTAATTATAGTATTGCTCATAGGAAGGAATCAATGGATCATAGAAATTTTATCCCATCTTTTCTATATGAATTTGTTAATATGTGTGTAAACATTACAGAAAAAGTGTAAACTTCACTTGAAAAAGAGAAGACATACCATATCATTAAAAACACACATACACACTTCCTATATCAATAAGCATACATATGTCTCTACCTACACAGTATGTGTTTTCACATTGTTTCTGTAGACACTGACAAAACTGAATTCAAATTTATTGATTATATCATAAATACAACCAATTTAACCTGTAGAAATACAAATAGTCCAGACTGGCTAATCCAACACGCTGCCATAAAGAAGAGATATCTAAAACACAAAGGTTTAGGAAGGCAAAAGGGAGAGATATGGACAAAAGAGAAGCAGGCAAATACCAGTGAGAAAGAAACCAAAAGTCTGAATCTTTATATCCAGTCAGCAGGAGCTATACCAGGAAAGCATTTAAAAGACCAAGGAGATCAATTTATAATGCTACAATTCACAACAAAGACGTTCCCATTATCACTTACTTATGCACCCAAGAACAGCATCCATAAAGCACAATCTATAGAAAATTTAAAGAAGAAGGCCACTAATGTGGGAGTTTTAATATTCCTCTTTTAGCCAAAGACAGGTATGGACAAAAAGCCAAGTTACTAAAGCATAGAAAACCTAAACACCACATGAAGCAATACATGAAGCAAAAACTATAGGAGATCCAAAGAAAAAGAGATTTTAACATGCCTCTTTCAGTGGAAGGCAGGTGAGGATAAAAAGCAGTTACTTTTCCTGTTGCTGGGACAAAATACCTGACACCCACAACGTAAGGAAGGAGCACTTTATTTTAGCACAGAAGTTTCTGTGCATAATTGCCTCGCTCTGAGGCTGGCTGGCATCGCAGCAGGGCATGGCAAAGGAGAAACACTTTATGGCATGGCAGGAGAAAGCAGAGAGAAAGTGAAGGGAAGAGCAGGTGCGGGATAAACCCTTGCAGGTCACACCCCCAGTGACCGTCACCTACCATCACATTTAGTTATAAACCCACCAGTGCACTAATCCACTGAGTGTCACACACCCATGGGCCTGTCACCTTCCAAAACCCCACCTATGAGCACATGAGGCTTTGGGGGACACCTAGATATAAACCATAACACCAACAGTGTAGAAAGCCTACCCAGTACAATACATAAGGGCAAAACTCTGGGTATATGCCCAATTCTGAACCCTTGTAATAGAGAATATACCGTCACTACAAGTACACAGGTTACATTTATAAAATTGATCATGTCTTAAGGCACAAACAAACAATTCCAAGGAATACAGAGATTACATCAAAGGAGAAAGGCACAGATTAATTTATGAACATTGCTGAAAAAATGTTAAAATTATCAAAATCCAACACCATATTAATAATAGGTCAGTTTGATGTTTGCCAATATTCAACTCTTCATGTAGCAAGAACATATAATAAAACAGGAATTTATTGGCTTACCCACTATGGTACATTATCCTAGGCTGCTATCGCTGCTTACTGAATTGGGAACACATGGGCAATCCTGCTGAAGGAGGAGCCACAGATTCACAGTTCCTTCCTTCCTTAAGTCCTCCTTTTCTTTCTTTCTTTTTTTTTCAGTACTAGGAATTAAACCCAATGTCTTTGTACTGAACGGCATTCTCCAGCCCTCTTTTTATTTTTATTTTTTAGTTTTGAGACAGTTGCCTAACACTAGACTAACACTCCTGCCTCAGCCTTCCAGAGTGCTAGAATTACAGGTATAAACTACCATACCTAGCCTCTTCCTTTCTCTATTGTTGAAATGTAAGTGTTAGAGTGGTAGAGGGGAGAAAGAGTTAGAGACGTGAGGGCTGCAAAGGAAGTGATCAAACTATATTTGCAGATAATAAGACTGGATGTCTTAAATATAATACTATTACACGATATAGAATTTTTCAAACTAGCAAGTTAGAAGAGCAGCACATAAAAAAGCAACTGACTTCATATGTGCAAACATAGCACAGGTAGACGTTATCCTACCACTGAAAAAGAGCAAGAGAAAAAGAAACCCGAGGTAAAGTCAACGAGAACTGGACAACTACAAACATTCCTAAAGGCCCTACACGTCAGTGTGCACAGGTAGATAGGCAAACCATGTCCTCGAACAGGAAACTCAGTGCCACAGTGATGGTGCAGCCCCCTTAGTTGATTTAGAATTGTCACATGCACCCAATAAAAATACTATCAGGTGTTTTTTCTGAAGATAGAATTGGAAGTTCATCCATAAAAATAAATGAGCAAGAATAGCCAGGAAAGCCCTAAAAGAGAAAGGTAATGAGGGTGGACTAGTGGCTTTAAGTATTAAAACACATCACAAAACTCTGTAAGTAAAACAGTGTCATATCAGTGCATGGAGAGGAGAACCTGGAGCCAGAGCAGGAAGCTCAGAAGTGGACCTCATTACATGCCAAAGTTTAGCATATAATGATGGTGGTATCTTGAATTACTAAATTTAGACATTTGGACTAGCATTCTTGAAACAAGGGTACACTTATGTGTAAAAATGTAAAACTGAAGCCATATACAAGGATGAATTCAAGAGTGGATCAGTGATATCATTATTAAAAATATGAACATACACAAGTACTGGAAGAAAACTTTAGCAAATGCCCCATAACCTGGAAAAGGGGAAAATGTTTCTGTGATACAAATTTCCACAACAATAAATGAAAATACTGATAAATTTGACTATATACAAGTTCTAAAAAGCAAAATTATTCTGTATAGACAAAAGTACAATAAAGGGGAAAAAGATAAATGGCAAGTATCTGCAGCTTATATTCCCCCTAAGATGGCAAATAGCTCTGTTGTAAGAGTTTATAAACTAGAGAAGAAAAAGATCAACAACCAAAAGAAAAATGGAGAAACCAAAAGAAAATTGTGCCAGCTCTGGGACTGTGTGTCACCTGGAAGACATGAATGGCCACCATTATATCTACCAACACCAGACAAGCCACTGGGGACAACACGACCCAAGCCCTATGGTTGCTTTAGAATAAATAACAGAGAAAAATAAGTGTAAGGTTTGGATACCAATACTAACATAAAACTTTGCATGAAAACTTTTTGTGTGTGTTTCTTTTTGAGACAGGGTCTCACTACGCAGTTCAGGTTGGCCTTGAGCTCACTTTGTAGCCCAGGCTGGTCTTGAACTCGCGACGATCCTCCTGCCTCAGCCTCCCGAGTGCTGGGATTATAGCAAGATTCAATCTGAAAAGCCCAAAAATCAAGAAATTCACTGTTGTCTTCACAGAGAGGGTCTACCATGTAGAAGGGGCCTACAGATCCAAGTTCCTTATTAAATACATGATGTTAGTAGAATGGCAAGTCTAGTAAAATCTGAGGCACCAGAGTCCCACCTGTTTTGCTTTATGAAAGATACGTACTCAGAATACCAGCTTTGACAAAAGCATTTCTTTTTTTTTTTTTTTTTTTTTAAAGCATTTCTTTTGAGGAGTTCCAACTCATGCTCTGTTTCAGATGCAGTTGCAGTTGACATCAGTGTCCATCGGTCTGCAACACAAACCTGTTTGATTTAATAATCTTCTCCAATAGGCTTGTCTCTGGGTCATCCAGCACATCATCCATGCATTTTCTGACAGCGTAATTCCAAAGCGGCACTTTCTTGTTTCCTGTGCTTCACTGGACCCAAACAGGTGCTGACAGTTTTCACACTTCCTGGTTAAATGAGTGATTCTTCAAATGCAGGAAAAACATCAGCATTAGCTACTAAATGGAGGGCTTTGTAACTAGCTTCTTGCACTCAGTTGGGTGCAGTTATAAACATTTCCTACCTGCAGACAATTTTACCAGGTCTAATCTTTTTCTGTGTAAGGTCCATGCTTTGAGGAAAGGTAATTTGCCTGATATCACTGTTTCATCTGCTTCCTTTCTATTAAGTACAGTGTCGAGATAATGGAAGAGAGGGTTATTGGAAGATGCAGATCTGAAGGGGAGAGCATCCTTCTGCTGCTCTGAGTAGAGAATGTTTTACTGCGGTGACTCTGTGTGCTGATGTTTCCCTTTGGAAACATGTTGTTCACCATCGGGAAGGCTGAAGCAAGAGAATCACAAGTTGGAGCCCAGCCTGGGCAAATCAACAATTTAGGAAGATCCTGTTTAAAATAAGAAGAACTGGGAATGTAGCTAAGTGCAAAGGTCTTAGGCTCAATCCCCAGTACTGCGCAAGGTCGTGAGTTCGGTTCCCAGTACCGGAGAAAAACCAAAAACCAAAAAAAAATCCCCAGTACTGCCAAAAACAATTGTTTGTTGTGGTGGGAAAAGGTCTCTGTAAATATATAATAGTATTAACAATATTGACGTAAATAACATTAACTATTGCTATATTTAAACATAAAGTAGACAAAGTAGACTATAGTGCTTCATGTCTTCAGAAATAAATTTTTCAAAAGTTTCATTTGCATACCGCAGTAAAACATTCTCTACTCAGAGAGCAGCAGAAGGATGCTCTCTCCTTCTTTATTTTGTTTTGTTTTGGTTTGCTTTGGTTTGGTTTTTGAGACAGGGTTTTACTATGTTGTTCAGGCCCTAAACTCTCTACATAGCCCAGGCTGGCCTCAAACTTGTGGCAGTCCTCCTGCCTCAGTCTCCCAAGTGCTAGGATCACAGACACATGCCACCTCACAATGTTTGCATACATTCTTAAGATTGTTTCAAAAATAAATCACATCAATTTTAAAACTGAAGCATACGATAAGCAAAATAGGCAATATCGACCTTTTTCTTTTTATTTGATTAGAGAATTACAATGCTGAAAAATTCATGAATATAAAATTATGTTGTCTCTAATCTAAAATCCTTTGAAAAGTCAATTATTCAAAGCTATAAACCCATTTTACTCCTCTTTACTGAGTTGACTTAACTAAAGAGAGTAATATTTTAAAACTTCTTTAAAATTTTGAAAGGCAGATGATTCATTTTTGAAATTTCATCAAACATATTGTGTTGGTAAATTCACATCATCACTAGCCAGGAAGAAAGGAAGGGAAGGAGGGGGAAGAAATTTTTAAAAAATCATTCATAGTTTATTGGGACACAGCCAATACTGAATAATAATCATAGATGAATCATCTATGCCTTCTGTATTGGGTGAAAATACCACGTTAATTGGGAGAAATACCCTCACACACTGAAAAAGCACACAAACACACAGGTGACAGCAAGCTGTAAGGGAAGCACCTCAGCTCAGTCAGGTGGGGCCAGGGTCTTGAGGACAATGCTGTGTGGCATGACTTCCCCTCTCCAGGGTCCCTGCAGCAGAGTGAGCCATGTATAGAGTTTAGTTATTTAATAGACTTTGTCTTTCAGAATAGTTTTAGGTTTACAGCACTATTGAGTACAACTTCAGACTTCACGTACCCTCCCTGCCCCATGCACAGGCAGCCTCCTCAGTGTCAGTGCCCTTCGGGAGAGGTGCCTTGATTATAGCCCAAGAGCCCACAGCGATGCCCTCCTTACCACCTGAGTCCATTGTTCACCGTGGTGTTCGTCTTGAATGCTGTGCATTCCGTGGGTGTTGACAAATGTATAATGACACATGTCCGCCATTGCAGTACATGTGGAATAGTATCCTTGACCTGAAAGTCCCATGCTTGGCCTGTTCATTCCTGGACATTCGTGGCCCTGACAACCACTGATCCATTTGCTGTCTCTACAGTTTGGCGTTCTCCAAAATACCTTCTAGTTAGAATCATGTGATATGCACTCTTTTCAGACTGGCTTCTTTCACTTAGTAATGTGCAGCACCTAAGTATAGCTTGCAAACAAAATTTCAATCCTTGTAGGGTTTTGAATAGCCCTCAACAATAGTTTTCTTCTGTGCAAACAGACATCAATGTTCTCCTGGCCCGCATGAGCCATAGAGGCGCAGTGGCAAGGACACACAGCAATGCAGGGTATGGAAACCTCCTTAGCTGGGAGAAACAGCTACCATTTCACCCTGGCCCTGGACGTTTCCGTCACAAATAAGATCTCATTGTCTAAAGCTGCTCTTCAGCTTGCATTTCCCATGTTGTCACTGTCAGGTCTGCGGAGCCTGGGGTGCTACCCGGCAGAGCTCTTTGTCCTTGGCTGTGCAACTGAAGCCAGTGTCAGATGTGTTTGGGGGATGGTAGATTTAAGAGTGAGAACCCACTGAAGCCTGTGCGGTGGAGTTATATACTGAAAAGAGATTTTTTTCAGCAGTGAAACCAGAAAAGAACATAACACCTGTCACTTTACCAGGCTGCTTCAAGGTCTGCCCTTAGGGGCAAGGTAAGAGTCAACTCTAAATGCTAATTATCTAGGGAGAGAACATCCCTGGAGGTCTTATTCTGAGCAGCAGGAGGCCGCAGCTTCCCTTCCTACAGGCAGAAGACAGTGCTGAAAAAGGCTCTGGCAGGGAGGCAGCCCTCCTCCTCCAGGTACCCTAGCTAGGGCCGGAGCCCTGTCTTCCCTTCAGAGGGCCAGGGTGAGGTAACCTCTGTAATTAAGTCCTTTCCTGCCATCACCACTCTTTTATTTGAAACACTTGTCAGGAAGGATTTACTGGCTGTAGCTCTTTTTTTCTCGCTTGAGGAAATTTTAAATTCCATTGTCCACAAATTTCTAAGGTACTCCTGATGACAATAATTAGGACAAAGAGAAGCCAAGGATCTGACAACACAAGAGGGCTGAGAAGAATGGGGGACATTTTGAATAAAGCCCAAGGCCGTAATAGGAAGGAATCCGAGGCTTCAGAAACTTCATCTGTCTGTGACTTTGGGATGGAGAGCATGTGCCAGAGTGACATAGCTTGTGACTTTGGCCTCAGATGGGCTGGTGATTTTATGTGATCCCAGATAATGAGGAGGGAGACCAAGTGCCATCCTTATAGGGTGGGGGCCACTGTCTCACTGAGACCTTGGGAGTCCCAGAGAGGCCTTGCCTACAGGATGAAAGTCCAGCACCGGGAAGAGCACACTGAACTGATTCCACAGTCCCCTGAAGCCAGCAAAGCAAACATGCCCCTGTCCTCTCCACACTGTAGGAAATTGTTCCCTAATTAAACTGTGCTATGTATCTTCCTTTTTTCTAGCATGTGATCCATGTTTTATTTTAGAGAACATAACATTTAACAGAAAAATATTATAGAACCCCACAACCAGTAATTGGGGGCTGATGAAATTCTAGAGCTAAGTCACAAAGGATGAGACAAATTTCTCAACCTCAGAGAACATGTGTTCTAAGAAAAAAAGGCCAAATAACTTTAGTTTTTCCCTAGTAGCTCCTGATATTTTTCTCTTCCTTCCCTTTTTCTCCTTTTCCTCCTTCCTCCTTTTTTCTTTTTGTCCTTTCTTTCACTGGAGCATGTCCTGGTTTTCTATGACTGCTAACAGGCTATCGTGAAACTCAGAGGTTTAATGCAGCAACCGTGTTGTTGTGTCCTATGGTTTTGGGGAGTCAGAAAGTTGTTCCGGTCTTGGGTAAGTAGCTGTGTTCCCCAGACCACTGAGTTGAGAGGGAGGTTAGGAGGAGGGGGAGTCTCTTCTCATGTTGTTGGTGGCACAGAGGCTCCCTAGAGACTGCCCTTTACAATGTGGGCTCAGCATCCTTGGATTTTCTACCTGGCCACTTAGGCTCCCAGAAAAGATGTCCAGTTTTTTCCAGCACCACTTGTTGAAAAGACTCTTTTCTTTGTGTTTTTATCAAAAAACATTTGATGCATGTGTAAGTGATTTCTGGACTCTTTTTCTGTGTCATCAATCAATATGTCCAGCTTGTCTCCAGTGATATCACTTACTTCTGCTCCCCGAAAGGGAAAAGTGCTACTTCATTAGGGCCTCACTTATAGTCTCTTGGTCAGAGGAGTCACAGAGCTTACACTGAAGGGGCCTGAACATACACATCGCCTCTCAATGGAAAAGTGTCACAAAATTTGCAGCCTGTTTAAGAGTGAGATTTGTGGTGGTATTAGTACAGTTAGAAACAAAGGAGCTGAGTGAGTCACTCCTTCCCTCCGTCTAACCCTCAACAGAATCCAACTGTCTTCCCTGGCTCCATTATCCTAAGAGAGATACAAAATAAAATAACAAAAGCCTAGGAGATCACCATGCCCAGCAAGGGAGAACCTGGATTATTATTGGCTCAACTGTAACAGTCTGATTTACCTACAATAAAAGTCACCCTCTGTAGCGTACAGTTCTGTAAGTTTTGACAGACATCTTCAGTCTGCAGTCACTGCATGGTTGAGGCACAGAATACTTCTGCCACTCAAATTCTTCATCCTTCCTTTTTGTCCTCACACTTCTATCCCTACCCAAGATCTCAGCAAGCCCTGATGCTTTCTCCTCCTCTGGTTTTGCTTTGACAAACCATAAAATGTACGGAATAACCCAATGTGTAGACTCTTGAACCTGGCTCTTTTCCATAGCATAATGCATTTGAGAGTCACCTGGGTCATCCTGGGTTGGGAGTTTGTTCCCTCTCATTGCTGAGCAGTATTCCACTCCAGGGATGTAGCACAGTGTGTTTATCCATGCAACAGTTGACGAGCATTTGGGATGTTAGCAATGTGGGAGGATTATTCAAGCAACCATAAATACTGTGTACAGACTTTTGTGTGAACTGAAGATGTCACTTCTTTTGGCCAAATGTCCAGGAAGGGGATTACTGGGTTGTGTGGCTTGTACCTGTTAGCTTTATAAGAAGCTACCTACCTGCTCTACCCATGGCTGGACCATTTTGTGTCCCCATCTACAAGTGGGAGTGTCGTTTGTTACTCATCTTTACCAGAACATGGTAGTTATTGTTCTTTGCTTATTTGTTCTAGTTTAGCCCTTCTAATGGGCATATAAGTGATGTCATATCCTGATTTTAATTTCCTTGATGACCAGCCATTCTGAGGATCTTTCATGTGAGAATCTTTCGTATTTCCTGCCATTATATTTTCTTTTATAAAATAATTATTTGATCCCTGTTATCCCCATATTTTGGTTTCGTTGTTTTCCTGTTATTGAATTTTGAATGTTCCTTGTAAATTTTGAATAAAAGTCCCTTATTGGGTACAGGGCAGCTTTTGCAGATATTGCCTCTCAATCTGTGACCAGTTTTCATTTTCTTAGGAGGTGCTCATCATACAGAAGTATTCTTATTTTGATAAAGTCAGATTTATCCATCTTTTTTCTTTTATGCATTGTCTCCTTGGTGTTGTATATGAGAAATTTTGGCCTAATCCAATGTCACAAATATTTGTTTCCCAGAGATTTTTATAATTATCGGTTTGTGTTTAAGCCCCCAATCCATTTTGAGTTAGATTTCATATGTGGTAAGTAGTATGAGGTATAGATGCAGATCTCTCCCTCCCTTTTTTCTTTTGGCATATTAATATCCAGTTCTTCTAGCATCATCTGTTGGAAACCTTACCTTTGTGCTTTTATTTACAACTAGCTCATATGTGTGTGAGAAATTTCTGGCCTCTATTCTGTGTCATTGATCAATGTATCCATATGTTTTCCAGTAACACCCTGTTTTAATTACCATGGGTCTATACCCTTTAAATTATGTAATGAGATTTGTCCAATTTTTTTCAAAATTGTTTTGGATACTGTGATTACTTTACTTTCCCACAGAAACTTTAAAATCACCTTCTCAGTTCTTAAAAAACTATCCAGCTGCAGTTTTGATTGGGGTTGCATTTGCTGCACAGATCAGTGGGGAGAACGATCCCCTTTGCTGTTGTCTTCCAATTCATTAATATGCTAGGACTCTCCATCCACCCAGGGCTTTGATTTCTTTCATCAGTGCTTTGTAGTTTTCAGAATACAGATCTCGCACAGTGTTAAGTTCATATCTATTTCATGTTTTCATTACTACTTTAAATACCACTGATTTTTACGTTTTAATTTCCAATTATTCATTGCTTGTGCTTGGAAATATAATTGACTTTTACATTTTGATCTGATGTCTGGTGATCTTACTAACCTTAGTTCTAGAAGCTTTTATTGTGTTGGTGCTCAGGAATTTTCTACAGAGATAATAATACTGTCTATGACGGGAGAGCAGCTTTTCCCCTCTTTGGTCTATGGGCCTTTTATTTCTTTTTCTTGCATTACTACACCAATTTGTACTTCCAGAAAAATAATAGTGAGGAAAGCATATTGGCCTTGTCTCTGATCTTAGGAGGACTGTATTCAACCTCTTATCTTACATAGGATGTTAGAGGCAGATGCTTTATAGATGGCCTTTACCAAGTTAATAAGATTCCTTTCAATTCCTACTTTGCTAAGAGGTTGTTTTGTTTTGTTCTGTTCTGTTTTGTCTCATTTTCATTGCATAGTTCAGGCTGGGCTTGAACTCACTGTATAGCCCAGGCAGGCCTCAAACTCCTGGCAATTTGCCTAGCTCTGCCTCAGACTTCTGGGATTACAGTCATGCACCACCACACCCAGCTAACAGAGGTTTCTGTTTTGTTTTGTTTTATTAGAATTGGATGTTAAAATATATCAAATGCTTTTTCTAAACCTGCTAATATAATCATTTTTGTTTTACTGTATTCCATTGATATGTCTTACCTTGATTGATATTCAAATGTTGGAACAGCTTTGCATTTATAAGATAAATCCAGCCTGATCAGGATAGATTATGATTTTTACATATTGTGAAATCTGATATTCTAATATTTTGTTGATTTTTGACAAGGAACATAAATCCATGATTTTTAATTTTTTCTTGACTTTTGGTATCAGTAATACTTTAAATTGATTTAATTATTCTTCAAATGCTTGGTGGAATTCTCCAGTGAAATATTCTTCATACTCTTTGTTCTTCTGTGTATAAAGCATCTGTTTTGTGAGTCTGCAACTCCCAAAGCCTCTCTCTTATGTGACCACACTCAACAGGTGTTGAGGATGTCACTTGAATATTCCTCACCTACTTACATGGAAGCTACTGTCTGTCTGTCACTGTCTGTCTGTCTATCTCTCTCTCTGTCCATCTTTCCCTGTATAGTATTTCAGACTACAGCTGCCATTCAACTTTAGCTCTCTGTGGACTCCTACAAAGTTTTGATTTTGTTGTTTTTCAGCTTTTTCTTGGTTTTGGTAGACACATTGTTCTGTCCAACTTTCTAGATCCCAGGTGCAGCTATCCCTGTGACAATTTTTAACACACATCTTACCTGGCTGCTAAAAGGGAGGTGTTCTGGGTTTCTTGGTGACTTGTGGTAGGAGGATCTAGGGAAATGGTGAACCTACAGCACGCATGCCACAACAGGCTGTTTGTATCGTTGCAAGCTCTAAAAGGTTCTCCATCACTAGCCTAGGGAATTCCAAGGCCATGGTCAGCAGCAAATGGAAAGAGAGCCTGGCTTGGGAGAGAAGCCTGGATGAATGAATGAAGAATTTTCAGGTTTTTCATCTTGGCCTAATGAGATGCGGGCATGAGGAAAGAAGCTGTGGGAAATGTACTTTTACACAGGACCACATTCTGACCATGTGGTGAGAGACATTCATCTTTCTTTCTCTGCCTGGATCTGAAGGATCCTTTGGGCTTCCATGTCTTACTTTTACAACAAGCACTAAAAGAGCTAGGACTGTCCCCTTTGGCCCTCCAAAGTCCAACGATCCAGCCAGAGTCTAGTCGTATTTATCCAGGCCATCTTCCTGGAGAGCTAATCCTGTCACACCATCACCTTTTCCAGAAAGCTTTCAATCCCCCGTTGTCCACCATGTACAACACTGGCCATTGTGTTAATTCCCAAGGGGACCCATCCACCTTTCAACCCTTTTCCCCCACATCCCCGACCAGCCGTACTGATCATTTCCCGCCCTCACCAGGTTCCTTGCTGATACCATGCTTTCTCTACTGTTTCCAGCCAAGAGTGCCATTCTCAGGCTTGGTACCCTGCTGAGGTTGAGCCCTTCTTCCAACACAGCCTACATGAAGCCCTCTCACCACTCCCAGCAAAGGCAGCCTCTCTGCCCTGTGCCTTTGCTGCCCTGATCACCATTATGGTATCATCTCCCCTAGGACACACATCCCTTGAAGGCAGGTGTATCATTGGATTCTGTAGCTGTTCAGTGAAAGACAGAGAGGAACAGTGAAAAAGCCAAAAATAGTTGCCCTTATTGACAAAGAGGAATTTATCTTCCGGATGCATGAACAACAATACCTATAGGAAGGAGGTGACAGCTTTATTTTGCATGTGTCTTTGCAATAGAGAATAATTTAGCTTGAAATAGTTGTGTGTAATGGCAGGGAGTGTGTGTCAGTGGGGGGTGATTTTTAGATGAATCTTGGTCTTGATCTCAACTAGTGGGTAATTGAAAAAGGAATCAGGGAAAGGTTTTGCTTGCTTTTCATCTTGCATCCATGGGAAAGACTCATCTGTGGAATGAGAAGATGATCTAGTCCAGTTTTCTGCCTGTGCCTTAAGGAATTCTCCAACAGAAAATGAGAAAGAGCCCAATTCTCTTTCTTTGTAATGCCACTATTAGCTTCCAAAAACATTCATCACACTCCCCTGTTCTCAGTCTTGTAATTGCCTGTGAATCGTGAGTGGCAGCTGAGGCTTTCTCTTTCATCTCTCCTCGCCACGGTGCCTCCTGCCATTTGTTCTGCTGTCTTCTGCGACCCCTTGGAACAGTGCCCACCGCACCGCCACAGAACGTGCAGGCGGAAGCTGTGAACTCCACCACCGTCCAGTTCCTATGGAACCCGCCGCCCCAGCAGTTCGTCAACGGCATCAACCAGGGATATAAGGTAACTACCAGCCTGGCTTGGAGCCTCAGGGTGACTCTTTTGTTCTGTGGTCGTGGTCGTGCCAGAGATGCCGTCCTTCCCACTCCATTAGGAACGCCAGGTATCAAATGCAGAGTGTTATGACCTTGGTAGGGTCGCCATTTATCCAGGGTCTTACCATCAGCTCTCCTGGCTCAGAAACTCAAATGACAAGTTATCAAGACAATGGATCGTGCATACATAAGAGAGCAGTGTCTTATGAGAAAGGCCATTCATTCTCAGTGGCCAGTGGGAGAGCTGTCTGGGTTGATTGGAGTCAGCATGTGTCTAAGCCACTTCTTGCTGAAAGAGAGTCCCCTGAGCATAGCGCAGGCTCCAAGCAGAGGGCAGGCAGTTATGTCCGGGAAGGAGCTTCACTCCTCCCGCTCTCTGCTTTAGGGGGAATTCTGTTTAAAGCAGAGAACAGTTGGTTCAGGGTTTCTGCCCAAACCAAATTGAAACACAAATTCCCACTGTCCACCTTCACCAGAATCTGTTTCATAAATGAGATCAGGTGCAATTTGAAAAGCACAACTTAACTTTCACTTCAGTCCCCTTCCCCTGGTTAGCCTGGGAGCCACCCTCAGGGTGGGTGCAACATACTCATATTCCCTCTGGGCCAGGGCACACAGGGAGACCTTTACACAGAAGGAATTCCATCCTCTGCTTGAATCGCGGGATTTCAGCTTCAGAGTAGATCATTTCCCAGACACATGGTTCATTTTATCTTCTCATTTGGTTCAACTTACTAAAACACTTATTTGCGTCCTAGAAAGGTAGACATATCTAAACACTGTTCCTGTCTTTCCTTTTCCCTCAGAAGTATCTGAAGTCAGAAGCTTTTCTGAAAGCAAGTCATTCTGATCAGCCCAGGTGCTTCAGCCCTCTTGAGTCTCCTGCCAGGTCTGACTGGCGAGACAGCGGCACTCATTTGAGGTTGGGGAGGGCTGGGCAGTCATTGTGATCTATGGACGCGAGGCGGGCCCCGCAGCCGGTAGCTTTCAGAGCTAATTGGTCTGAGAGATGTTTGGTGTCAAAGAAATGAAAACTCGCACAGGCTCCTAATGTTGCCAAAACATGAAGCAGCTTTCCTTATAATATGCATATATAGTCTTTCTTTAAAATTGTAACCAGTGTCCTCAATTCCTTCTCAGGAACCTAATGCAATATAAATTATAAATGATTGATTTGACTGAATTAACAGACAGTGTCATCACTGTCCCTTCTGGTTAAGAAACACAGACACTCAATACAAGCTGACATGAAGAGAGGTTGGTGAAGGTTTGCAGGAGAGCCCATTACTCCAAAAAGGAGTTAAAGTCATTACTTTATTTATATGTATGTGCTTAAATATATATATGTGCATGTTTATATTCACATACATTTGTGTATAATCATCTGTGAGAGATCTTTACAACTGCATTTTTATGAAGTACAAGATACAGGATTTATGGATTTAATTGTGACTGTGCTTTCTTTAAAGACATATTTACTACAAAATAAAATTGTGATCGAGACTTGAGTGAGCGAGCACACTTTACAAGGGTCTCTCTTCAATCCATCCCCTCTCAGCTTCTAGCATGGCCAGCGGACGTCCCCGAGGCAGTCACTGTGGTCACCATTGCCCCAGATTTCCACGGAATCCACCACGGGTACATCACGAACCTGAAGAAGTTCACTGCTTACTTCACCTCCGTCCTATGCTTCACCACGCCGGGGGATGGGCCCCCGAGCACCCCGCAGCTCGTGTGGACTCACGAGGACAGTGAGTACCGCTCTCCCTGGCCTCCTCCAAGCCCCTGCGCCCTGAGTTGGGGGTCGAGCATGTGGCCCCGCCACGTCTAGCACTGGGCCAGGCCAGAAACTCGGTGAGGAAGCCAGCATCTCAGAGCGCTTGCCGTCCACTCACTGCCCCGCAGGGTCAGTCACTATGAGGGGCTATCACACCTGAGGGACAGTGGCCCATGGAAGACAGAAGGGAGAGCTGGGCCAGAGGAAGCAGCTCTGGGACAGAGATGGGGGACTTGTCCTGCCTGGGAGCTGCTCCTGTGGCCTCACCAAGCCCAGATGTCGACTTCCAGTCCTCTTACCTCCTTCCTTGCTCACCTTTACTGCTCCCCACCCCGCCCGCTGCCCCTACCGGCACATCACAGCCCGGCACCTCTGAGCCCCTTGCCTTTGACTTTGCATGGTCTCCATCTGGTCTGTTGGAAACTGCTGCTTCTTCACTCGCGGGCCAACTGACCTGATGAGAAAACAGTGGCTAGTGACTCCTTCCCAGGAAAAGCCAATTGCAGCTACACACAAAGATAATAGACAGAAAGGCTAAGCACACTTGTAATTTTTTTAAAAAATGAAAAGCATTCTAATGCTCCAGATGGGAAGGACTGGAAAAAAGTTACAGAATGACAGGATAATTAATATTTTATGGCTATTTAAAAAGTAAAACTTTAAAAATCAATAATTTGGGGGGATTAATGGTCATGATATAAAGTTAAGTTTTTAAAAAGTCTACAAAACCATATGAGATCTAAATTTTATCAACATATGTTTGTATATAATTCTGAGAATTACTGACTCTGTGATATGTTTGTAGATTTTTTTACATTTTCTTTGTGTTTTTCAGTATTTTCTCATGTCTAACACAAGTGCGTACTTCCCTTTATAAGAAGGAGAGATAAGCCAAGGTTATATATGAGTTTTAAGTTCCACAGAGATGCCTTCATCTCTCACCCACTTCCTCCAGCTCTGCGGGTCTAGGTCTGGGTCTGGCTCAGCCACCTGTGCCCCCTCCACATGATGCTGGCCCTAGGTTCCCAGCAGGTGGCGTTGCAGAGGTCAGACCCGCCCAGAACAAGCTGCCTGGCTCCCTTCTGTCCCACCCTGTGTTCTTGTCCTGCTCCTCTCTGCCCAGCCCCTTTTCATGGTCCTGTCTGCTCTTTCTTCCAGTGGTCTGGCCATGGGCATCCTCTCTGACCTTCAGATATGTTCGCATCTGTCTCACCCAGGGTGGGCAGCTCTGACTGGGCTGCCCCATGGAGTTGCCCAGTGAGCTCCTTATTTCGTTTCCACGTAAACTATTGCTTTGACCCCTGACCTCTCATGCCCTCCCACCCCTTAGCAGCTTGGCTTTCACACTGTCACCCTGCTGCAGCCACAGGTCCATGTCAGGAAAAATAGAATAGTTGTTATCCTTTGAGATCACTGACCCTTCCCTCAATATTTAAAAAAAAAAGTTCTGCTGTTGCTATTAATTGATCCTGGGAGCTCTTTTCATACTCTAACTTTAATCTGTCTTCTGCTTTATATTGAACTCAACTTTTTATTGAGAGCTATAGATTCGCATGCCGCTGTAAGAATTAGCACTGAGATGCCCATATATATTTGCCTGGTTCTTTCTGATGCTCGCATTTATAAAACTAGTCTAGCATCACAAACAGGGTTCTGACATTGATACTATTCAGTGGCCTGATTTGGATTTCTCAGCCTTGTTCATCCTCCTCTGTGCGCATGTGCAATTAGTTCTCTACAGTGCGTAGCATGTGAAGGTTTATGTTCCCCCACCAAATCGAAGGGCCTCCATGGTCCCCACCACAGGGGCCCTCAGGGTTCCTCTCCTGTAGCCACACCCACCTTCTGCCCTCTCTTCCTCTCTAATCTACATGCCTTTTGTCTCTCTCCCTGCCTTGTTTACACTGGCTAGAATTCCTTGTACTATGTTGAAAGCAGCCATTCTTGCCTGCTCTCCATCTTGAAGGGAAAACATTTCGCCTTTGACCCCTAAGTAAGATATTTTTGTAGATGTTCTTTGTCAAGCTGAGGTCGATCCCCACTATTACATCCTCAGTTTGTTGAGAGTTTCTGTTGTGAATACATGTTGGATTTCTTCACCTGCTTTTACTGTATCAGTTGATGTGATCATATGGTTTTTCATCTTACTTTGTTGATATGTTGGATTACATTGATTGATTTTGAAATGTTGACGCAGTCTTGTGCTCTTGGAATAAATCCCACTTGGTCACGGTGTATAATTCTTTTTATATGCTGTTGGACTCACTTGATGGATATTTTATGGAGGATTTTGGCATCTAGTTTCAAGAAAGATACTGGTCTGTGGTTTCCTCCCCCGCCCCCCACCCCCATACTGTGTCTGGCTTTAGTATCAAGGCAATTCTGGTCTCATAAAATGTTTGGAAATGGTCTTCTGTTTTCTGAAAGGGTCTGTATCAAACTGGTGTCAGTTCCTTTTTAAATGTTGGATATAATTTTCCAGTGAAACCCTCTGGATCTGGAGAATTTTTTTCTTAGGAGATTTTGGATTATAAATTCAATTTGTTTGGTTATAGAACTTTTCGGGTTGTCCATATCATCTTGGTTGAGTTTTTGTTTGTGTTTTTATTTTGAGACGGGGTCTTGCTATATAGTTCAGACTAGCCTTTGAACTCGCTATGCAGTTCAGGCCTGGAACTCGTAGCAATCCTCCTGCCTCAGCCTCCCAAGTGCTAGGTTTACAGACATGTGCCACAATGCCCAGCTTGGTTGAGTTTTAGTAGTTTGTTGTTCTTTAGAAATTGACCTTCTAAGAATTCGGATTTATGATTATAAAATTATGTGTCAAGTTTCCTTATTGTCTTTTTAATGGGTATAGGGTCTATAGAGATAGTCTTTGTTTCATTCCTGACACTGGAGACCTGTATCTTCTGCTTTTTTAACTTTGTCATTTTTTTCCAGAGGTTCATCAACCCTATTGATTTTTTTAAAAGAACCAGCTTCTTGATTCATTGATTGTCTCTATTATTTTCTATTTCAACATCATTTGTTTCTGGTCTCTATAATTTGCTTCCCTCTTCTTGCTTTGAATTTTTCTCTCCTTTTTCTAATTTCTTGAGAGGAACATTTAGATTACTGTTATGAGCCTTTTCCTCATTCCCAGCATAACTATTCAGTGCTATAAATTTCACTCTCAGTGCTGCTTTAGCTGCATCCCATATTTTGGTGTGCCATATTTTTACTTTCATTTGGTTTTATGTATTCTTTTTTCCTTTGAGACTTCCTCTTTGACCTATGGATTGTTTAGAAGAGTGATAACTAATTTCCATGTATTTGGAGATTTTCCTAGTGTGTTTCTGCTATTGACTTCCAGTCTGACTCCATTATTGGAGAACACACTTTCTCTGGTTTCAGTTCTATTTAACTTGAGGGTTTGGGCCCAGGATGTGGTCTGTCTTGGTGCATGTTCAATGAGTGCTTATAATACGTATATTTTGCTGTGGCATCTGCTTTTCAGCAAGCAAAAGCAATGTCACCCTTTCAGAGTTTTCTAACTGGACCACCTATCTGTTCTTGTGGTTCGACCTGTTTATCTTATTGAAAGAGCAGAGCATCCTTGTAAATATAAAATTGAAGACAGCATTAAAGTTGGGACAGGAAAGAGAAGTCTGAGCTAGGGCTCTGGAGAGACATCTCCTGTGTGTCACCCAAGTCGGCTATTGATTCCTGCACCAGGCCCGCTCTCCAGAGTTCCAACGGGATACAAAGATGTTGGGGAGGGGAAGAAAAGAGAAACTGAATATGAATTTGCCAGCTGGTTCTAGCAGAGCTAGAGGGCAGCATATTTGGGCAAGAAGCCAGGAAGCAGAAACACTGAAAATATAAAAGGAACAAAAAGCTTTCTTTGCTACTCCATCGATCGAAAAAGAACACATCAGTTCAGAAACCCATCAGAATGTCTTTCTGCATGCTCAGGCTGGGGGAGGATGACATGGTCCTGACAGCCATCCTATTTTCTTGTCTGCCATGTGAGGAAAGTGGCGTTTGTCAGTGTTTGAGTTTTTCCTAACATCTTGCAGGTTTCATCCAGGTGAGTGTGGTTTGCAAGACTGTTACCATTTTTTAAAATTCACAAGTTGTGTTAGAAAGCTTGGTCTAAGTACCATTTGGGAACTAGGTATTGAATTCACCTAAAACTCTGCCTCCTGTGCAGACAAGACCAGCAGGGACCAGGGCCAGGTCTGTGAGGCAGCAAAGCTTCCCTGCAGGAATCCGCAGACCCCTCTCCTGCAGGATAGGCAGCTCCCTTGACTTCATGCTCTCTCCCTTGACTTTAAGTTTTTTTAAAAATGCATTTTTATGAGTAAAAAATCTCAATGTGTCTCATCTAGCAGGTTCATGAAGGAGCTGGGTATTCTCTGCCTGGCCAGGGCAGGTTCCCCACCAAGATGTGCACACACCAGTCTTGTTCTTGTCTCTTTGCCAGGCATCTTATTTCCCTCTTCTGTTGCCTTTGAACCACCCTATTTCTGTCTTTTCTATAGGACTCAGTCCCTTACATTTCTCCCAGATTGGGTAGGGAAAGGGTAGGCATGGGGAGCATTGTCTGTGAGGCTTTAGGCTCTGGAGCAAGCAGACCTAAGCAAACCAGCAGCATTTGGTTAGGAAACCCCAGACCAGGGGATGCCTGTGAGATCCACCCAGCACCAGGCATGGTGCACAGTAGGGACCAGCCCTCCAGCCCTCTCCTAAGCATGACCTTTTCCACTGCTCCCCAAGGCCCTGCACAGCTGCTGCTGCTTCTGAGAGAGCCCTTGCTCAGAGGATGCTTACCCCCAGCCAACTCTACTCCTCTGGACCATTGTGCAGCGGGGGCCAACCCTACCAGGATGGGGCAGGAACCCAAAAGGGCTCTAAGCTGAGGAGTGAAGTGCTGTCCAGCCTGCAGGTGTCTCATTCCCAGTCCTACTGAGCTAGATCCATCTGTCCATCTGCTTTGCAGCCAAATGTTCTTAAGTTTAAATCACTAACTCCTGTTTTGGGCTCTTCTCTTTGGTGGCAGTAATCTCATCTTAGAAATGACCATTTCCTCCATAAGATGCTGCTGCTAACTGTCCACTCAACATTTTCGTAGTGCCAAGGGTATGCCAACACCCTCATGTTTTTTTATATTTTATTCTCTCTGTCACCTTACAGAGCCATTTTTATTCTCCCCATTTCACAGATGAGTAAATGAAGGCTTTGGGACCTTAAGTGCTGAGCTAGTGCACAGTGCAGCAAGGTCTGAAACCCAGCACTATCTCCAATGTTAACTTTGTCTCTGCTGCTTACTTGCCCTCCTCGCCTCGGGGCTGCGGTGCAGAGAAGCTCCTGGGAAAAGAGTCATTTTCACCAGTGCTTTTTCAGCCTGTCCCTCTGGAACCCCCGTGGAGAGGAGTAGGGAGTTGGAGTCCGGATCAGGTTGACCAGGTGTTGCCTGTGGCTCAGATATGGGCCCCGGGCCAAGGTTCACTGCTCAAGCTGCCGCAAGGTCCCCTCACAAGCCAGGCCCAAGGCTGAAAATGCATGTTAAGGGGCATGCTATGTAAGCTTTTGCTCTTCAGGATCTAGCTGGCCTGATCTACTTACAGCAGGTGAGTCGTGTATAAACCCCTACCTCCTGTTACTTTAGTTCTCAGTGTAGCTGGGCTGGAGCTGGTCAAAATAATTCATGCAGGGACAGCTGGGACAATTTTAATACCAGTTCCACCATTCCACTTACATTTTCCCTGATGTTTCCTGCAGGTTTCTTCTGGCTCTGGCTCACCACTTTCTTTCCATAGTTAGAACCCACCACAGAAATCTGATCAAAAGAGAAATGGGCTCTGGGGCTAACAGAGCCTCTATTTTTAATTGGCAGAACCAGGAGCTGTGGGCCACCTGAGCTTCACAGAGATCCTGGACACATCTCTCAAGGTCAGCTGGCAGGAGCCTCTGGAGAAGAACGGCATCATTACAGGTGAGTGTCCTGCCTCCCATCATCACAGGTGAGCATCCTGTCTTCCAAAAAGAAAATGATGAGTTTGCCATATCAGAAAGAGGCAGCTGTCATGTCTGGCAACACTGCAGAGGGTGGACCCATGTCCGAGACCTCCTGGGATCAGGGTCATGTCTGCCTGGCCATGCAGTAGTCACAGCAGCCCCAGGACCGGGGCTGCTCAGAGATGGGGGTCATTTCTCTGGGGAGCAGCGTCAGAGTTTGGAGGAAATTGAAGCTCGGAGAGTGTGTGTGACCTTCCATTTATTCTGTACATATGCGCTGGAAGGCTGCAGTGGGCAGGCAGGTTTTCAGATGCAGCCAGTAGGGCAGAGGCCACCGTGCTCTTGGTCCTCAATACAGCGCCACATGTGGTGAGACCAGGATGATGTCCCACCTGGAGAATCCGCATCTCATATTCTTCCCCTCCCCACTGTGCCACTGATGAAAGACTCAGGAAAAAGGAGAGGCAAGCAGAGAGGAGAGAACGACCCGGAAGGGTCCTGAGTGGGGCTTGGCGGGTGGGCTGCATGTGGCTGCCCTTTTCCAGTGAGACTCCCTCACGAAGTACCTTCAAGGAAACAGCTCACTTTTTATGGTTTTATTTTACAGAAGAGATTGCTGGAAACCATTCAGGGTAAAGTTTAATTTAAATTTGGGGGGGTTCTGATTTGGTAAAATTCATATAGTTTCGACCTGGATGAAGTTGGAGGGGCTCCTTTCCACAAGGAAGCTTCGATAATGCCCTAGACCCTCAGCCTCTGCTTCAAGCACTGTGACCCACCCCACATGCTCAGCTCAGCTCCCCCTAGACCCTCATCCCAGCTGTGGGCATTGTAACCCCCTGAGAGATCTGTGGAGGGTAGTTGAGGCACGCTGTATTGAGGGGCTGGCCTCCTGCCTGGCCCAGGGCCTTTTACAAACCATTTCTTGCAGTTTCACATAAGCTTCATCAATTACTGCTATCTGGCCATGCTTGTCCTGGGCACAGATACCAGCACTCAACAAGGACTTCCCCAGTGGAGTGTCATGTCCATCAGGGGCTTGTACCTAGAGATGTCATAGCCAGGCTCGAAGTTTCAGATGACTCTGGTTTGAGGTCACCAAGGAGTGAGTCCATCAAGAGCTGACCACACAGCCTCCACACTCGCAGACTCCCATGAGCCTGTGCAATTCTTTGAGTGTCTCACAGTTCCTGATGCAAACTCCTGCTCTCCTCGTGGCCAGAACCTGGGCAAGGAATGTATTGCATGGAGACAAGAACGTTGGCCTATCCCTGTGACCCAGCTGTCATGCTATGGGGCCCCTTGCACTTCTACCAGGTGCTGGCGAGCAAAGCACTGACTGTCCCTGGCCCTCCTCTGCGGTGGGCACCAGCACTGCAGACTGTTGCTTCCTGTTCCCCACACTCAACTTGTCCTACAGCTTCAGGAGACCCATTTGGCACTGGGACCTGGTGTATGTGTTCTGTCCTCCTCTACACAGTCATGTGCTGGAGCAGAGTATAAGCTGTGCTCCTGTCCTACCCAGAAGATCCCTTTCTTCCCCATCAGCAAGTCTCAGTGGGTTTCCTAAAGCTCAAAGCCAAAGACATAGCTAACAGTACTGCTTTGCAGTATCTAGCAACTTCTGTTTTGTGAGCTAACTACCAAGTAGTCATTTAAAAGCAGTGCACAGTCAGTGAAAGGAAAACCTGTGTGCCCTAGCTGCCGAGCTACTTAAATCAAGCAATCACACTATACCTGCCACCTCTGACCGTCTTCTATGGTGGCTTTTCTGGGGCACATGTCTCCTATCACAGCAACTTCCAGAAACTCTGCTGTGCTGTGGCCAAATAGGCAATACACAAAGGCAGGGAGTGTGGTGTCATTTTGAAAGGACATTTTATGCAGTAGGGACTGGTGTGTCGGGCATCCTTGTCTATCCCTGCAGCAGGGTCACCACTCTTGGAGGCTCGCTGCAGTGTCCCAGATACCCCAGGCTCAGCCTGGGAGCCGCATCCCTGCAGGAACTCCTCCATTCTGCCCCATCCAGCAGCACATCTGGCATCAGCCCATCACTACTCACAGTAAATGCCTGTGATCTGCCAGATCCCCAGAGACTCCACAGAGCCTGGTGTTCAGATCACACCCATGGGGCCTATGTAATTAACGTTCCCCGAACCTTAACTTGAAATAAGGTAAACATATCCATCTAGGTCTGCCTTGAGGAGGTATCTGAAATACCCACATCAAACAGCATCCTAATTCCAGGCCTGGAAAACAGTCACCTTCGGAGCTGGATATCAAAGCCCCAATCTGATCTGTTGCCTTGCTGAAACCTTCTTTGTATAGGATGGCAAGCACTGCTTCACACCTCTCAGCAGACAGAAGAACAAACTGGTGGGAGTTGGGAGAGGGTGGGAGCAGCCTGGCAGGAGGCACCACAGGAGAAGGCTCCCGTGCAGGCCCTCACAGACCCTTGCAGGGACTGGATAGGCGCCACCCTGGCCACTGAGTGCAGAAATAGGGCTGCCTAGAGAGAGGCCAGTGATTCTCATCTGTCCAGGCCCTGTTTCCAAGTGGTCTGCTCGGATTCCTTAGACAGCCTGTCCTGCGGGGATTTCCTTGTCCCAGATACACGGGCTGGTATAGCCTGTGCCTTCTGAACACCCTGCCATCAATCTTGTTTTATAGCTTTAGGGGAAAGCCAGAGGCAGGATCTCAGCTAAGTGGCGTTGCCAACACTTCCAGTTTATGATCATCTGTTCTCGCCAGCTAATGGGGCTTAATGAACTCATTTTTGCATTTTATTTAAACAAATACACATAGTTACAAGCAACTATCTTCTGTTTACTGTGGAACTTGACCTTCGGAACTTGGGCTTTTCCCAGTTGGATTTTGTAGGCCTGCCTCCAGCTGCAGCCTGGGCTGCAGGTGACGATGCTACCATAGACTCTGTCTTTCCCTATGCGGTTCCCCTCCTCACTGTGCTTGCCCTCCACTTCCTTCACTCCTGCCCCAACTGTAAAGCACACCTGTGTCCCTGGCAGCTGCTGTGGATGCCAGCAGCCCAGTCTGAGAAGCACTGTGGAAGACAAGGTCCTACAGAGTGAGACGGGTGACTTTTGTTACTAGCCGGATGTTACCCATCACCGTCCTGTGATGTTGGCCCTCCGAGAAGCTCTCTTGGCACTGGATGCTCTGGCACCCCCAAACAGATGTGGAACTCCCGTGGACCATGCTGGCACGCTGTGCAGGTCTACATTGTGCTGAAAGTATTTTACTAAGTACAGTAACAACCAAAAAAACTGCATCTGCAGGCAAACCTAGCTCCCAAAGCCAGTTACAGTGAGTGCTGGTGGGCACAGCCTCCTTCCCAGTGTGTCCTGCTCAGGTGTGGTTGCTGCTGAAGGCAGCCGTGGGGAGCCCACAAAAGCTAATGGCTTGGCCCTGCGCACTTTATGGTCGAGGACCCTGACAGAAACAATGCTTTATCAGCCCGCACCCACAGCAAGCACCTTCATCCTTCTAAATTGAGGCCAGAATGAGAAGGAAGCGCTGAACAGGGGCGGCCGCACACCCACCCGCCCAAGTAAATTTCCCACTGCACTCTCATTGTAAATTTCAGTATCTTCCCCTCTCCCTCTAAACTCTGATTTATGAGGGCCAGGATGCAGACAGACAGTCTGTGATTGGATGCACTGCTTTCTTGTAGAGAATTTACTTCAGATCAACAGAAAATTATTTCTGAAGCTTCTGTGGTCGTTAGTCTCAGTTAGGCGGTTGTTCAAAGCAGGTGGGGTGCCAAGCTGAAGGTGCACAGCCCCTGGCTCCAGGCGCCTTCTCCCCCTCCTCTTGCACACCGGAGCCAAATGACAGTTGCTGACTAGAGCTGCTGCGGTCCACCATGCCGTCCACAAAGCAGTGTGAGTGTGGGACAGCTTTCTCCCCCACCACAGGATCATGGTCTTGTCTGTTTGCCCATGGGGAATCATGTGCCATCCTTTATCTCATGTTCCAGCCCAACGTATTCTCTCCGCCCCTGTTTTCCTTGTACCTTCCTAGGCAGGTACAAGCTTGCCCCATTGTCCATTTGGTTTTGGTTTGTGTCTATAACAATCTGAGCGTGTCATGTGATCAATTTTGGTCCCAATAAACCCCAAAAGCACCACACTTACTGAAGATGGTAGAATCACTCTGTCTCAGCCTAAGATTGATGTGATAAACACAATTCTGTGTTTTATAAATTTTAATGGACACAACTTTTAAGCACAATTTCCTGGCAGACAAGGTGGTAGCATTCAACTGGGCCTCCTCTTCCTGCCATTCGGTATGGCTCCTGGGCATCATGTTGTATAGATTTATCAGGCATAACCCAAGCTCAGGGTGGCTTTCAGGTTTGCACAGACACTATAGAGAAGGTGGTTAAGGAGGCTCCTTGGGAGGCGGGGTGCATGGCACCATGGAACAGGCCGGGGTCATCCTGGGCCCTGTTTCATCCTTTGCAAAATGAGGGCGGCCGTGTCCCAATGTCCAAGGTGTTTTGTGTTTATTGCATGAACTAGGGCATGTGACACTCCTAGGACCTTGAAACAACTGACTGGTGTTTGATGTTGTTAGGACTCATTGCCCTGAAGGGTTTTATTCTATTAATTGTGCCATTATTTCCAAACTCAAACTAACCCAAAGGAAGAAGCTGATGGAGAACATCATGACCTTTGTGCTGGTGTGTAGAAGATGAGCAGCATCGATGCAGAGGAGGAGAACAGCATCTGAGACCCAGCGCCAGGGTGGGAGGGAGCAGAGACCAGGGGTCAGCATGGGAGCCAGCCTGTGTCAGTGCTGTGAGGAGGGAAAGGGGGCCAGGGCCAGGGAGACACCCAGGAGGCTGCACTGGAGCCCATGGTCTAGTGGCCCCCTCAGCCACCTGGCCAGTGTCATTCCAGGCTCTCTGCTGCCAGGAGGTGCCAGAGCCAGGCACCCTCTCTGTGCCTTTCACCCTTTGCTGTTCCCAGCTGCTGTACCGCAGACTGGAGTTTCTGCATCAGCTCATCCAGGCCTCCGGGATCTATGATGGCTGTGGGCACAGTGTGCCAGGAGCAGGTTCTAACATTAATTGTCCTTTCAAAATATTAGAGTCCCAAGATACCTTCCTTAAATGCGCGTTCACCTGCAAGTGCAACTTTCTAGCTTTATTTATTGCTTTCATCAGCATGGAAGGAAGCTAAGCTGCGCCCGGTGCTCCAGTGTCGCCCAAGTATCGACCGAAAAGAAGGGAGAGCACGCATTTTCAGCGGTTTTCCTTTGCCCGAGGACCCGCGAGCTCTCTCCATCACTGCTTCCCTCTTTAGAAGACACTTTAAGCGTTCTCTAACCACATAAATGCCCGCCAAGGGGTCGACTCAGGCACTCGTCGAGTATTTTTTCTCTAAGTCCCAAATCACGATGGAATCTGAGGTTGAATAAATTGTGATTATGAGGCCCCGCCGGACTGAACAGAGTACAGGGACAAATTAAATTTTGCTAGGAAAATAGGATATTCAGAAATGGGAGAGGCAGGGCTAGAAGCAAAACTCATGCACACAGGTGAAAAGACACTTTTCTAGGCAAAGCACTTTGCAAACTGCAAGAGTCATCTGTCAGTCTCTTCATAAAGGGAAACATAGAAGTGTTCCACAAATTAGCTGCAGCCCAAGAGCAAGCCCCTGATTTAGGGCCCCAGGTGGTGAAAATAGCAGCTCATAAAAATGGAAATATTGGTGACGTGCATCCATAACTTGAAGAGCAGAGGCTAACAGAGCACAGTGGGTTGGCAATTGTTCTTTATTCCAGGTACCAGCACTAAGGTCACCAAATATCACCCAGATCCAGTCCTCGAGAGGCCCCCGTGTCTTATCCCAAAGAACAAGCCACCCTGGTACGAGAAGGGGCACAGGCGAGCCTTCTGTAGAGCACAAAGGAAGGAGCCCTGACCCGGAGTTCCATTTCAGCAGGCAGTGGGTTCCCCCATGACCTTGCATACCCTGCTGAGCCCCCATCCCCAACTTCTCAAATCTGCCACAGTGACCACATGGCAACTGGACCTGCCCCTCAGCCTGATGGAGGCCCTGACTGGCTCTTGTGTGTCTTTCAGGCTATCGGATTTCCTGGGAGGTGTATGGGAAGAATGATTCTCGACTCACACACACCCTCAACAGCACGACCCATGAATACAAAATCCAAGGTCTGTCATCCCTCACCACCTACACCATCGAGGTGGCTGCAGTGACAGCCGCAGGTGTGGGCCTGGCCACCTCCTCCACCATCTCTTCCGGAGTGCCTCCAGGTCAGTAAGATCCTGGCATGCTCCTCCGGCTCTTGCCTTTCCAGTAGAGGGGAGTGACACTCACAGTCAATGGCCTTTCCATGCAGGAGCTCCCTAGTACCTGAGCCAGGGCAGGGTGTCAGGCGGGGTGTGTGGAGGTAGGTACTGTTGACCCATCTTCTCCCTCACTGTCCAGCACATGTGACATACCTTACTCTTCTCCTGTGAGTGTGTGGCTGTGAGGAAACACACTGGATGGAAAGGAGAGACTTGGACTCCACAAGGCCCAGTGTGGTCTGGAGAACTTGAGCTCCTGACCTCCAAGGCCACTAGCCAGCAACCGCATGGAAGGTAGAAGCCTTTAAGAGAGGGACATAGGAAATACTCAGATTGACACTGAGACTAGGAAGCACAGAGATTTACTCACCCAACTGAACAGTAAGAATTGAGGTTTGCAATAAGAAGGAAGAGGAAGAGGAGGAAACGGCAGAGAAGAAGGGGAAGGGTCTGCCCTGGGCATGAGTGCCCATGCCCAAGCCACCGGGCCACACTTGCTCCTCAGGGCAGGTATGCCTTACACATGTCGTCACGTCCTTTTGAAATTCAGATTATCTCCCTAAATGTCCGCATTCCCAGTTCAACTTTAGAAAATTGCTACTTGACTTATTCCTCTCCAATTTTAAAGTTTATGTTTAAAATGAATGTGTATTTCCAGGGAGTTCACAAATGCACATGAATGTGAGAAAGTACTGCGGAGCGGCGGGTTCAACTCGTAATTATAGCCGCGAGTCTTCTGCCATTTAAAAGATGTCAATTTGCCACATTCAGATCTTTGAGAAAAGTCAGACTGCCTCATTCATAAGGGCTGAAAAGACCTCTGTGAAGCCAGCGTTTGTCCCTAACCCTCTCCCACTTATAGCCAGTCTTCCTAACTGCTTATTTTCCTGTGAAGGTGACATGTATGATTTCAAGAGAGTACAAAACAAATAAGATGTGTGCAGTGAAAAACTCCCACAGGAGCCCACATGTCCCCATCCCTTACCTCTTGGCATGAGGCCACTCTAAAGGAGACACTCAGCCTTGGGTATCAGGGGACTCTGCTGGGTACTGTGTCTCCTGTGTGTGTACTGGAGGAGACCCTTGAGCCCAGGCCACTCTTTGCCATCAGGGGGCGCCTTGACTAAGTCTTTCTGTTTCCCAGTAGACACTGGTCGCCCTCCTAGAAGTGGCCCTCCTACTGCCACATACACCAGATTCATGGGTCATTCATGCCACAGGGAGCCAGGCCCACCCTAAGGGTCTGATTCATGGAGCTGGGTGAGGTTCTAGATACCCCTTTGGGACAAGCTCTCAGCAATATCCCTGCTGCTGGCCAAGTGCTGCACCCAGAGACCCATGAGCTTAAAGCAATTCAGCATTGTTTTAGGTCTTCAATTTGCAGAGAGATTATTTTTTTTTCCATTTATGTTACACAATAGCTAGCTCCCATGTCACATACTAAAAGTATTTAAAGCTACTTCCCAAAGCACATATTTGAAATAGCATTAGTACTTTCACAACAGTAGTAAGGCCAGTGGTATACTGCTCAATTTGTTATAAAGGGCTGTGTACACCAACAGTGGGGAAGGTTGGAACTGCATCTTGTGTGAGTTACCAGGTCTTTCTTAGGATGGCTTGGACACTGTTCATCCCAGGCATGGAATGGGTTTGCTGGCCTGGCCTGCAGAAGGCTCTGCCTCCAGCATTACTGTAGTCCACAGAGTGGAGTGGAGTTAGAGGTAAATGAAGAGCTGACTGTATAAGCCTTTGATAGCCTAGATGAAGGGCTGCTGTTCCACATTTACGGGACAGATCAGTAGTAGTGGGAGAGTGCTTTTAGGCAGGCCTGAGCATTCTGAGTACCAGTGGGAAAAACATCCTGCATTGCCGATCTCTTTTGGGGAACAGTGTTCTGTCTGCTGTGCTTGAGATTTACATCCATTAGTGAGCAAGGAGCCAGTTTTAAAAGCCCAGAGAGCTGAGGAATACAAAGGAGAGTCACTTGTCCTCTGGTTTAAACATTTTCTGCTTCAAATTCATTAAACTAGATGTGAAAGGACCCTTAAAATCCTAGACTCTGCCTGTGCCAATACCAAAATGATTGCCAAAGTGGTTTTATTGTCCCTGGGAAAGACCTACCTTTAAACTCCCGCAGCAGTACAAGTTAGGAAGTCACTCCTCAGGTACACTACAGACAAAAAAGCGGCTCACAACATATTATCTTTTCTTCATTTCATCCCAGGGCCTTTCTCTTGAGTATATCTTATTGCACAATGACATAAACTCTCATATTCAATACCCAGTGTTGCATTTCTGAGCGGAATAGGCTCTTTGGGGGAAAAGACCCCCCCCTAAAAGATCTCTATGAGTAGGTTGAAGCAATAGGAAACCTCAGATGATGAGACCCACCTGCCACCTTATCTCGTTGCCAGAGCAACCAAATACAGGCAGAATGGGAAGAGTTCTGCACTGTCACCTGCATTTGGTTGTCTTGGAAACCAGACCCAAGAAGCCTAAGGCCCAAGACCCGAACCCTTGCTTTGTCATGCTGCCTGGAAACATCACCTTCTCCATCCCAACTTCCAAGGCATCATGGGAACAGTGAGAGGGATGGAAATCCCCAACTCTTGGTGTCACTTCAGCAGCCTCAAGAATTAACATGAATTCATCCAACAAGTACCTATTAATTACCCGTTATGTTCAGAGATGAATAAGGCGTGTGTCTCCTAATGCCACATCAGATGGCCTGCAGCTGTGGGTGACCTGTTAAAGTAAAAGTCATGCTTGCTGATGTCCAGGGGAAGCCCTGCTGCTCATCACTTCCACAGGTTTAAAACAAATCCTTTTTTGAGGATAATATGTTGAAATTGTTTCCTTGCTAACAAGTTTCATACATGCCGTAATTCATGATAGAATTTCACTCTACTTACCTCCTTCATCCTTCTGTAGACCTTCCCGGTGCACCATCCAACCTGGTCATTTCCAACATCAGCCCTCGTTCTGCCACACTTCAGTTCCGACCAGGCTACGATGGAAAGACGTCCATCTCCAGGTGGATTGTGGAGGGGCAGGTATGTGGCTCATAAAACTGAGTGCTGGGCTTTCCAAAGAGCACCCCGAGGACCGTCCTTCAGAGACACGGGAGTGATGCTTCGCCATAGCAAGCACGGGTAGACTGAGGGGTCTGTGAATGAGTAATGCACAGTCTGCCAGTTTCATGTTCCTATAAAAGCAGAGGAAAAGATAAAGAGCCAAATTATGAAGAGGAGTAGTAAAGTTTCAAAATAGTTATTGTCTGTAGTAAAATCCCAGTGACTTTCATGACTATACTTGTACTGGATTGTAAGACAATTCACTTCTGGAAATTGGCCATAAGTTAGAGAATAAGTCCTATATGCATCTCCAAACGTTTCATTAAGCAAATGTTTCTGGAAATCTATGTAGGATCCTCCCAGTGTGAAGCAGCTAAATGGGACTGATCCATAAACGGGGCTGAAACAGTTGTCTATTTAAGAAAAATAACAGTGTCTCCCCACCTCACATCCGGCAAATGAAAACCAAAGTGATGGAAGCAAACTAAAAGTCTTAGAAGAACATGTAGGAAAATAATCACGGTACCTTATGAAAACCAGTTCTAGCACCTAACAGTCTGTCAGCATGAGGAGCCACGCAAGCACTCTAATGACAGCAGAAGTACACGGTGTGTCCTGTGGCTGAGGCACCACTGTGCCAGAGTACCGTGCATACTGGCAGGTCATGCTCCCCACAAGCTTTAGAATTCTCCGCTAAGCCAGGCCAGCCTGCAGAAACACAGAAAGCATACCTCCTTTCCTTCCTCCTTCCTTCCTCCCTCTTTCCCCTCTTCCCTTCTTTTCTCTTGCTAACTATTCTCCTGATTATTATTATGAAGCATAGGTTTTTTAATAGGTCCAGTGTGTTTCAGGTATCAGTAGTCAGTATTCTTTTTAAACTCAAATTCATCCATTTAGCCTGGGAAACTCTTCACATTGTTCAGGCCTCTTAACATGAGGACACTTGTCTTCAATGACTTCTTTGCTTTCTGATACAGCAGGATGTCTTGGGATCCGCTTCCATCTTCCTGCCCAAGCTCCAGCATGGGCCTCGCTTTCCTTTAATGTTCAGTGGTATTTGAAGACAATAACCTGGATGCTGAGGGATACTGGGGTGCATATTCCTACCAGCTGGTCATTGCTTCTCAATTTTTCTAGTAGGCAGAGGAGAAATATATTTTTTGAAAGATGAGTTCAAGCTGACATTTCCAATTCAAATTTAAGATTATTATCCTTGAATTTATATTTTAAATATCATTTCCTTTATACTAAAATTGTGTATTTTAGAAACTCTAACCTAATTACTTAATTTGCCTTATTGTTATATTAAGGGTTTCAAAATTGAAATTCAATAGTATAACGAACAAGAAGACTACTGAATGCAATTTAAAAGTATTTATTCTTAGTATACATACTGAGTTCTAAAGCCACTTCACAGAATTCTTTTCTCCTGTGGTTATGTCACCAATTTAAGACAAAATTATTTTGGTTTTTGCTTTCATTTTTAACAGCTGCTTCCTTTAAAAATTATTTTACTTTTAAAAAGTATTAGAACTGTTAAATTCATTTTCATGGAATTCATTTACATGATCCCAGAATGAAAGCTATTTATAAAAAAGCAATATTCAGGAATTTTATGACATCTTTGTCCCCTTTATTCTGATGCCTCTCTCCCCAGTGATAACCCATGTTTATTAGGTTTTTTTTGTCTATTTTTTGGCAATATAGGCAAATTTACATATTGGCATTTCCCTTTCTTACACGGAATGCTCCCTTCACGTGACAAAGCACTCTTTAGCTCGCTGTGCTTCCCTGTGTGCACACCTTCCTCATCCCTTCCTGGGGTGCACAGGTCTCCCCAGGGCCAGGTGCCTGCTATGGTGCCAGTACTCCATGACAGGTATTTGGGGTTGGGATGCATTTACTGTCACTGCCAAATACCAGGGACCTCACACAACACAAACACATCATCCTACAGTTCTGTAGGTCAGAAACTCAGCGTGAGTTTCATAGGCTAAAGTCAAGCTGTCCAGGGGGCAGTGTCCCTTCAGGAGCTCTAGGACTTTAGCACTTCCTGGCTTACCAGTTGCTAGCAGAATACTGGAATTCCTTGGAGTACTGTAGTTCGTGGAGTCCGTTGTGGTTGTGGGACTGAGGTCCTATTTCCAAGGTGCTTGTCAGCAGGGCTTCCCACCTACTAAAGGCTACCACATTGTGTCCCATGGCCTCTCTTTACCTTCAGAGCCAGCCACAGTGGGCCACAGCCTTCCTTGGCTTCAGCTCTCCTCTTTCCCATCTCTCTTAATCTCCTCCACCTTTAATGACTGTTCTGGATGCTTTGGGCCCACTCAGGCAATCTCCCTATTTTAAGGCCCTTACTTTTAACTGCATCTGCAGTCTTTCCTGCTATGCGAGGTACCATAGTCCTGGTTCCAAGGACTAGAGTATAGACATCTTTTAGGGTCCTCGCTCTACTGAGAGGTAGTTTTCAGCCTTTTGCATGATTGTTTTATATTTCTGCCTCTGTACCTTTGGAGTGACTACAGGAGTGCAGTCACTGGATCAAACAACAACTGTAGAGGGACACTTTCTGGACTTTGTCAAACCTTCTTCTGCAGGTGGTAACATCTTGTTTTCCCACCAGCAATAGGCATATTTTTCCAAGCAAAAAAAAAAAAAGAATTGAAGTCTAACTTATAAATTTTCTTCTTACATGCTTTTGGAGTTTTGAATCATAGATGGGAAGGTTTTCCCCACTTTCATATTATAAAGAAATTCACCCAATTTTCTACTGCTACTTTTATGATTTCATTTTTGCATACAGAACTCCATCCATTTGGAACTTGTCCATATGTGGAGTGAGGTATGAGTCCATTTTATCATTTTGCAAATAGCTATGTAATTGTCTCAATGCCCTTTACTAAAAAGTCCTCTTTTTTTGCCTCTCCCCTCCTGATTTGTAACATTGAATTCTCATATGCACTTGGGTCTATTTCTGAACTTTTAATTCTGTTTTATTAGTCTGGTTATTCATGCACTAATTCTACAATTGTTATTATAAAACTTTAAAATACATTTAAATATCTAGTAATGGTTCCTCAAGCCCCCCCCCAACACACACACACACACACACACACACACACACACACACACACACAGAGCCTGACTTTTTGAGGCTTGTCCTGGTTGCTCAGGAAGGTGACCCTTTCTATCCAGGAGTGTGATACGTCATTTCATTCCTTCAAATCTACTTTTGTCAACTACTTTCTCCTTGCTTGGCAAAGCACTGGGGTGTCTGCCCCTACTTTCTCCCAGCTCTCAAAAGGCAAGAAAAGTGAGAGGTGATCAGTGTACCTCAAAGCTGTCATACAGACAGGTGGGCCTGCCCCCCTCAGCCCCTCTTCCTAGTTCTGGGGTCATGAACATATGTCTTAACTTCTTGGTGATCCTTGTCCTCTTCTGTAAAAGGAGTCAGCAGCACTATCCATAAGGTCATCGTGAGGGTCACTGAACACGTGTATTTGAACTACACTTTCTGCCTTCGTTGCTGGTGTTTGGGAACACAGTTAACTTGTGAATACTTTGCTTATCACTCTTCTATGCTGAATGATCTCACAAACACTAGCACGTGGCCCTCGTAGTGCTTGTCTGGCTGCTGTCACTCCCAGTTCTACAGATGAGACATGAAGGATGGAGTTTCTTGTCCAGGTCATAGCTGGGCTTCCTGCTCAACCTATGGGATGTAGATGGTGCTGCTGGTAGAAACTTTGGCAATGCTATTGTTAGTTTTGCTATTATTTTCTATAAACAACTCACAGGTATTGTGGCACACCCTATAATCCCAACAATCTGGGAGGCTGAGACAGAAAGATTGCAAGTTTGAGCCCAGCCTGGGCAATTTAGTGACTTAATATGACCCTGTCCCAAAATAAAAAATAAAAGAGACTGCAAATGTAGCTCAGTGCAGAGGCCCTGGATTCAATCCCCAGTACTAAAAACACGTACACATGAGCTCACCTTATCTGTTTAATTAATTTTATTGGTACACTTTTGAAATATATAATGGTCATATTTGTCATACAGAATTTGTACCTATAATATATTTTGATTCCTTTTACCCCTATTTTCCTCCCCTCCCTTCAACCCTTCCTTCCCTCCTTATTGACAAAATCTTTGTTTCTATTTTTTCCTTTCTGTTCTTTTTTTCCTTTTCCCTTCCTTCCCTTCTCCCTCTCCCTCCCTTTTTTCCCTTCTCATTTGAACATTTTCTTCCTACTTCACAGTAGCCATCATCCATTTTTGTCCTTATTTACCCTTTTAGTTTCTCACATAAGAGAAACTGTGTTATATTTAAACATGAGAGTAACCATTCTTTTTCTTCATTTGAAATCTTTCTATGCATTCTCTCTCTGCCTGTCTGTCTCTCTGCCTCTGTCTCTGCCTCTGTCTCTGTCTCTCTTTCTGTCTCTGTCTCACTCTGTCTATGTCTCTCTCTTTCTCTCTCTCTCTCTCTCTCTCTCTCTCTCTCTCTCTCTCTCTCTCTCTCTCTCTCTCTCTCTCTCTCTCTCTCTCTCTCCCTCTCAATGTGTGTTACTTAGTTTCTCTTATTGCTGAGACAAACTCAACTGTATTGAGTTAACACCCAAAGGTAAAGGAGGAAAAGTTTATTTGGCTCACAGTTTGTAGAGGTATCAGTCCATAGTCTCTTGGCTCCAATGCAGAACTGCAGGGAAGAGGGGCATTTCAGAGGAGAAACAGTTCATGGCAAGTAGAAGGCAGCAAAGCAGTGAAGGAGTGAGGAAGCAAACAGCAAGTGACAGCAGCAACCCTCTTTCTGTCCCTTTATCCAGGCTACCCGCCTTTAGAGTGGGTAGCACTCATACCCAGTAAGTACCCTCGCAGTATCCGTTCCCAGAACTATGCCAAGCTAATCAATTTAGTAACCACTAATTTAGTAACCACACACCCTTGATCCCAGCATCACACACTTCATTCCAGTATCGCGCATTCTAGATCCAGCCACTTCTGAAAAGCCGCACCTATGACCACGTGAGGCTTTGGGGGAACTTCTTGACACAAGCCTTAACAGTGTGTCTCATGGTAGGTTCTTTTTACTTATTTATTTAGCAATCTTGCTGAGAAGGCTACTACCTCTGTGTCATATTGAATTTGGACAGTGATAAAAGACAGTCTTTTTTATTACAAACTTTAAAGAAATTCTTTTAAGGTTTATCTTCAAATATGACATTTATACTATTCATGGTAGGTGTCTTATTTATAGCTAGCCTGTATTGAGTTAAGACATTTCTTTTCTAATCCTGGTTTCCTAGGGATTTATCATTTGGTTTTTACATTTTAAAAAAATTATAAATAAGTTAGATTTTGTCTAGTTATTTTTTTACCTATTGAGTTGTCCTTTTTTTCTGCTTTCCTAATATCTCGTTATCCCAGAGCTCCTAAGACAAGCACACTGTGATCATAATGTTTATTTTGTTCCATTTTGTTTTAGGTTAAGGTGTTTTATCCATGCTCATAAATGAGTTGGGCTTTTTCTGGATGACAGTTTGGCTGGGGTTTTAGGATCAGTGGGTTATTTTTTTTTTTTTTTTTTTTTTTTTTTTTTTGGTTTTTCTCCGGTACCGGGAACTGAACTCACGACCTTGCGCTTGCCAGGCAGGCGCTTTTGCCGCTGAGCTAAATCCCCAGCCCCCTCAGTGGGTTATTTTCTCTCCAGTTATCGTAAACACAGTCTTGGGTGCACTCACGTTGCTCAACCCTCAGGTAGAGGGAGAGGCAGGCTGTGGCTGACCTGTTGTCCTGAACAGGCACTTGCAGACCAGAACAGCTGCTCAGAGCTTTTCAGTTCTAGCTTCTCATCATGAACAGCAGATTTAAAACCCACCGCCAACCCCACGACAGTTCATCAGAAGCTCTGGGCTGGTGTCTGGGTACTATTCTATTTGTGTGACATCCCAGGTTGCCAAGTGGATCGAAAGTTAACTCCTCTGTTGTATAGCCCTGGACACTGTGGCCAAGGTAGGACAAGCCCCACCCGCTAGCTCTCTCCTCCTCCTCCCCAGTGTAGTAAAGGTTTTGCTTCTGCAGCGGGAAGGACCTGGGGAGCTCTGTGCCTTCCCAGGGGTGGCTTCACCCCTCCCTGGCTTGCACTCATCACTTGCCCTCATTATCGACCCCATCCTGCCAGCTGAACCCCCAGGGCAGGAAGCACCACATAGTGCCCACATATAAGCCAGATGCCATGTGGGTGGTCCCTGGGCTGCTTCTCTCAGGCAATCCCAAGGTCAGCCTGGAGGAATTTGCTAGCTGCAGTTTTCCATTGCCCTAAAGTTCAACTTTACCTTTCCTCTTGAAAGCATTTCTGAAATTGTAGAAAAGATGCAAAAATCCCAGAGAAAACTCCCCTTCACAAAAGGCCTCCCGCGAGTGTTGCCACTTGTCCCAAAATGTCCTCAGTGGCTCAGGATCCAGCCAGGATACATGCTGCACCCAGTTGTCCTGTCTTCCAGCCTCCTCCAGTCTCAACCATTCTGTGACCTCTGTAACCTAGACAGTTTTGCAGATTACAAGACCATCTGTCATGTATTCAATTTGGATTTATAAGAAGTTTCTTCATGATCATTCCTAGATTATACATTTTGAGTCAGAGTATCATGGTTGCAGGGTTGGGTTTCTCCCTCCATATCCTTGACGTGACATGGGTTTGATGTGATGTCACTATGTCCTGCTGTTGGTAGAATTAATGTCGCTCACTTGATTAGATGGTGTTTGTCAGGTTTCTCACTCTAAAGCCACTTCCCCTGCCTTTTCGGTTAATGAGTGCTTTGGAGTGTGTGCACGGTGGGGGGTGATTTGGGTTTGTATAAAAGTCTCATTGCCCTTCCCACTCACATCTTTAGTCATCCATTGTTTCTTTGTTGCTGGCTTATTTGTTTGTTTTTCTTACCTGAGTTAGCACAGTAATGGGACAGCATCCTAAGAGCCCTTGGTATTTTGTATTCTGGATTTTTACTATATGTCAAGTATAGAATTCTTTTAAGCCTGTTCAGGATTTGCTCAACACTTTGAATCTGAGAATTCATGTATTCTGGAAAACTCTTGGACATGATCTGTTTGGAGGTCGCTTCTCCCCTCTGTTCTCTCCTCTGGAACTCTTACTAGATATAAGAAATCTCTTCCTATTCTGTCTCCCACGTCTCTTAGCATCTATTTCATCTTTTTCATTTCACCTAGTCATCCATTAGGTGCCCTGGGAGGAGGGCACCTAATGCCCTCTTTGTGCTACTTTCCATGCAGCTTCCTTGGATCTCTTTGTGCTACTTTCCATGCAGCTTCCTTGGATCCAGCTTCTAGGAAATCAGTTTTCTGTTAGCCTGTGTTTAACTTGCCTCTTGCCTCCCCACTGGGTTTTGAATTTCAGTAACTTTTATTTTATATAGCTCTATTACTTCATGTCTGCCCTTTTTAACTAGATAGTGGCTTATTCTGCACTCATTCTTTCAAATCACTCTTTTTACTACACTCTTTAATTACATTTGTGCATTTATGTTTGTGTCTGACCTCAATTATGTTATCATATTGATTTCCATATACCTGAAGGTATTTTTACCATAACTTTTATATTTTCTGTCTCTATGCATCCCACACTGAAAGACGGAGGCCTTGGATTGTAAGGCTTTGGGAATGTGCTTTTCTTTTCCTTCTGGCTCCTCCCTAACCTCAGGTCTCTAAGGTTGAGTGTGGGCTTGGGCAACATCTCATTTCCCTGGGCCCCAGGCCTCTTTTTGTCTCAGTTTTGTTTGGAGAATGTGCAGGAGTCTAGATCCTGTGCCTCGTCTCCCCCAGACAAAGGCCTGTGGCCTGTCCATGGCTCTATACCCGACTCCCTGGGTTGCTAAGAGTGATCTTCTCCTCCCAGGGCACCTGCAGTGCCATGCCCACCTGTGTTTGGCCTGGATCCTCAGCTTGCTGCCGTGGGTGCATGGCTGCATATAAGAAGGTGTCTGCTATACCCTGCACAGCACTTTGGCTTGTGGAGTAAGTAGTTTGTTAGGCTACTTAGTCTGCAACATGCCCAGAACTGGAAGTTCCTTAGTGTCATTCTTTTTGAGATCATTGAAATCAACTCTGCACATCTATAAATTCTGGTACAGATGGTTGAAACTCTAAAACCAAAAGAGAATTTTTGCCTCGGAACCACATTTCCAGATCCCTTTGTGTTTTCTGTATTCCTAGCAAATAAACGTTCATCTATAAAAAGAAGCTTACTTCCAAATCCTAAAGTAAGGATTATAGACAAAACTCTGGGCTCCAGAGGAAATAGTACTTCAAGAGGAGGAAGAGGTGGAGCTTCAGATTGCCTGAGCATTTATCAGGGGTGGCACATACACATAGGGAACATCTCTTCTTTGCTGGATCTTTGTGCCAAATGGAGATAGCTTTTTCCCTCAAATATCTGGATTGACTCCACTGACAGCCCACGGCTAATGAGAAGGATGAAGGTTGTAGAGTTTCTACAGCAGACAAAGCTGAGGCTTTTTCTTGCATCTTTTTTGAAGGGTGTTACGGATCATATCTACACATCCCGCAAGCATCATACACTCATAGGGCTTTTGGGAGCTAGCTGGATCTAGGGCTTCTGATACTGGGATTAAGGATGTGTGGTACCAAATGAGTCCATGGGTTGGAATTAGCATAGTTCTGGGGTGGCACCACCTAACAGGCTTGTGGCCAGGATGGCATGAAAGGGAAAGGTAGGCTGCTGCTTTGCTGCTTGCTGTTTTCTTCTTGCGATGTTTCTCCTCTGGGATGCCTCTGTGCCATGCCATCCTGCCTGGGAGCAAGGCAGCCTTTAACTTGGGATGTCAGGTACTTTGTCTCAGCAATGAGAAAAGTAATGAAGACAAAGGATTAGCAGTGGATATTCCAAAAGACTTCATCTACAGTAGTGATAGCCTCAAGGGCCCTGCTGTGTGGGCTTTAGGAATGCCAGGCTTTACATGTACTGCGGGAGCCTGCCTACGCCAGCACACTCCTGAGACTGTCCCAGAGAAGAGACAAAGCACCCGGTGCCCAGCCCCACAGAGTGTGTGGAAGAGTGGAACAGAGCCTCTGCTGCCCTCAGGGGTTGCAAGGTTTCCCAGAGAGGTGTTCTGGGAAGTGTCTCTGACTCTGCAGAAGGCTGGGCCCAGACTTCCTAAAATGTCATACCCTGTTCTAACACTTAGCATCCTGCCATGCGGTGTTATGAGTTCTATCTTACAGCTAGGAATCTGAGCCAGACAATTCACCTAAAGCCGCACAGCTGGGAAGCAGCCCAACAGGAATTCAAGGCTTCACCTCTTAGGGCCCAAACTCTTTGCACATTGCTCCATGTCCTCAAGGAACTTGTCCCTGGCATCTTTCCTGGGAGATGAGTTCAGGATCCATGGACCATGGCAAAGAACTCCTAGAGGAAGTTCCTTGAAGGAATATGGGTGGAAAGGCCTGGCACCAAGAATGACAAGGGATCGCAGATGTGTTCTCTCCTGGAGGGGACCATGATCATGTTAGGAGATTGGTGGGGTGGGACATGGCAGTGTCTACTGGAGTCTGCAGAACACAGCTTAGCCCTGAGCAACACAGGCCTAGCAGGGAAGCCCCTCTGCCCTGAAGAGAGGCCATTCAGTCATCTTCAGAGGTGCACTTGGTAGGGTAGGAATAGGAAAGAAAGGAAGGGTGGTTTGGCAGAAACTGCTCATTTATGCTGATGTTTTCTACATCAGATTGTGAGATCTTCTCGGGATAATTTAGTATGCGATTGTAAACCACTCAGGGTATTCAACCGAAAGAGAATGAACCCGAAAAACATAAAGCCAGGGGTAGGGGGTGACTTCATGTAGAGGGGCACCAAGGAAGGAGCCCCTGCATCAGAGGCATGGAGGCCCATGAAGGAGGTGCTGAGCCCCATTCCTTCCAGGCATCATGACCTCACCCAGGCAGCACCGAGGAGCAGCCCCCCAGGAGCAAGGGCTGAGGAACAACCAGGGGCAGGAAAGCCACAGTCGTGCTTCCCGTTCACCTACTTTTCTATCACCACGTCTTCGCAGTTAAGTTTACATGCTACCCTGTTTTTATATGTGCCAAGAAGGTCTTAGGACTTGGCTTATCTTTGGTAACCTCCAGGATGAAAGATGCCTGTCATTGGAGGAGCCACTGAAAGGCCCTATAATAAGTTGATGTTCAGAGGTGGGTTTACAAAAAGGAGTAGCTTTTATAGATCTTTCTGGTTTGTTAATGCTTTGCTTAATTCATAATCTTTGCTTGCAGATAAGCACAGCATCTCCTCCCAGATCTTTACGGTGAAGCACAGAGGGGGAACACAGGTGTGGCATTTTAAGTCACCTCTGTCTGCCTGCTGACTGCCTCTGTGAGCCCCTCCACTCTGCCGTCTGCTCCATTCTTATAGCCAGAGCAGCATTCGGTCTCCTCAGAAGGCTGCTCTGGGCAGGGTTTTCAGTAATGAAGACACTAATGCTAACAATTTGGTAAAGAGAAAACAGTTTCCATTCCGAAAATGGACAACAGGATGGGGGAAGCCCCTAGTGCTTATTTGTGCATAACAATAGACATTTTCTTAAAAGGAGCTGTTTTAATGAGTATTATGGGCTAATAAAATAAAGCATACGTCTGCTTAGTGCTGGTCTCTCAGTAACTAAGGAGCAGTGGAGATGGAGCACCGCATGCCCAGGTGTTCCCAGGCGAGACACTTACAGATGATGAGGTGGCCCGGCATGTCAGCGGTAATCCTCTTTGGAGTGATGCATTCCTGGGTGAAGTTGAGGCACAGGGTAACACCGTCTGTCTCCTGCATGTGCCAGGTGCACTAAGGACCTGATGGATAGAAGTCTGTAGGCGCTGTGCTATTTTGCTGTTTGCTGATGCTCTTACCTGCGAGGACGTCTGGCAGAATGTATGGGGCTTTCCATTTCCCCAGCATGCCTTTATCCAAAGCCTCTTATAGTCACTTCCCACTCAGGGTGAGTTCTAGGAAAATGTCGCCTCAGCAGATGAGGGAGGCTGTGTCTTCTATTAGGAGCTGATGCCCAGATGACCCCAGGCATCCCATCTGCCTACACTGCCAGGAGCCAAAGCCAAACGTGTTTCCTAGGAGCCCCCCAGTGAGAGCTCCACATCTCTGCTCCACAGACTGAGCACCTGCTGAGCTCTAGGCCTGGACTCTGGGGCCCTAGAGGCAAGCAAAGAGCACCTCAATCCAAGGGGAAGGAAAACAGAAGCCAAGGCCTCACGACAATGGCCCTGCTTCAGGGCAAGCAGAAGCCAAGGCTTCATGGCAATGGCCCTGCTTCAGGGCAAGCAGAAAGCAGGCTCCAGAGGGGGACTCATGCATGAAGACCTTCCCTCCAAAGGTAGAGAATAGACAGCTGTCCTGGGATGTTGCTCTAGAGTCTACTCCCTTGTTAACGTACTCACAGACACTAGCATAAAGATATCAACTTCTGATACTTTGACTGTATGATGGTGGGAAAGCCATTCTCTTCAGGGTACTATAGCCATTGTTTTCTTTTGTCTACAAATGCCCATGTGTGTGTGTACGTGAGCAAGTCGGCACTTTATTATAAAGTGGGCCTTGTGTTAGATGGCTCTGCCCAGCTGAAGGCTAATGGAAGAGTTCTGCTCAAGGCAGGTGAGCCTACATGGTGATGTCTGGGAGGTCAACTGTATTAAATGTGTTTTCCACTTAAGTCATTTTCAAATTGGAATGGGTGTATCAGGACTGACCCCCTCATAAGTCAAGGAGCATCAGTATTTTCAGTGATTTTGTTTCTACTTAAGAGTCAGTAGAAGTGTTGAAAGTGGCAAATCAAGAACTGGCAGTGCTCCGAAATGCTCATGGTTCCTTGGAATTGGAGGTTTCGCCTTCTGTCCCTCCAGTGTCCCGTCTTATCTAGGCCTGGCTGTTTGAACCCGTCTGGTCCAGCTTGGATCAGCATAGCCACAGGCAACCCCCGGAGTTGGGTGGGGAGAATAAGACAACTGTTAAAGCCCAGTGGGTACTTTATGAAGGCGGCGTTCTTCAGGGAAAGGGTTGTTACGGGGTTGGAGGGTCCTCAGAGCTGGTTGTCAGTGGGGGTGAGTAACAGGGACCAGGCAGCCAGCCATCCTGGGAAGAATAGGTAAACAGCGAGCCTCAGTTTTTCCATCACATCGCTGGGAGACTAAGGATGCACTTAAAGCATGAGCCTGGGACTGGCACATGCTGGGCACTTACTAAAGGGAAGCTCATAGTAATAAAAATAATAAAGTCAAGACAAGTGTTTGGCCTTAGAGGACAGAGCACATCCAGAGGACAGCCTGAGCAGCCACTGAAGGCTGAGCCCAGAAAGCACCTGGAAGACCAAGGAGCCCCAAGGGCAGGTTCAGGCTGGTGTCTGGGCGCAGGGCCCAGGCCAGGTCAGTGCCACACAGGGCCTCAGAGGGGAGACAGGAGGCATAGTCATCACTGTGTTAGCCTCTGTGGTTCGAGAACTAAAGTGAAGTAGCTTCCAAAAAATGCAAAATCTGTAGCCCAGGCTGAGTCCCCAGTCCTATGGCAGGAAACAGCTTGGACTCAAATACCCAGAGTCAAGATGGTACCTATGACATGCCCAAGGGGGCCGTGGAGTCCCACTACTTGGAAACTGTCAGGTGGGCTGTCCTATCTCCTTTTCTGGACAAAAATAACTTCAGGAATGGCAAGGGAGCTTGCCAACCCACACCTGGGCTCCCATCCTTCCCCTGGCTTCCCTCTCTCGGGGCCATTGCTGCAGAAGGATTTGCCCGTCCCCACCCCGCAACACAGCAGAGGTTGCAGTGCAGCAGCCCTGGCCTGGCTGTGTGTGAGGGGTTCACCTGCCTTGTAAAGCATATCCCGGTGTGGCCAAGGGGCTCTCCCATGGCTCATTTTGTCACAGAAACATTCTGTATTGATTTGTTGTGTAGTTACTGTCTGTCCTCCCAAGACATCAGCTTGGTGAGAGCAGGAGCCATCTTCCCAGGCCTCAGCACAGAGAACAGGGCCTGTGGGTACAAGCGAAGTGCCAGCAAACACCTGTGGAACAAGTGGATGAGTCATTGCATAGACACCACCTGGGAACAGAAACATCCCTGCCTACCGAAGGGAGGAAGAGAGAGCCCCTCCTTTAAAAACATATTCTTTGCTTCCTTAGCCATCCATCCACCTGGCCCCCCAGGGTCCTCTGAAGGTAGACTGTTACCCAGTGAGTCACATCTCCCATGGCGTGCATCGGCCAAGCGCTTCTGTCTCCTCGCTCCAGGATCAGCAGTTGGGGATGCCTCCCCCACCAATCAGATCTCTTCCCACTCTGGAGGGATGTTAGGGCTGTTTGCAGTCCTTTTGATAAGTATCTGTCAGCGTTGCCATTGTAATAAACCCTGACCATAGTTGAATTCCTTTTTCATAACAGGAAGAAAAAGAGTGACATTATTTTTGAATAGTCTGTCGCGCACGCATAGGAAAGCTGTCATCGGCTCTAATGGGTCCTTCAATAATAATGCGGTCATCTGGGTAAATTTGCCAAGACAGGCTTCATCTTTTGTTCTGGTATAATGTCTCTGCCTAAGCATTTAGGTACTATGGTGACAGGTGACAATGAAATACATACTCGGATATTTCAAAATGTTTATTGTTTGCTTGATTGTCCATAATAACACCCTTCCAATGACTTTTCCTCTCATATTCCACAACCAGCATAGGAAATCTGTACAGGATGAATGGTTTAAAGTGGGCTTTTTGTTCATTAGTCTATCAGATCCTTTTAGATCCTATTAGGGAACTCTTAAAACCGTACAGGAGAAGAAAATACTGCCACATAAGTGACAACTCAAGTAGGAACGAGGGAAGCATTTTACTACAAATGTCATTTTTGAGAAACAGAGGTCAATGCATGCATAAATCACAACTGTCAAACCAAATTAAATTTTATGAGAGTAATATTTTCCTGTCCTTTTTTGAGGACTGCTCTGTGCTTTAATCCTTTCATCCTGGTTCTCTTGTTAGATTTTTAAATTTGCCTATATGTTTCATTTTTCTGGCCATTAGGTTTTATATTTGTTTCATTCGTTCACCCATTCATCCCGCAAGCATTTATTAAGCACTGACTGATAGTTTCTATTGTTTGGGGTAACATGCTATACACTCAAGTATGAGGTAAAAACTTTTGACATAGCTCCTCCTCTAGAAACTCACAAATTTTGTGGGGTGTAATGTGGGAAGGATTGAGGTGGGGTCTAATGATTGTTACCAAGGAGATTCCTGAGGAGTTGTTGCTAAGAGTGGGAGAGCAATGGGGAAGGTGCCACAAGGAGGTGACCTTTAAGTTGGGCCCTGAGGGTAAACAGCATTTGCACAAGGGGGTGGGATTCCAAGCAGAGACCAGGGGAAGAAAATTGCAGGCCCCTGCTGTTTTAAAATGTGGATTTTATTCTTGTTCTGTCCTGATGAAGTCAGCAGATGACACGACACATAGCATTGAAAAGGAAGTTTCAGCTCTGCACCAGGGCCCCCAACTTGAGTACCTTGGGAGTTTCCAGAGGAGGAGCAGTCCTGGGGTACATGGTGGCATCTGCTAGGAGAAGCTTCCTGCTGGGTTGGGCTCTAGGGAGGCACTGGACACTTGAGGGAGCAATTGGGGTGGGGGCACTTGGGAATACATCTGGAAAATGGTAAATAGATTTTCCAAAATGTAGAAGGAGTAAGGCAGGTATTCTAGACTACATGCTTGTGTCTCCCAAATTCTGATGTGGAAGCTTGCCTTGTGGAGATGCCATTAGGTGTAGGACCTTGGGAGGGGATGCATTCTCTAAGGCGGAGCCTCACAAATGAGATGGGTGCCCTTACAGAAAGGAGCGGGAGCGCTCCCACCCTCCTCTGCCAGTTGCAGATGCGAGAAGAATCCAGCTGAGTGCAACGAGAAGGGCACTCTCTGCCAGACCTGACGGGGGGCATCCTGTCTCGGACTGGAGGAGAAGGGGAGCCCCTGCAGTCGGTGGGGTTTGTTATGGCGGTCTGAGCAGACTGCGACACAGCCAGGGTTGTGTGAGGTGGACTTTGGGCCCCTGGGCCAGGACAGTGCGGCTGGACCATGGGAAATGTGAAGGGAACTCTGTTATAGGGAGGGACTCAGAGCTGTCTGTACAGACAGGGACCCTCCGCCCATCATACCTTCTGGCTGTGAGTCTGGACCCAGGACATTCTGAGACCTGTCCTCTGTAGGTGGATGGCAGTGGAGGAGTCCTCTGAGCTGGTACATAGGAGGGGCACCAGACACCTGTGATCTTCTGACTGCTCATCACTGAGGCTGAAGTGCCAGGTCCCGTGGTGACAGCAACAGCCAGGGTGGTTCTGACCCTTTGGCTTGTCCTGTGGCAGCAAGGACAATCACAGACTCATGTTAATTTGCTGAGCGAGACCACCCTCTCGTCTAAGCAAGAGGCCAAGTCTCTGAACTGGGGTCCTCTGCTGAAAAGAGCCTTAGAGTCTCCTTTGTGGAGGCACAAGCAAGGCCACGAGAAAGTGGCCATCGCCTTGTGTAAAGGAGTGCAAAGGCAGTGTCGTTTGAGGGTGCAGCAAGGGAGGAACCAAGGGAACAGAGTCCAAGAGCAGAGATTAGGGTGGAAAGAACATGGCAGCAAATCCAGAAGCCATTTCACATTTCTGTGTCTAAAGATAGAAAATATATGAAATAGTGAAAACAACAGAACAACCTAGAAAGATAGCAGCTGGCAGAGAAGGGCAGGAGGAATCCAGTTTGGGCTGTTTCTCAAAGCAGGCAACCTCCTCACCAGCTAAGATCAGTGGGTCAAGGAGAAGCCCCTTAACAATTCATTATCCACAGGCTCCCGGGATCCCTTCCTGGAACTGGCCTTCCGGCTTTGTGGACCTTGAGTCTCTTCCTGGTTGGGCTGTGCTTTTGCCAGAAGGGTGTAGAACCATCTGTCCCCTGCTCCCCGACTCTACCCACCCTCTCCACATCCCCCAGCATGGGGAAGTTCCAGCTGCCTGTGGAGCAGGTGGGTGCTACCCTGAAGGAGAAGGTCTGGGCGTCTGTGGGCCTTGCTGGGTGTGCAGGATCCTGCCAATGGTGGGGATCCGGCTGAGCAGAATACAGTGGTTTTCAGGTTTTCATGGACGGCTTGCAGGAGTGTCTTCCCTTGTCCTGGAGAGCTTCTTCCTCCCTCCTCCTAGGTAGCTACAGTTTTTTTCTTCCTCCATCTACAGGAGTCCCTTTCCCTGAGGTTGATTGTCCTCTCAGTAGCCACTGAGCCCCTGGCCTCTGGGGTACTGACCACCCACTAGAGCCTTCTGAAAGGAGCACCCAAGATCCTGTCCCAGCCACCAGGTCCCCTGAGACTCCCTAGAGGCCCAACTGAGCCAGGTGGCTTTCCCAGCGCAAGAAGTCAAGTTCTAATAAAAGAGATCCGGGGCCCCCTAGTTATTAAATGAACGCATATGTCTGAAGGGGCCCAGCCGGGTGCCAAATACAGCTAGACCTGGGAGGAAGCAGCAAAGCCATCAGCCGTCCTGGGGGACACAGTAGGGTGGCAGATCTCCTACTGTGTTAGTGGAAGGACCATGTGCTTCTTAATGGGGTTGAAGGACTTGCCCCCTGTTGAGTGGCATTTGAAATGTGTGGCATTTCTGCTTTTGTAATAAGTATTATAAAGTGCTGTTTGTTAGCTTGAAAAGAAGGAGGGGGAAGCTTTCAAAATCCCAGCTTCCCCATGGGAACTTCGATTTGCTTTATCTTTAAAGAGTTCTATCTCTCTGTGTCCAGCGCATTGTTAGTGTGCAGACATTTACTTGTGGAACACTCCGTGATGATGGTCTTGAAGTCTAACCAGTGATCCAGAAGAGACCAGCAAGGATTAGAGAATGTGGGCCTCCTTACATAAAGACGTAAATCTTCTATTATAGGAATATAGGTTTCTCCCCCAGAGATCTAGAAGCAAAGTTACATTTTTGCTAATAACTTGGCTGTGGAGCTGCATGCCAAGCAGCCCTTTTTTAATACTGCTTTTTTGAGTCACTCATATGTTCACTTGTGCATTTGTTTGTGTGTTAAATAAACAGGACCGAGCACAAGATCTAGGCTAGGGCCTTGGGGGAAACGCTGGAGATACTGTGATGAGTAGGACCCTGCCCCTGCTCAAACTAGAATGGTAGGAAAAGCCTGCAGGATAGAGGGAATGTGAGGTAGTGGCTCACCTTGTGCCCCTGGCAGTCACACTTGAGAAGACTCTGATGCTTTCTCTGTAATCCTTTTGGCCTTCCAAGCAGATGGTCTCACTGAAACTATTGCAACTCAATGGGCATACCTGTATTCCAATAAAACTTTATTAACAACAACAAAAAAGAAGTAGGACAGATTTGGCCCATGAGCCAGAGTTTGCTGGCTATTGGACTCAAACCTTATTTGAGAAGGTTCCTGTGGGTTTTCTCTGTTAAGTTATGTAGCTGTGGCCAGGCATGGTGGTGCAGACCTGTAATCCCAGCACTCAGGAAGCTGAGGCTAGAAGATTACTACAAGCTGGAAGCCAGTCTGGGTTACATAGTAAGTTCAAGGCCAGCCTGGTCTTCATAGTAAAGAAAAGAAATACAATTGTATGTGGCATACTATTTGATTAGCCCAGAGACTATGATGTTAGAAGCTAGTTTTGAAGATTGAAAGTTGCTAAAACAGACGTCATAGTAGTACCACTTTTGTAACCAGTTTTATTTCTAACTTTCCGGTTTTGGGGCATTCCTTCTTCCACTGATTCTGCATTGACTCATACTCCCCTCCCTTGCTGATCACACGCATTGTGTATGTATGCATCATGGTTTAAATGCCTGCTTTGATGGGTATCATCAGCACTGTGTGGAGATGGGTAGAAGATGGCCTGAGCACATGGATCAGGACGTCACATCCTGCAGCTGGTAGGGGGAGTGTGGGAAAGGGGGCTACTGTTCCCAGAGGCTTCTCAAAGATGCCTGCTGGCACCTCAAGAAGGGCAGGAGGGGCAGACATGTGCTAGAGAGGCAGGGGGTATGGGTGTTTGTGACCATGTGATGCCTTCAGATAATGACATACCAGGATTGCAGGGGAAGTGGCAGGCAGAACAAAGCAGAGCAAGGTGGCACCCCCTGGACTGCCCAGGAATCTGGCCCCCATTGAAACTGACGTCTTAGAAAGGGTGGCCCAGCAGGATGGGAAGGACAGGGACATCTGGCCTTGGGCCAAGCCTCTGCCCTTCTCTGTTGTCCTTATCATTTTGGTTCTACATCTGAATTGTAGACCACATCCAGCAAAATAGAAGGCTGAGGGTACCAGACATCCATTCCCTAGTGGCAGGTTAGGAACCCACAATGAAACATTGGCCATGGGGCCTCGGAAGAGTCTCTCATCCAAGGAGGATGGAGATTCGAGGTCTCACTGGCCCTTCAGTGCAGTAGCATAGCTGTCATTTTCCTGGATTTTCGCTGACATCATGCCAGGAACTCTGTGGGCAAAGCAGCTTGGCTGCCTCTTGGTGCACTTTTCCCTACTCTACTGCCCATCCAGAGCCCAGAGACAGCTTTTTTGTTACCCTGGGCAGCATCCCAGTCTTGTCAATCCTCTTCTGTTCCTCTCACTCACAAGGGAGAAACACTATGAGGCCAGAGCCACTGCTCTGACCAGCACTGACTCTATAGCAGCTCACGTGGCCAAGATCACACCCCAGTCACATGGTACCACAGTACCCACAGGGTCTGGGAAGCCTAGACCCCTGTGAATGTGTCCAGGGTCAGCAAGGCAGGCAGACAGACTGAAGTGAACATGCCAGGCACAGCAGCCAGGGCGACAGACCAGGAGCACTCTCCAGAACCGCAACACCCAGGACCCCAGCCTTCCTTCAGAGGAGAAGTCAGAAAGGTGAGCTACAGGGTGAGAGGTGGCAGAGAAAATAAGTTGCTTTGCAAAGGCAAACAAGTGTCCACAATCAGACCTTGGGGGCTTAGAGCATAAATTAAATGTGCCAGGCACCTGGCTCCCCTCACTTGAGTACAGAGGAGCTAGGAAATAAAAAGCACAGGAGTGGCCCCTGCTGCAGAGCCAGGACGATGCGTGGTGCTGAGGACGGCTGCAGCAGCCCAGGGGCACTCTCCCTTCTGCCTCCAGCCACTCAGCCTACGAGGCATCTTAACCCTCGGTCCAGTTTGGCTGCCTTGCTTCTCTGGAATCTGCAGCTGCTGCTTACCTACTCTGACCTCCAGCTCTTTCTCCACTGTTTTCGGCCAACATCCTACAGTTTAATTTAATGTTTCTTTCCTAACAGAAGTAGAATTCACATAATATAAAATTCACCATTTTAAAGAGTACAGTTCACAAGTTAATACATCCATCCCCTCTATCCAGTTCTAAAACATTTTCGTTACCTTAAAAAGAGGTCCAATGCCTAATAGCCTCTCCCCACCCTTTCCTCTCCCCAACCCTCGGCAGCCAGGGCTCTGAATCCTGTCTCTATGGAAGAGGCCCTGTGGGTATCTCAGAAAGAGAACTGTATGGCTCATGGACTTCAGGCTCTGGCTTCTTTGACTCAGCAGAATGTTTTGAGCTCCATCCACATGAGGGTCTGTGTCAGGGAGCTGCTCTTCTCTATGGCCAAATGATGTTTTCTTGTGCTGGTAGTGTAGACTATATGTGCATCTGTGTCCAGTGGACACGTGGCTGTGCCCATCTTTGGGCTGCGGACCTATGTGTACAAAAGTTTGTTCATGACCCCGTTTTCAGTTCTGGATTTATACTAAATGTGGAAAAGCAGAGTTGTATGGGGCTTTCTTCATCTAGTTCATTGAGGAGCCATCAACTACTTTCCTGATTTTAGTTTCAAGTATTTAGAGCTTTGCACTTAGTTTCTGTATTCTTCAGGAAGCAGCCACCAGCCTGTGTGCACTGTCCCCTCTGGACTCTGAAGTTTGCGAAGGTCATCTTGAATTCTCAGGCCTCCCGCTATGAGTTGGCTGCCTGCCAACTTGGTTTCCTCTACAAACTTAATAAACTTGATTCCTGGTCTGTCATTTAAGTCATTTATGAAGTGTCAAATGCCAGAGCCCTGGCTGATCCTAGCTCGACCTCAGCTTGTTTGGCCCCACATGCTCTGTGTGTGTCCTCTGGGTCCCCAGTACCACACAACCATATGAGGCCTGGAATATTCCTGCAGCAGGTACATAATCTGAGTAGAGGAACTCTCAGGGCCCTCTGGCTGGCCTGAAGACGCTGTGTCCCTCTTGTGCTCTCTGGCTGGGATCGGCTGGAAAGCATCTGCAAAGTGGAGGCAGGGTGTGGTCATACTGGTGTGAGCGGAAGGAAAAGCCACATTGGACATGTGGGTTTCACCAACAGAAAAGCTCGAGGCAGAGTGAGAGGGGAGGCTGGGGACAGGGGTCACAGGAAGTGGAAATGTCTTTTGAGCAGGTGGACAGGAATGATGATCACAGAAGGGGATAAAAGGAATAAAACTAGCAAAAGACAACATTTGGCAGGTCCCAGGGCTTGGGAGAGTTAGTCTCTGGGGCTGCACAGAGGGCATCTCAGAGAGCTTCTGTGGCAGGCTGGGATCAACTAGGTCACTTCTGTTGGGTCAGCGCTGCACGCAGGCACAGAAGTCCACCAAGCATAGCACCAAGGGCAGAACCTATGTGCTTCTGTGTATGAGACCTTCCTTATCCATGGCCAGTAAGGAGTCTTGGCAGTTGAATTTGGGGCAGAGTATATGAAGGCAGAAGTGGGGAGAGAATAAGTTCCTGGGTCAGTGTGTGGTGGAAGCAGCTCTGGAAGCAGACCCCAAGTAAAGATGCCTGTGCCCATGGCTTGTCATGTCCCATGTGGGATTCTGGCTGAGTCTCTCTGGATCTCTGTAAGTCCTGACTTGTCAAGTGAAAGAAAGGACAAGACAGGGTAGATGGTCCTCTCCATCACCAACTGTCTGTAAGCCACAGAGACACCCTCAGTTCCCACACTTGTGCAGCCCAGTTCCTGACTGTGAGCTTTGAACTAAAACCCACTCAGACTTGGTGGTAGGAAGAACAAGAGCCTATATCTCCAAGGCATAGAAGAATATGTGTAAGACCAAGCTTGTCAAGGTGTGAAGGCCATGGTGGTTCTGTCCAGGCAGGTGCACCAGGGCAGCCTCAGTCCCTGCAGTGTGTCCAGCCAGCCTCAGGCTCCCTCTCTATAGGTCGGTGCCATCGGCGATGAGGAGGAGTGGGTCTGCCTCTACGAGGAGGAGAATGAGCCCGATGCCCAGATGTTGGAAATCCCAAACCTCACACCGTACACCCACTACAGGTGAGAGCATCTTGAGTAGGTGGCTTCTGTTGACAAGAACAAACCCAGTTGTGTATATAAATTAGAAGTTCTGAAAATAGCAATAGATAGTAAGCCAAAACCTTAAGGAGCAGTCAGGACACGCAGTTGAGTTTGACTATGTTATTTCCATCAGTACTAGACCACAGAGTATCTTATAGAAAGGGCTCTCCATTGTATTCAGCATGATAACTGAGAACCAAGAATGCCATGGAGATGTGGCACTTTTCTTTACTGAGATCTCCAACCTCTTGGGGCCATTAACATGCTGTGTGCAAGCAAAGCAGATGTCCTAGGAATATCCTTCTGCCTCCCTCTGCCAGGACCCAGGCATTGCTAGTCTCACCAATCAAGCACTTAACATGCCATTTAACCTTTTGCTTCTTGATCCTGAAACTTATCCAAGCAGTAAATCCTTGGCCTTAACAAAGGGTAAAGTGATCATGAGCTGTTAGTGATGTTATAACTTCCCGTAAGAGCACTGAAGGAGATGAAATTTCCAGTTATCACCAGATGTTGAGTTTGATAATGTCATTGTTCTGCCAGGATGGATACATTTCATGAGATCAGGGAATGGAAGAATAAGAATTAGTAATTCAGGGAGTAAAAGGTGAAATTACATCTCGTGAAGCACATTTTCTCAGTACGATATCAAAGTTAGAGTTTAAAAAAAAAACCTAGTAAGAGGCACGTTTTAGCATGTATTCATTTTTTAACATCTTTTTTAAGCATAAGAGCAGATGAATCAAGACATATTATACTCGTTTTTAGAGAAAAACATTAGCTCAAAATGAGCTGCTGGGATTCAAGACTTGCCATGTTAAATTAGCCAAAGCTATATAATTATTCCAAAGATCAGAAACTGTGATTAGAGATCAATGTCCCTGTCTTAAATTTATATAAACTTAGAGAACCCCTGTAATAAATATATGTGTCAGCACTTGGGATTTTTATTATATATAAATTCAATTCAAATAATTATAGATATAAATAAAATAGAACAGAAAAAGCATGAACATACACCTTGGAGAGCACCTGCCTCCCCCTCACCTTGTAGATAAAAATACAGAGAGGTCAGATGTGATGAAGGTCTGGGATCCCAGGGGAGGATTCTGACCATTATTCCCCTCTGAAATCCACAGAGAGTGGGTGTGGGATACCTTTGGTCATTAAAAAGACTCTGAACTTCCAAACTGTTCTGCGGTAGCAGCATTGTGACACTTAGTTTTGTTGAATAGCACTCGAACCTCAATCCCTGGCCCTAGTTTGAGAAAAACTAGGACCAGCCAATGGTGGCCAATAACATGGGTATTTGGCCATCTGCCCCATCCAGTTATGCTTTACTTGGGAATTTAACCTTGTTGACTTGAAGAGACTTTCTATGCTTTAAGGTGGTTCAGGAAAAGGGCCAGGCATGTAATTTACATTTTTAGTGAAACCTGGTGGGAAGAGTGTGTCCTTGAGCCATGGTCTTTGTAATATAGGTAGACACATGCCTGAGCCCTTCCCTGAGAAGCAGTCATGGGTGTAGTATTGTATGTTATTGCCTTTTGCTTTGGGGTAACTTTTGTCAATGGCTTCTCCTCTAGATTTCGAATGCGCCAAGTCAACATCGTTGGTTCCAGCCCCTTCAGCCAGTCTTCTCGGGTCATCCAGACCCTGCAGGCCCCACCAGATGTGGCTCCCACCAGCATCACGGTGCGGACGGCCAGTGAGACCAGCCTGCGGCTGCGCTGGGTGGTGAGTTAGGGGCTGGAAGAGGGGCTGTGGGCCATGTTCTGAAGAGGCCGTGGCTTGCCAGGAAGCTCAGAGCTTAGCGATTCCTTAGTCATGTCTTCTTCATCCAAACTAATCCCATCGCTGAACCCAAAAGTATTACACATTCCAATTTTAGTGTAGGATCTAGAGCAGCCCAAGATACCACATTGATTACCAGCATTCCTCCCTCTCTTCTTGGGCCAGTGGCTGCTCTTCAAGAAGGAATGCAGACCATACCATGAGATGACCTACAAGTCTTTAAGCTCGGTCAACATGGAACCCATTCTTGGTAGTATTTGTAAGTGAGCCAGCCTAATGTTTAATTAGAACACCTCCCACAAAATTAAGCCAAAATGTATTAAAAGAAATTATGTCCAGCCCATTACTAACAGAGTTTCATTTAATTAGCAGAAGAAAAGTTTGAAAGAAAAATACAACAGAAGGGTCTAAGAATATTCGCTCCAAAAGGTGTTTTTGGTAAAATTGTCTGCATAAGCCAGGCTCGTTCTTTAAGACTTTGAAAGGTGATGATGTCGAGGTATCAGCTCTTCACAGACTGTCATTCATTGCCAGCCCCTGCCCGATTCGCAGTACAATGGGAACCCTGAGTCTGTGGGTTACCGAGTGAAGTACTGGCGCACAGACCTGCAGTCCTCTGCACTGGCCCAAGTCGTCAATGACCGTCTGGAGAGGGAGCTCACCATCGAGGAGCTAGAGGAGTGGACAGAATACGAGCTACAGATGCAGGCCTTCAATGCCATTGGGGCAGGGCCCTGGAGTGAGGTGGTGCGCGGCCGGACGCGGGAGTCAGGTGAGAAAAGGGCGGGGCTGGTCCTGGGGACATGGCCTCCCTGCCTCTCATTGGAGATGGGCCATGATGACCCTGAGTTCTCAAATTCCAAGGCAATGGCAGTTTATTGGCATGTCCCACTTGTGTCTTTGTTGGTGCACTCCATGCCTACTGGTTAGGCCAGGCGTGCCTACCACTCACTTCTTTGGTAGACCAGCCTCGAGAGAAATTCAGGTGAAACTTCACTGGAGCACCAAGTCATTTGTTTGAAGGTGCTGATGAATTCTGACAGGCTGGACACATTATGACTTTTTAAATTAGGAATAATTTTGCTATCAGTAATGAACATGAAGCATGCATAAAGATCCAATGGGGAAATCTTTAATCTGTAGTGTGTTCAGGCTCTCCCCTTCAGAAATCAGTATGGATAGTTTGTTCCGTGATTTGCTGCAGTAGCAGGTGGATCCCTAAAAGATCAATTACTTTAGCACAATAGAAGTTGATTTCTCAGTCTTAGGGCAGTCAGAGGTGGGCATCTTGGTGGGCGGGTGGGTGAGGGGCCTCTTCCAGGAAGTGACTCAAGGACCCAGACTTTGCTATACTATGGGACTAGTCATCATCTCTTCCCAGAGGAAAGAGAAAGAACAAAGAAGGGGCACATGTCCCTCTGAAAACCTGTAAAGAAATGTCCTAGTCACCCTGCTCCTCCCCTTTACGCTCGGTCACAAGGTACCGCTGATTGCCAGAGAGAAAACAACAAGTGTCTTTGGTTAAGACCAAGTGGTCTCTGCTGCAGTATGCTGATGACAAGCGTATCCCCTAGTCTTCTAGGCTTTACAGGGGGACTTTAGCCAGTCTCAGCATCTCTACAATCTTCATTTGTACAAACACAAAGGAAAGGGTACAGCACACACCCTGCAAAGACTGTGACAGGGACCTGCCCAGTCCACATCAACAAGGTAGTCTGACAAGGAAGGTCTCGATGCCCCTTCCCACCCTTGACAGATGTCACGGCATGAACTTGACATGTTGAGGAGTTGTTCATTCTAAACTGAATGAGGTTGTTAGGGAGAGCTCTTAGAGTAAACCCTGACATGAGTCCACAGAGTGAGGGAGCACTATGAACGATATCAGGAGTCCAAGGAGAAGACCCAGGCCCATCTCCTTCCCACAGGAAGTCCTCATCTATTTTCCTTATTGTCACCAAATACTTCTCTTTGGTAGCTGTGCCAAGCCTCGCTGTAGCTCTGTTAGAGACCCAGGGGTGTTTATTGAGACCTGTGTGAGATTCCTTCCTGCAGGCCCAAAGGGAACACATCAGAGAGATCACCCTGGGACCTGAGGAAAAACAGGAGGGAGGTAAGAAGCAGTGGTGCTCTCTGTGGCCATCTCTACCCACTGCACTGGAAAAGCCCAGGCCCACTCCCCAGCCAGAACCTCCCGCTCCTCTCCTCGTGCCAGGACACCACAGGAGGATGGCCCTTGTGGTGGTGGGACTGATTCCAAATAGAAAAATTAATTAATTAAAAATTTAAAGATTGAAAACTGCCTTAGGAGATACTTAGAATTCAGGGTGACTTTGACAGGAAATATTTAGAAGGATAAGTTGGGAAGGCCAAGTGCATGCCAGTGCCTTGAAGAAAAGTCTAGTCAGCCAGGTAGAGGGAGGTAGTGGACACAGTGGGCAGGTGTCTCCTGGGATGGCTGGAGGTGGCTTTGGAGCAGGCATCCTCCTTGGGTTGAAAGCAGTGGGGAAGCGGGAAGGGACAGGTGCATGGGAGCCCACAGCCTCTGGCATTCGCCTGCCCCAGTGCTGAAAAAGAATGCAAAAAACTGGGCAGCTGCTGCCATGGTGGCTGTGAGGTCTGCTAGGAGAGCAGGAGTGAGGAGGTAGCCTGCCTGACGAGGCAAACAGGGTCCCTGACACCCTGATGGCCAGACTAGCCCTCAGCTCTCCGCTACTTGTTACCAGTGCCTACTGGGCACTGTGTGGCTTTACCAGGTTGCCCCTGTGCCAAAATGCTGACCCCTCACCTCCAGGGGCTAGCTAGTAGGGATGCCGTTGGGTCTGCACACAGCTGCTCAGTATAAGGACAGAGGCCATTCCCTTGCATCACTATGTGGATATGGCTTGGGAGAACCAGGCAGAGGTTCTCATCTCATCCTCTTTGGTTCTTCCTGCCAATAACAGACACCAGAAGGTCAGAACTGACCCTGCCATCCTAGGGACCCATTTAGGTTTCTAGGGCACCTTGGCTGCTATTTCCAAGCAAAAGCCCTCCTAAAGTTTATGGCTTTATTTCTTCCTCATCTTTTCCTGGGTGGTAAGTAGAAGAGCTCCTCAACATAGCAGGGGAACACAGAATTATTGTCAAGTGGGGACACTCTCAGAATAATCTGAACCTCACAAGCCACTAACGAGACCACTGAGGAATCACTGGCATGGTGGCCAGCAGACCTCTGCTAGGGAAGGTGTTTAGAGAGGGTTTTGCAAGGTAAGGCTCACTTCCCACTACAGATCTTATTAGGTCAAAGCGAGAAGATTGAGGCATGCGGGATTTATGGCTCGTGACTGTGACTTGTGGGTTTTTTAAAAAACTCCATCATCTTTGACATCTGAGTCTTTGTGACAAAGAAAAGAACCTGAGAAATTTTAAGAGAGTTCTAAGCCCAGTAATAGGAAGACTTATCAAATTCTTTTAAAATAAATTTTTTGCTATTTCCATTTAGAAAATAGTAGATAAATGCAATTTTTCAAAAAAATTTCAATGTATTGATATACTTAGAAGGAAAACAGTGAAATCACCCAGTGTGAGCAGCATAAAGGGGACTGAAGCCTGAGAAGCAGGGCTGTGGGGGAAGGGGAGCAGCCAGTCCATCCCCATCCCATAAGGACTTGGGATTTGTTGCTCATGCAGAGCAAGAGGGTCACCTCCCAGTCTAGGGAGTGGGGATCAGGTCCTGAACTCCCATGTGAAGACAAGGTTCTTCCACAGGGAGGCTAAAAGTACCTGCCCACAGAGCCTGGCTGGCTGCCTACACTGTGGATGGGGAAAATTGTCTCCAAATCCTGTGCCTGACCCAAATGTGAATTCTGGGTGTACATTCTATGCATGGTCCTAGAAACTTCCCGAAGAGAAATAATGAATAATTTCATTCCAGAAACAAAAAGCACAAGCAACAAATGAAAAAATAGGCAAATTGGGGTTCATCAGAATGAAAATTTTGTGCTTCACAGAATACCATACAGAAAATGGAAAAAGAAAATGTTTCCACATCATGTATCTAACAAGGGGCTTGTATCTAGAATACACAAAGACTTCTTACTTCACAATGAAAAGACAAATGATTCAATTAAAAATCAGGCAAGTGCTCGAATAGACATTTCCTCAGAGGAGACAGACAAATGGCTAATAAACACATGAAAAGATGCTCGGCATTATTAGCCATTAAGGAAATGCAGATCAAAACCACAATGAGGTATCACTTCATACCCCTCAGATGGCTTAAGTAGAAAAACAATGGACATTAGCAAGTGCTGGTGAGAGTGTGGAGAAATTGGTACCTTACCCGCAGCTGATAGAAATGTAAAATGGTGCAGCCACTTGGGAAAGTAGCTGGTGATCCCTGAAAGATGAGCATAAAGTTCTCATGTGGCACAGTAGTTCCACTGCTAGGTACATGGTATGATCAAAAATTATACTTAATTTAAATTTTGTTTTTAAATTAATTATAGTAAAAGACAGATTGCCATTAATCCCCCTCAAAATATTCCCTCTCCCTTCACAAGTACTTAGCCTATCATGCTTGCCACTTTCTCAGGCGGTTCTAGAAGTCATCTTTCATAACGGTCTTTAGTTGCGCTGCCATGGCTGCCTTGGTGTCCTGAATTAACTCAGAATGTTTACCATTCGTGGTCATTCTGACTGTGGGGAAGAGCTAGAAGATGTGCTGTGCCAGATCCAGTGACTATGGTGGATGAGGGCACTTCGTGATGTTTTCATTTGACAGAAATTGCGGTCAGTAGTGTGAATTGATTCAGTTCATCAAGGCAACCACAAAAGACACACTCACAGAAGAGGGTATGGGGCTTCTTTTGGGGGTGATGATGTGTTCTAAAGTTTCTTATAGTAATGATTGCACAGCTCTGTGAACTGTATATCATAAATAGGTGAATTCTATGATAGGTGAATTTATACATGAATGCTATTTTCTAAAGAAAAGCTCAGCCTTCTGTAGATTAACTATATAGATTAAATGTTATTAAAATAAGTTACTTCATAGATTGTGCATTTTGCATATGGTCGGAAGCCCTGATTGTCCTCACTGCCCTTATCAGGTCACCCTCAAGGGGAACATCAACCCTTCTGAAACAGCTATGTGTTACACCCCAGTAGAGGACTGTTCTCTTTTCTAAAATAGATCAAAACAAAAAGGGAAATATAAAGGGAGGAAAAGCAGGGAAGGGGAGATGAGGGGGGACAAAGATGGGAAGCGAAGGGAAGGGAAGGGAAGGGAAGAGAAGGGAAGGGAAGGGAAGGGAAAGGAGAAGTTAATTTCAGGTCAGACTTTGTGTGCAGCCAACAAAAGCAAATATAACTTCTCTCTGGACAAATGTCATAGCCAAGTTGCACAAGTGAAAATCAAGTCTTTTTTTAATGAATCACAATTATGAAATGCATGAGGATATAGTCTACCACAAGTAAACATGAACAGTATTTTTAAAGAAAGATCAAGGGCCTTGATTGCTGTAAAGTACATGCTGGTCTTAAAGAGAATATATAATAAGTACCTTTTAAATTATCATAATCTTGAATTATTAAAAGAAAGCATTAGAACTTTGAAGATTAAAATACCATTTTTAAGTTAAATTGATTTTTGGAAAGAACCAAATAGGACATAGGCATTGAAAGTAAAACTCTATGGTTGAGGCAAAAAGCAGTTTAAACTCTGCTAAAGCCAACTACCAAACTGGAAGCTGTATCTGAGTCAGTAACTCAAGTATAGCACAAAAACATAGAGATTGACAATAACACAGAGATTAAATGGCAAAGAACAAAGTGAAAGGATCTAATAGAACTCCAAAATAGAAAGGCAAAGAAATCTGCATAGATCTGCTGAGAAAGTCCAGAATTGGTGAAAGATATTATCACTCTAAAGAAGCAGGAATGTTGATAAATCCACTCCAAAATGTATTGTGGTACAGCTATAAAACACTACTAAATCCAAAGAGAAAGCTGTAAAAACCATTGGAACAAAAGACAGATAACCCAGAAAGGTAACTGCAATAATTTGACTGATGTGATTTCTTAAGGGCTATAGGGCCAGCGAGTGGCTAGTTAATCATCTTGCAGGAGCTGAAAGAAAAAGATGATGAGCCTCAAGTTTTGCATCCACTAAACTATTTTTAAAGGCTTTCATTCAGAAAACAACAAAATTACATGTTCTGTAAAAATGAAGAAAATGTAATAAGGACTAGAAATATTGTTTTGATAACTTTGCAAAGAATACTCTTTAAAAACAGTAGACCAATGTAAAATTGCTGAGTTGGAGCTATGTTTCCTACAAACATTTCTAGCTTTTGAAACCTATTTCTACAGTATTTTTTTCCTGTCTTTGTTCTCTTAGACAATCACATATCTCTTTTATGGTAACTCTGAGGAAGCTTTCTCAAGCTGTGTTGTTTATTTTTGTAGGATAATATTGAGGAATAGACTTCACAGCAAGAGAAGCATAGTGGATTTGGCTTTGTTTTAAATTAACTGACTCATGTGTAGCTGGAGGGGAACTGTAAGAAGCCCATGCAGAATGCACTATTGACTGAAGCAGGGTTGTGTTCAGTTAACTCATTGAGAAGGTTTCTGAGCAAGAAGAAGAATCATTCTTGCAGCCGAAGTTTTGCTTTGTGAGTCACCCTGTCCTTTCTTCTGAGGATTATGATCTACAGAAAATTCTCTTTTAGATTTCCATTGAATTTTTTTTGTTGAGTTAGAAACTTCAGTGCAACACATTTCCTTGGGAAGAAGAGTTTTGGTTCAAGTATTCTCATCACAAATTAAGCAACTGTGTTATTGATCTCCAAGATGTGGACTATTAAGTTTTCAGACATCTTTAGTGCTTTAATTGTGGACCCCTCAGGACCCTTTCTGAGCTAATCTCTGCTCTGCTAGGTATTGGTTCTCAGAGTTTACTCCAAGTACACACACATGCCAGGGAACATTTGGGTGCTCCTCCAGCACCGTGGGTCCTGTTGGACTTTAGCTCCTCTACCTTCTGGATAGTGCTAAGAACCTCCTTCCCTGGGGACTCCTTCCTCTGGCTGCCAAGGCCATTCTCAGTGCAGCAGCCTGACTCCTTGCCTGCCTTCCTCCTAGTAACGTCTAACACTCACCGTCCCCCAGCAAAGAAATCTATCCCGCCCAGTCTAGCTCAGCACTTTAGCTGGGGAGATGGGAGGTGGGTGACAGTCACAATGGCTGAGCCATGAGGCCAGTGGGAGGGGAGGGCTTGTAGAGGGAGCTGAGGAGTTAACAGAGCTGCCAGTCACTGTCCATGTAAAAGTCTCACATCAATGGAAACCGCAGTTCCTTGAAATCTTCAAAAAGACGGCTGGAAACATGGAGAGGACACCTTGAGCCACATTTAAATGAAGTTTACAGTTTTGAAGTACACTCCAACAGGTTCTACGATGTCCTGTGATGTATTATAGAGATAAATGAGGCTTTAAAAATGAAAAGAGGTGTATCCAGAGCAGCAGTGAACTGCACAGTGAGACTCCTGTAGAGGAGAGAAGACGGGTGGGGAAGGAGAAAGTGAGCACTTGGGATGAGTTGCTGATGAAAGGGAATGTCTAGGAACATCTGATACTTAAGATGTTGGAAAAGAAGTTCAATCTATCTCAAAGTAAGTGATGGGTAAGCTTTTGTTTTTCAAATCTTAAAATAATGCCTGGTACCCAAATGGCAGATTTTGTCTGATTAAAATTTGAATTAGCTGAAATTTTAATCCTGAAATTTGCCATTTTCTCTCTTCTACCAGCCCACCTCCCTCGCCCCTTGTGGGAAATTCAGCCATGTTCAAAGCGCAGAGTCTGAGTTGCTAAAGCCATGAGATCGCTCCGGTTCTCCGGGACGTGGCTGGTTCTCTTGTAAATGGATGTGTCTGTTACCTACCACATCTTGGAAAACCAGCAATCATTTCTGGATCTGTAGTGAGAAGTGAGCACTTACAGCTCTAAAGACTGACCTGCAGGAAACAGTTCAGGGTCTGAGAGGTGGACCAGTTGGGTTGTCATGACAATGGCCCCTCTCTTTACAGATGGGGACAGGTTTTAGCACACAGCACTAAAGTCATGGGCATACGGTACATCTGGTGTTCTCATTTTAATAAAGTCAGATCAATTATAGGTTTACCTTTCTTTCAATGATAGTGACTCCTTTAATTCTAGTTGTTTCAAAGTCCTGGCTTATTACTCTTTTTTAATAAAGTAAACATATGTATAAACCATTTCCTTACAACAGCCACAGAGACATTAAGACACACCGGTGGAGCCCTTGCAGGCTGGGGAAGCGTGTGTGAGTCACACAAGCCATAACTGGGCAGCATCTGGGATAAGCGTCTTTCCTCTTCAGAGAAGTGATTACACTGAAAATTATAAATGTTCCTTCTATGTGACATATCTGCTCAAACACAAGGATTATTTATTTGTTGAATGACTAACAGAAAGAATGGTTCTCCCCTGATGTATCTGAGAAGAGGCTTATCTGCTAGGTCGAGCTGACCAGCATTCTGTCCTTCCAGTGTATAAGGAGGGTCGCTGCAGCCTGTCCTAGCGGCTAGAGCAGGCACCTTTTCTGTTTCGTGAACACACCCATGGGCCTGCCCTGAAGGTAATCCAATGCCAGAGGGCCAGGGTTAGGGTCCAAGGCGGGTGCCTCAGGCTGTGGCTTGCCTGAGACCTTCTTTCTTCCTTACCCCACCCCACAGAAATGACTAGCTGTGGTAGGAACCTGATCAAGCTTGCCAAACTCCTAGGACTTTTATAAATATTGGCATTTTGTCATAAAATGGATGTTAATGTTTTAGCAGAGTACCCCAAAGCCAGTGACTGAAATGACAGAGATACATTTTCTCACAGTGCCAGAGGCCAGAGTCTGAGGTCCAGGGTCCAAAGGCACCAGAGTGGCTCTGCCCCAGTCCCTCTCCAGCCTCTGGGGGTTCCTTGGCCCATGGCAGCATCTCTCTCATCTTCCTATGACGCTGTCCTTGTGTGCATCTGTCCCATATTACCCCACCGTGTAAGGACAATCATCAGTTGGATTAAAGGTACAGCCTCCTCTGTCATCACTACATCTCAACATTCTTGTTCCAAATGCATCACATTTTGAAGTACCTGGAATTGGAACTCCAAGATAAGAATTTGGAGAATCACAGGATTCAGCTTCTGACAAAGACCAGTGCATTTCCACATAGGGCATAGAGCAACTCTATGGCAGAGAGCAGCATTACAGTGCAAACCCACAATCCTGTCTGTGTTAAGGGTACTGGAACCGCCCTCACAGCCTCTGCCACAAGAAGAAAGCCTTAGGGCTAGGTGAATGAATGAAGGAAGGAACAGGTCATGGAAAGAGAATCAGGAAAGCCCCTGGATTGGGTTCAAGGAGCCCACTGTCATGGAGCCCTGTAGGCCATGCCTTCCACACCCAGCAATACTTTCATCCTTACATCAGGGGCAGGGCTTACAGTACCATTGCTTCTCTGTCTTCAGAACTAATGCTGCAGGTTGTCTGCTACATGACAGTATTGGGCACCAGGAAAGGGAGGGCTGGGCTATCACACCCACCATGAAATGCAGTGAAGTTTAAGTGTGTCTCCTCCTCCTCCTCGCCCTGGTATAGCGTGACCATGAAGCTCAGGCTCAAACCACCCCTTTGCTCCTGGCATGTTACAGTAACTGGTGCATCCTCTGACTTCCCCAGGTCCATTTTCTCCAGGAAATGAGCTGCCTTTGAAGCACAAGTGAATCTACAAGAAAATTAGTGAAGCAACTGAGATTACCTAGTGTAAATTGCTTGTTTTTAAGGCTTCGCTGTTGTCTTTATACAGTTTAGATCTGCAGCTTAGCATATATAGCAAGACAATTAGTGACAATATAAACAGAGGAAAGATCCTATACAGGCAGGAAAAGTATGTTACATGCACAAGGGTCAGGAATTACACTGCTGGCTCTGCAGGCCATCCGTCTCACTGGCAAACATTATTTTAGATACAGGATGAGTCTCCTCAAGCCTCAGGCCTCTCATCTGTAGGCAGCTGTAACACCTGCCTCACTGGCTCACCAAAGGGATTATACTCGATCAGGACTCTGAGGACACCCAGCCAAGAGACAGCACGTGGCAAACCTCCCCTCCTCTTCTCTGGGCACATCACAAGATCATCCCTCTGTCCAGTCCTCCTGTCCCTGTCACTGAATGCCATTAAGAGAAGTCAGAGAGCTGTGTCTGTCTGAAAGTGAGGATTCCTATTTAAGATAAAAGCCTTCAGGGCCATGAGTTATCACAGAAGACAGACTGAGCATATTTTCTTGCTGGGTGGACTCAGGTAAAATTGAGCTCTAAATACCCAGGATTTATGGAATTTGTTGCTAATATTAAAGAGATTTACATATCTGTTATACTCCTGCAAGTTTAGTCTGACTCCTACAAAATGCTCAGAATATATCACTATTTCAAGAACAACTTGATGATTCGAGTGAAAATTTTATTTATTTATTTATTTATTTATTTATTTATTTATAGAAGCATTTTAGACTTTTGGTGGTAATCAGTATACCTCATTCTTTGCAGTTCCTTCAGCTGCCCCTGAAAATGTATCTGCAGAGGCCGTCAGCTCAACCCAGATTTTACTGACATGGGCATCCGTCCCTGAGCAGGACCAGAATGGGCTCATCCTGGGCTACAAGGTACATGTTATGTTGACCTTGCTGTCTTAAGGTGCTACAGGCAAGGAGCCACCAACCCAGGGCAGTGTCTGCCCTCTCCCAGGTCTGCAGCAATGGCCAGGGTCCTGATTTTTACCATTGCTTGTCTAAGCTTGTTACAGTCTGGGAAGAAGACATTGGTATGACTGCTTAACAGATACCTCCACATTCTAAAGTGAACCTAAAGTTAGACTTGGGCTTATATTGCAAAGCTCAAGCCCTGGCTCTGCCCTCCCGGGGCCAGATTCTTACTCTGCTCCTCTGTCTCCTCTCTTGTAAAATGCAAATAAAGATAGCAGCTACTCCCCAGGGTCAGTTTGAGAATCAAGGGGTCATTTATGAAGTGCTCCCTGCTCGTGCTAAGTGCTGATAAGCATGGACACACATGGTTGTGTGTGTGTTGTTGCACATGTCCTCCCCGCAGGGCAGTCCAAGACAGTGGCACTGTGAGTTGTCCCAGCTTCTCAGGGCTCCACCTTCCATGCACATCCTGGACCCTTTAAGGCCTGCTGTGTCCTGTGCACCAATCAAGGGTGATACGTACTGTCTCTAGGCCCCTCCCCCTCTGCTCCACTTACCAAGAAGCAGAATGAACACCTTGGATTTGGCCAGGAAGGCCACACTTCTTTCAGTCTCTGCTCCATGATCGTGAGCAGGCCTCCTTTCTGCTTTTCTGCAACTTGGATGCCTATGATTTGGCTACCCCCACCAGTTCTCATAAATCTTCCCTCTGCCCTGAGCATTCTGATTGTTCCTTCTGGCTCCATAATGCATGACAGGCCATCCAATGTGACAACCTTGTGACAAATGGCACTCCCGCAATTCATGGCAGGTCTATGATATGTGACAATGTGATATGTTGCTGCCCCATCATATAGGACCATGCTGTGATACATGGCAGTGTCGTGGTGCTTGGCAGTCCTAGTGAGTGGGCTCAGTGACCAAAACTCTGTGTCACATTACTGGGTCTCAGTGAAAAGTGCTTGCTGTGCCACCTTCAAACTCTTCCCTGATGACCGTATCTATCACTTCCAGATCACAGATCACAGGGAGCTGCTCAGAGAGGGTGGGCTAGCAGGGAGAATGTGGGACCTAAGTGAAAGATTAAGGCCCTAGAGGACACGCTGGGTGCTATGCCTGTAGCTGGAGCTTGAGGTTCACATGAGAGCAGACAGCCTTCTGGGATGGCAACTTAGTTTCCATGGAACTGGGAAACCAAGTGGCTGCTGGCTGCTGGCTGCTTTGTGGCAGCATAGTATCTCCCAGTCCTTGTGTTAGTGGATGCAGTTGGTACGGCAGCACTGGAGTGCTTCAGACCTTGCAGACTGTGACCAGGCAGCCAACTTGCCAAGCTGTGGCTGTTTTAATTCAAGCCACCCTTCTGGAGTACAACCACTTCATCACCATCTTCCTCCCTGCATGCCAGCCCACAGAAATTACATCCACGGGCCTTTACCACAGCTGCCGTTGGTAAGGAAACTCAGGAGGCCGGCGCCCACAGAGGCCTTTTCTTATGTGTGTTGGGGTTGTAACCACCTGTGCTCATGTGTTGATGCTTTAGATCCTGTACCGGGCCAAAGACCTGGATCCTGAGCCCAGAACTCATGTCGTGCGAGGGAACCATACACAGTCAGCGCTGCTGGCCAGCCTGCGCAAGTTCGTGCTGTACGAGCTCCAGGTGCTGGCTTTCACCCGCATTGGGAACGGGGTACCCAGCTCACCCCTCATCCTCGAGCGCACCAAAGATGATGGTACGTGTGGGGTTAGTACCCACGCTGGCCTCACTGCCCCTCAGGTTTGCTTTGCCAATCCAAACAATTTGGATTGTGGTCATTTTAAAAGTAATTTTCCAACCACTTTTTTTCAGTTGAAGGAAACAAAACAAAATTGTTTTTCAGTCACTGAGCATTTATATGGCCAATTTCAGCCTGGAGTGGATTTTTATAGCCTGATTATGAAGCTATGCAGAATTTCAATCGTAACTCTGCTGTGGGCAGTGTCGGCGAGAAGTGGGTTGGTCTGAAATGTGAGCTGCTCGTCTTATGGTTCTCAAATCTAGTTAAAAGTCCACTCTGGACATAACAGCTCCAGGGCTCCTGGGACTTGTGGGCCTCCCTGTTTGTATCTTAGGAGATAGTTGCCAGTTCCCATGTACCAAGCAGTGTTCTTGATAGCTCCCAGGGTCCCTGGGCCCTGTGTTTCCAGACTAAGAACATGTATGGCTGCTTTGTTTTTATGGAAGTCTAAATCACCAGAAAATATGTTCTCCCACTTTGCAAACGTCAAAGCTTTAAAGGTTACCTCCTTTACATTTTCATTATTAAACAGACTGCAATGAAGATGTCAGGGGCAATATACTGATCCCCCCAAAACACCCACCCCAGGATCAAACGCATTTGACAGAAGGAAAACGACTGCGGGTTTCCTTAAGCATCTTTCTGAAGTCTGGACCAATGAGTGCAGACACCGTCTACCTACTGGGTGGGAAGTGTTCTTCATGGTTCTTGGAGAGCATGAGAGTTTCCTTCCCCAGCTCAGGGTCACAGGGAGGGGAGGCATCCAGTAAGAGAAACGGGAAATGGGCATCTGGCAGGGTTTTGTTGAGAGGAAAGGCAACCTGCACAACATTCCCATGTGCTTCAGGTTGCTACTCTAGGGAGAAGCAGGAACCTCCATCTTAGAAACTGCTCCTCAGCTCTGACTCCGCCACCCTCGCTTTTCCTCAAAGGCACATTGCTACCTAGTGTAGACGTGTCACTCCTCTGCCTCACTTCTGTGTCCTTCAGACGACCAGCCTTGGCACGGCTGAGATCAGTGCTGCCCATGTGTTCCAACCTTGGGCCTCCTTCAGACATTTTTTTTGCCCAAACATAGGTGTCATAACATACATTCAAGGTTTAAACTATTGTTCTCAGCTTAATACCCAGAGGCAGAATTCAGCCGCCTGAATGACTGCTGCCCACGCCACAGTGTTTCTGTACCATTGCTCCGTGCCCTCTGCCTCTTACTGAGGAACAGTCCATGATTAGAGTCCAGGGAGAGGTCTCACACTGCCACACACCACCTGGCCTGTGCACTTAAGCAAATACATTTTACAAGGGCTATGACCCTATTACTCAGTGGCTGCACAATACAGAGCTTCTTTGTGAATTACCGGTGTGCCGAACTACCCAAAAGAATTATTAGATGCACTTGTGCACATCAACTCTTCATGCTCCAGGACAAAGTCAGAGGGGGAGGGGTGACATGCACAAGAGGAAAAGCACTGATTGCCAACATGATGTCGCATCAGTGGTTGTGACCTCCATTCTGAGGTGGAAGGGACTTGAGGTCACCTTGTCTGACACCTGCTCTGTGGAAATCAAACCCTGTAGAGGAATCTGAGCTCAGACAAGAGGGATCTTCACTTCCAGCTTGATGGACACTCTTACTGGTTTTGCAGGGTCCTATCTGTACACTCACTGTTCGCTGTTTCTAGCACAGTTCATGAGCAATGTTTTCAGAACTTGGAAGAAGATGGACAGGATCCAAAATGAGGTGATTTTCTAAAATTATAGGGAGCCACACTGAGTGGGTTAGGTTCTAAAAGTCATTCACTAGAAATTTGGACACATTCCATTCACAAACAGTGTCACAGGGGTAGACACCATGCACAGCTGACCTCGACATCCCATGTGTACCTCCTTACTGTGCTTTCCCACAGCCCCAGGCCCCCCAGTGAGGCTGGTGTTCCCCGAAGTGCGGCTCACCTCAGTGCGGATCGTGTGGCAGCCCCCAGAGGAGCCCAACGGCGTGATTCTGGGTAAGGAGCAGCGGGGGAGATAGGAGAAAATCACACTTGGATGTTTTTTTCTGTTTCTACTAGGTAGTTATGGGCATAAAAAACAAAGCTTTACACTAGAATTTTTTTGTGGGATGAACTTTACAATTTATTAATCCAGGATTTCTTCCATTTGTTCGTGGTTCATGGCAACACCCTTTGTAATGGGCCTGTGTCCACCATGCATCTGAGAAGGAGCAGGCCAGTTTCCCATAGATGACACAGAGCTGGGCCTTGTTCCCGAGCTCCTGGGAACAGCGCTGCCCTGCTCTGAGGCTTGCACCTGATCCTGGAGAGGAGCTGCTGGGCTCGGGGTCCCAAGAACACGTTCACCTTTAAGTTTTCACTCAGAGAAACAATTCTGATAACACTGATGAAAAGCTTCAATTTTTCCCAGCTCCCAAAGGTGGCACATTATATGTTAAAATATCATCAATTCCTTTATTTATTTACCCTTTCACCCAGGCAAATGGAGGACTGTGTGTGCCAGGTGTTGTATGCACAGTGGGAAACAGAACTGAATAAGAGCTTTCCACCCTTGCCCTTGGCCCCATCAGGCAATGACACAAGTAACAAGCCTGTTCACTGAGTGCCCCACAAGCCATTCATGGGATCGGGGTCTCAGTGGGGGGATCCTGAGGCAGAAGTCCACTTTTGAGCTGGGTGCTGAGGAGAAGTGGTTTCTGCAGGCCTGGAGGAAGGGAAGAACATCTGAACTGTCCCCAGGCCAGGCCCTGCAACGAGGTGTGGCCAGCGTTCAAGTGGGCACTTAAGAGCATCAGGTACAGAACATCACTGTAGACCTAGGTCAGCACTCCTGTGTGACATTTACCCAATCCAGACACAGGAGATCCTCATTCGGTTAGCTTGTGTTCCAGATGATTTCTGGTAAAATCTCAAATCTGACCTTACAAACAAATCACCACTTTTACCTGCTTTTGATGTTGGAGTCTAGGGTATGGTTTAAAGAATGGGTTTTATTTTATTTAAAGGAAAAAAGTTTTTAGCCCTGTGCCGATCACAGTAGGGAGCCATCTGGGGACTCTGGCAGGAAAGTGACACAATCAAGTTTATCTTCTGGGTAACAACTTTGGCAGCCAAAAGAAGGTGGCCTGAAAGGCAGATATTTATGGAGCACTTGTTTCGTTAAGTTGGGCCAAGAGCCCTCTGTGTTTTCCACACAGGAAGGCTGTGGCCTGTTTTCCCTGTGACCTTCCTCTGTGGGATTCCTGGAGCTCCCTGGTAGAGTTTGCCATGAGTCATGCATTTCTGACTTGAAGGACCTTTGCACTCACAGGTTCTTGCTGCCTAAATCACAGTAAGCAGCCATGGAAGTCGCTTGTTGGAGGGAGCATTTCAGGGAGCAATGGCAGGCAGGGAGAGCAGTCCTCAACATGGTACCTAGCAGCACTCTCTTTCAGAACAAGCAGGGCTGAGTATCCAAGTAGCCCAGAGTCATCCCCAGCACACCATGGCGAAACAGGAGATGGCTCTAGAGGTGGAGAATGTGGGCTTTTGATCTGTCACAGTTCTCAAGTCCCCAGCACTGTTCTCTGGGAAGAAGCAGCACTCAGGACCTCCCAGACAACTTGTGACTCTCTGGACAACTGCATGCATGTGTCACAGCCACATTGGTCCACAAGCTCAGCTCTGGCTGTGTGGCAGGCATGCATCTAGCTGCACTGCCATGCAAGGACCCCAAGTTCTGAGCTGTGTTATGAGTTAGAACTGTCCACCCAGGCTCCTCCTGCAAAGATGGGCAGCTCTGGCCTGGACCAGTTCTGCCTGTAGAGACCCCTTCTCCAGCACCTCTGCTCCTCCTGCCAGACACGGGGCAGATGTCCTCATGGTCCACTTTCTGTGGCTCCAATTGAATACCATGGACTGGGTAATTTATGGAAAATAAAAATTTATTGGGCTCAGGTTCAGAGTGCTTCTATAAGCAGGAAAACAAATGTTAGAGACACCTGAAAAATAAATAACAAGATTAAAAAATGAACTGAGTCCCATTTGGACAGTGAGACTGGGTCCAAAGAGCTTCCAGCTTCTTCTGGTTCAAGAGAAACTGTAGAATATTAAACACAATTAAAGCTGGATCTATAAAAATGCAGGTTTGCTTAAGCTCTGGGGGCCAGGAGGTATGAAGTGGAAGGGCCTATTGGATGAGAGCCTTCTCTCCGTGGGGAAGTCTGCAGAGTTCCAAGGCAGCACAGGGCATCAAATTGTTATGGGTGTGTGTAAGAGACGGCCGAATTGGACTTGTCACATGTTTTGTTTTGTTTTGTTTTGTTTTGTTTTGTTTTGAGAGAGGGTCTCACTAAGTCACTAAGTTGCCCAGGCTGGGCTTGAACCTGTGATCCTCTTGCCTCAGCTTCCCAGAGTGCTGGGATTCCAAACATTCACCACCACACCCTACTGAACCTCTTTCTCCAAATAAACCATTAATCTGAATGAATTTCCCATTTATGACAGCAGAGCCCTCATCATCTGAAAAAGGCCCCACCTGCTTCCACCTCTTAATACTTCCCCAAGCAGGTGGGCTTTCAGCCTGAGCTCTATCTGCACGTCCTCTGGGCTACAGGCTCGAACGCTCCTCCCTCTGCGTGTGTCTCTCTAGCTGGAACCTGTCGTACTGTTCTCAGAGAAGGCATGATGCTCTTCTCAGCACAGCACAAGTCTCATTGTCTAGATGAAACTCAGCTCACTTTAAAATTATTGAGAGCCCTTCTTGGTCCTCATCATGGTCCGAGAAGTTCATATTTGTAATCCCATGGAAAAGTTAGTGGAACTCTAGCAAGTTAATTCCAATCTACCACTACCAGTGCAACACATGGCAAAAATAAGGACACTAAGGCATATTTATAGTTGTGGGGAGCCAACGGGACCCTAAGTCCAGCTAGGGTGATGGCTAACCAGAACAAAAGCCTTGACCCAGGGCCAAACCCAGGTTTTATTAATTCATGCAGAAGGGAGTGACTCGAAGATGAGTGACTGTGAGAACTGCGGGAAGTAGGTGAATGCTATGAGCTGGGCTAGGTAGGAGGCCTGAACCAGCTCTGCAATATGCAAAGAGATGGATACACAGAAAGAATAATCTGCATAACACAATTTCAGGTAGTATCTAATGTTTAGCGTTGGTGCCTCAGCTATGATGTGTAATCTTTTGTGCCCTGGGAAGTCATAGCCTCTTATCTCAAGGCTCCATCCCAGCCAATAGCATGGAGCATGGCTCTCCATACCGCCCAGCTCGCACATGTTTTTTTGGGAGCTACAGGGGCAGAGTAACATTGCCCTGTTCCCTTGCTTCAAAGACTACACATCAGCACCTCAGCTAGACCGATTTGCATTGCTTAAAGCCAACTGAAGGGATAAGGAAAAGTCCTAGCCAGCTCTGTACATATTAATACATGGAAATAGGGCCAGGTTTAGCCAAGATGGAGATAATTGCTCTTCTTTCAAGGAGAGTCATCCAGGTCCTCCACACAAAACCTTATCATTTATTTTTCAGGGTATCTTTAACATTTGTTTTTCTGATTATGAAAGCACTCTAAAATTAAATTTAGGCAGCAGTGACATACCAGCCCACATTAATCAGCACAGTCCAATGACACCAATAGGCCTTAGGGTGTGGGAGACCAGGACCCCCAGACACCCTGGTCAGAATGTGGCCATGCCTAGGGTAGGTGGTCACAGCCACACTCTCTGTCCCAGTCAGTGTCCACTCCTAGGCCATCTGCTCAAGACTCCTGCACACATACCCAGAGCTCTTCACTGCAGGTTTGTTTAAAGGGCAAAGAAGAAAGCAGCTGTCATCCTCTACAGTTTGTGGGGCATGGATCTGGAGCTACCTGCTTGTGTTTCTCCTGGGTTTTATGCATTGTACTGTGGATGGGCAAGGTGTGAGAGTGAGTGTGGTTTTAGAGTCAGTAGCCATGTTGGGGTTCAGACCTCAGCCTACAGTTCACTTGCTGAGTACATTTATGCAAGTCGCATGGCGTTCTTGTGCCTCGGTTTCCCAATCCCTCAGAGAGAAATAACACTTGCACTTTCCCCATCGAATCAAATGGGCTGCACATACAGCACTCAGAACCAGGCCTACCACACAGTCAGCACTGAGTAAATGGTAGTTCATCGCCTCAGGCCAGAGGCCCCTTGGACCAGAGTGGCTCACTGGGCCTGAGGCTTGGCCCAGTTCTGGTGTTTTCTTTGTGTACCCCAGCGGTTTGTTGGGCTGACTTATTCTCCATCACTCTGATTGCTGGAGCCAGGGATTCTTGCTGACAAGAGAGGAAAACCTAGAAAGTCAATTTGGGCAGCAAAATCATCCTGATGTGGGCTGAAAAAGCCCAGGTTTTGGTTTGCAGTCCGTGGAGAGGGGGATCACTGAAAATCATAAAATCCCATATAAGGAAAATATATTTAAATACTTCTAGTACCCCAATGGTGGCAAAAACAGATGCTAAATCAAACTTTGCGGGGTCTGCCTGTAATGCAGAAAGCATCCCATTTAATCCTGTTTTGTTGTAATGGCATTTAGCTGTAGCAGATGTTGTTGGGGTAGCCTGTCACCAATATGTTATTACAGCCAGCGCACCAAATTGTAGGTGCAGTAGGAAAGATGGGAAAACAGTTTCTAAAGATTCAGGTTGGTGTTCAGAGGGGAAAAAGGAAACCATCTCTTTGCACGACTCACTTTACATCCAGAGACCTTGAATCAATGTTCCCACCTGGCAGCACAGCCTTCTGAGTGTATAAACGACTCTGTGGCTGGTGCTTTTGTAATCTATATCAAAACATGTTCTTGCATTTCCAAAAAAGATTAACAGCATGAAACACTGGCAGGCGCCTGGAGGGAAAAACACTTGCTTATTTACGTAAATATTTTACTATGGAGAGCTTTTAGTGTTTAGAGCCTTTCTTAGGGGGATGTGCGGAGCCACCCAAGTGCGGGCATCCCTCCTCACTTGCCAGACTGCTCCATGAGCCCTGCTCGCGAATGCTGCTGAGTTAGACACCCTGGATTCTGCGTCTGCCTCCACTTTGTCAGAAGGCCTCCTGCCTTCCGAGAGCCTAACATTTACCTAGAGCTTGTTACTGAGGGTATGGGGAGCTCTGCTGAGAATTAGGAGCTCAATTGAATATGACCCGTGTCTGAGTATTCCTCATTTGGATCCACCATTGCATTTGTGTGAACATAATGCATGTGGCTCAACTTGAGGGCTGCCCAGGGCCATTTGGCTGCGTATGGGTTCCCTAACCTCTTCCAGGTTGGCAAGGGTGTCACTGTCTTCCCTTGGCAATTGAGGGGTCAGGTACACTGCGCTCTGCTAGTGGCCTAGCTTTGAGTGCCTGAGAATTGGGGGAACTCTCAGACTGATGCTCTTTGTTTGCTGGGCATGAGCACAGCCCATGGAAGGTTTGCAGCCACCTTTAATGTCTTGACAAAGTCCCAAAGGGATGTACCAGTTCTCTGGCATCAGGCTTCAAGAAACCAAAACCCTACAGGCTCGCGGTCTGCGGCTGCGTCTTCTCAGCTTCTCCTCTTTGCATCTCCCACACTGGAGACTGGAAGGTGTCACACGCTAGCAGCACGCACCCTTTCTTGATCTAATTCTGTAGGTGCCTGGTGCTCCCTCCATATCCAGGTCTATTCAGAAACCTGGGTCAGCCGCTCACTCGGTGTTTTTAATCTTCACTTTGGATCGATGCTCCCCATGCTTGGCCTTATTCCTTTGAATGCCTGTATTATCATAATTCACCCATAACCTTAAACACAGGGCCTCTCTCAGGCCTTGCCTGACTCCTCCTATTGATTCGACTTTCCCATTCTTTCCTAGTACACACCACAGCCTTCCGACCCTGCCTTGCTGAAATTCAGTGCGCTAATGCTTCTGATCTGGCTGTGACCGTAATTACATAATCAGCCTTTTCCCCACAAACGCTCTCAGCTCTGAACACCATCTATCATTATATTCTCTAAAAATGCAAGAAGTATTACTCGGCTGCCTCTTTTACCAAGTATGTACCAAAAAAGGCTCTTCTATTGTCTGTTGAGTAAGATTTTAAATGTGTCAGGGTAAGATATAGGCATTATAATCTTTTGTTCAACAGACCACAGTGTGGGGACTAGAAATGATACTATCTGTATTTAAAAAGAAATAATACAAAGATACATATATAACCCAGAGGCTGTGGAAGTTTCTCCCAGTAGCTCAGTGTGGGAACTAGATCAGCGATAGAAAATAATAACCCAGATTTCCTGCAATTAGGAACAAATGACGTTGTACCTTGCAGTTTACATGCACCGTGTACTGAGACTTCACCGTGACTGTACCAGTGCTGGCAGTGCTAGGGCCACACAAGGCAGGGCCAGCCAGTGCCATATAGCAGGCCCTCGGTGCCCACAGAGATGGGTGCCAGGACCCCTACAGATACCAAAACCTCCAGATGTGCACATCCTTTGAAGCAAAACGGTGTGATATTTGCATAGAACCCCTATGTGTTCTCCTGCGTGCTTTAAATCATCTGTAGATGACTTACAGTGCTACAGACACAGTTCTTTTTTCTGAATGTTTCCAGCTCCCAATAGAGTCCAAGATGTGTAGCCCTCAGACACAGAGAGCCACCTGTACTGAGCAGTCATTAAAACTCACATTTCTGAAGGGAAAATATAACTTTGATATATTATATGAAATACAGTAAAAAGCCCATGTTTGGAGGGAAAATTCTTTTTTGCTTAAAATTCAGGTACATAGAAAAATTCCTCTTGAAAACATCTGAGATAGTAGTGGTGATCTGTGAGTGGGAAGATGGCCTTATTGTAGGTTCACGTACCACTCTCCACCCCAAGCACTTGCTACCCCCAACTGGTAAGGGCCATTCCCAGCCTCTGGGCTCTGAACCGGGCCAGATATTTAAGGAAGCCCCCTCCCCTGAGTAGTTCTGAGCCAATGCTGCTGGGAGCCAGTGGATAAAAACCATGGCTGTCTCCCTGAGGTGAGGCCACTATCTCCAGGGAGTAGTGCCCAGCCTCAAGTGGCCACGGCTCTGCGCACACACTGTATGCTTCCTACCTGCACGGCTCACTGCCCCTCCCGCCTCCTATAATCACCTCCCAAACAAACCTACTACCCTGCCTCAGAGCATGCCTCTGGGGACCACCACAGGGTCATAGGTAGCTTATGCTTATTGTTTTCTACCTTTTTTTAGATAACTTTCATAATAAGGAAATAAATGATATATGTTCTTTAGGGTATGGATACTGAGGATTAACCCAGGACCTTCACCCTGAGCTATATCCCCTGTCCTTTTATTTTTTGAAACAGGTTCTCACCAAGTTGCTAACTTGTAATCCTAACCCTAGCTTGTAATCCTTCTGCCTCAAACTCCCAGAGTGCCAGGATTATAGGTTTTATATGATATTAAAAAGATAAGACTCGGGCAAGAGAAGGGACTGAGGCACAGAGGGAGCTTTAGAAGTGCCTCAGAAATCCCTGTCCCATCCAACCTGGGCTGTCTCAGTGTGGGATGGAAAGCGTGTGTGCGGCAGGACAGTCAGCCTCTCTGAACAGGAAGGTTGGACCCTCTTGCTTGCTGCCTCTGTGAGCCAGTTCAGGGCTGACTGCTGGCCAGCTCAGCAAAAGGGCCTCGGGCCAGGCCCATGCAAGTATAAGATCCAAAGTATAAGATCCCACTGTACCCACCTCATGCTCTGTCCCCACCACATGGACACCTGGTCCCTGTAAGCCTGTTTCCACCACCTCTAGATTCAGCAGTTTTGCCTCTGGCCTCTGCCACAACGAGCCTCCTCAGCAGACCCATTTCCAACACAGGCACTGCAGGGGTTTCCGGGTAGCCTGGCCTTTTTGGCCACTTTCTGGCCAATTTGTGTCTCCCAGTGGGAACTGCCACGTGCTGGATGTTCTGCTTTCCAGCTGTGCTGCCCAGCCCATCACCTCAGTGGGGGCTCGCTGTCTCTGCGCTTTGTCTCACTCTCACCATCACCTTCAAAATGTCTTGCTGAGAGAATTCCTCCAAGTCATCTACTCTGTGGATGACTCATCTGAGCGCAGGAAGGAGCTAAGTGTGGCAGTAAGGCACGCTGGGGAGGACAGGCTCTGTCCAGGAGACCCACCTGGCCTGTCACTGTGTTCATGGAGATGCACAGTCCCTGCCTGTCTCACACACAGCAGGCAGATGCTTTCTGTTGTGGAATGCTATAGGTCTCCTCTGCTGGATGGAAAGTGCCGGAACCTGGAGGCTCTTCATCTCCTTATTAACAGCAATGGTTGGGGCTGGGGATTTAGCTCAGCGGCAAAAGCGCCTGCCTGGCAAGCGCAAGGTCGTGAGTTCGGTTCCTGGTACCGGAGAAAAACCAAAAAAAAAAAAAAAACAGCAATGGTTAAGACACTGCAATCATGTGGGCTTGCCCAAGGTGAGCACAGACGAGGTCTCTGACTCCCTCCAGTACTGCCAGGGGCTTCTGAGAGATACAGAGTCACACACAGCACACAACATGTGGCAAGGTGTCACCCAGAGAAGGCAAGATGACATAGGCCTAAGAGAAGGAAGGGGTGGAGAAGAGTCACATGATAGTCACATGACAGTGTAGCTTAAGGCCCAGGATCATCCTAAGAAAGACAGGAGAATAGGGGTGGAGGCAATGACAGAAAAGAGTATCTGGCTCAGCAAAGTGGTACTAGTTCCCCCTTGGTCCATCAACTTTGTGGTTCACAAAGAAGTGCTGTTGAGTAAAATCTTCAGTTTGCTGGATTAGTATCTCTAGCAACATAAAAATCAGGGTGGAAGTAAAATAATATAGATTAAATAATAACAAAAGTACATCTGTGATCATGTCTGTATCCTAAAAGTAAATAATACCTCAATAATTCAGATTTTCAGGTGGAAAGGCAGTTTGGAATGTTATTAAGGAGTCTCAATTCCACACCACTCTGCAAAATGTGAAATAGCAAATAGGGAGGTAAGGCTGGCTGGCAGTGCCCATGGGAGAGTGCGTTAATGGGCATGAGGTGCCTGGTACCTTTCAGGATAAGCAGCAAGGGCAGGTCAGGAGCCTGAGGAGGAGGTGCTGTTGGGTGAGTTCCGCTTCCCTGCTGTCTAAGGTAGACCTGTGCTTTCTCACACTGTGAGGAAGAAATCTACTGAACTACAAATCTACTCATTGTGCAAAACCAGCAATGGGATCCCGCCTGGACTTGCAGTATGCACAGAAGAAGGTGCACAGCCCTGCCCCAGGCATCCTCTGTTTTTAATGCACTTAATTTGCCCTTCTCTAGGGAGGCCTGTGTCTCTTGGTTCCCAGGAATGATGTTCAAGTGTCTGAATTCACTTGCACTCCTCACCCAGCACTCCTGATGTTTTTTAAAATATTGTTTGATCATGGTCTTCTCAGTCATGTTTATGTCTGCCCATGTAGTCTTTGGGCTTGGTTATAAAGTGTGATTGGCCTTTGCAAAATATCTTTCTTTAGTGGCTTTAGTTTCAAAGTATGCATGTGGCCATAGCTTTGGGCCGCAGTGGGCTGCTTTTGTGCTCGTTACAGATTGACTGTGCTCAGATGGACGGGTGGGAGTCGGGGCCATACCCAGGTCACCGGCTGCACCTGCTCCTCTGTGAGGCACACTCCAAGCTGTGTGTAGAAGCGACAACCCCATGTGGACAGCAGTGCCCTAGCACAGAGGCAGGTTGTCTCCCCAGCCTTGATCTCTGCTGTGAGCCCACTGTCACCTCTTCCGAAGCAGATGTCACTCTGTACCCGCAGCCTCTGGCTGCACAGCAAAGTGGAGCCCTCAAGTCACTCAACACAGAGACAGTCGGGCAGCTGGTAAAAGCCAGAGGTAGACATACTGAGATGGTTAGGGTGATAGGAGAATTGCATCTCTCACAGCAGCTGGTGAGTCTCAGCAGACAGAATTCAGAGTTAAAAACAGATAATAGACGGCTGAGTCTGTTTAAATATACAAAGGCAAAAAGTAGGCGAAGAAAAGCATTAAAATAGTGATCCAGAATTAGGTGACAGGAAAGATCGGAGATGGGTAGGAAGAAGGAGATGATGCTGATTTCATTGTCCTTCACAACAAAGAACCGTGAGATGCTATCAGAGGGAGTCAAGAGCTAGAAGAACCAAGGACCAAAAGATCAGGAGAGAAAACTCACAACCAGCCGAGCACATGGCAACCAAATCTGCTAGGAGGAAAAGCAACATGCGGGACAGGATGCCTGATCCGCTGCAGAATGCACAGAGGAATGAGGATGTCTCCAGGTGCAGGGGTCACAACTCTGACTCAGTACTCAGGAGGCTGAGGCAGAGGATTATAATTTTAAGGCTAACCTGAATTTTGTAGTGAGATCCTGTCTCAAAGGAAAAAAGGGAAGAAAGAATAGAAAAATGTCTTCCTAAAGACTCTGCCTCTGTATTCTCAGATTATACCCAGAAAGATGCCCCAGAAACCAGCAGTGGTGCTTGCTTAGGAGAGGGCTCTGGGAGGTGTGAGCTCAGGTGTGAAGAGGCATGCTTTGCACTATTTACTTTGCACTAATTTTGAGCCATAGAAATGTAATACAATTCAAAACTAATAATAAAACACTTTACTACAACACTTTAATGCCTTTTTTAGAGGCAGTTTAAGTCTAGAGTTTTCCCAGATTGAATACTAATTTCATGTCCAGAGCTTCTGCTCCCAGTTAAAAGCATCAAACTGGAATCAGATAGAATTAGAATTAGGTAGCTCTCCTGGCCCCCCGAGGAAACCAGAAATTGTTGGAAAATATATACTTCCTGAGGAATCCCCACTTAGGGATGCTTGCCCTTAATGCCTGATGAGGGTGGGGGCTTCCTCCTATTAGATAGTCAAGTGGCAGAAGTTAAGCATCACCAATCCTCAGAGACCAGGCTGGGAACTTGAGTATGTCTGCTTGTGGCCACTGGCAGGGTCACCGACCTGTCCTGAGGCTGCCTAAGGCTTTTGTGGAACTCTCACAGCCTCTGTGTCTGGGAGGAGGAGGAGAAGCCTCAGAATAGAGGCTGCATGAAAACATTACTTGGGGCTTAACAAAGAAGCCACCAGAATACCGTGGTGAAGGGACAGTTGGGAAATGACACCTGCCAGCTGCAGGACCGTGAAGCACTGGTTATTATTTCCATTTTAGAATCACATCAGATCCAAGAATGCTGCAGGCTGCATGCTGTGGCCACACCAGTTTTTGGACTGTTGAAGTGTTTCCTGTTGTCCCCACCCCCACTGAAGTTCGGAAACCATGGGTCCTTTGTCCACAGAGTGGGGAATTAGCAAAGCCTGGGCTCCAGCCCAGTTTTGTGCCCTCTAGAATGCACGCCCTTCCCTCTAGAAGGGACACTGTTCCTCTGCTCATCAAGAGGGCTGTGGGACACGAGGGACTGTCTCTTTGCCAAAAGATGTGCATGGGTTTTTCTCTCTAGAAAGAGAGGCCTGGGGTTCCCATTGTTACCTCCTCCTGCACTACCCACTGGGCTCCTGGTACTGCAGGAGGGACTGTGGGAGCCCAGCAGGGCCCTCTCTATCCTGTGACACACAGGATGCTCAGGCGTGGCACCTGCTGCTGCTGCATCACCTTCCTTGTCTTCAGAATGCTGGTGTTCAGGCATCCCTGCGGCTCAAGCCTGGGTTCCATGGGCCACGGGGCTGCGGATTTCCATCCATGTCACTACACTAGGGACAGGAAGGAGGAAGAGCAGCCTGAGACAAAGGCTAGCCAGCCATTTCTAGCTTCTGTGGGAGTGGATGGGCCAGGCTTAGAACCTGATACCCTTGCCAGAGGCCTAAGGTCAGCTAAGCCACCTCCAGGAAGCCCCCGCAACTCTGGGTCCCCATGCAGGTAGACAAGCCCATGCATGAGACTAAGCCATGGCCAAGATGGTAAAGCATCTGGGCATCCAGGTGGCATTGTGCTGGACAGGGTGGCTGTGTCTTCCCCCAGTCTGTGTGATGACAGTAGTGATGCTGACAGTGACCTCTTGGCCGGGGCTAACTGTCAGGGCACACTCTGAGTGTAACCTCAGTGTGATTATGCTCCCAGCCTTCATAGGGCAACTGGGGGAGGCCCTTTACACAGTTGGAGACACAGCAGTACAGAAGCTGGGAGGATGCCAGGAAGCTCAGTCACCCTGGAGCCAGGGGGCAGGCAAGGACAAGGAACACAGGGAGTGGAGGTGCCTCACCCAAAGTAGGCTGGGGGAGACCCGGGCTGGTGCGTGAGCCAGCCTGTCAGTGCGCCAGGCGGCACTTGGTCCCTGCAGGTGGCCTCCTACACATAGGCTGCTAGCGATGGCATTGCTGGCAAGGCCTGGTCGGTTCTGCTCGCTTGACTTCCCCCTGTGGGTGCCCCTTGTTTAAACTGAACAGTTGGGCTGTCATTAATTTTTCTGATGCCACAGTACTCTGTCCATTGTGGTTTTAATCAGCATGGAAGCCCGGCAGCAGGACCACACGCTGTCTGGAAGCCCCAAGAAGGACAAGCCTGGTGCGAGCATCCCAGGCTGGGTCTGAGAGCAGGCAAGGCCTCTTTAGATGCTGGCAGGCAGGCCTCGGGGTTGCCTGGCTGGAGGGGTTTGATCATTAATAATGTCTGATCAACCGTGAACCTTTAATAGTCAAGGAACTTTGAGTCACTCAAAGCAGGCCCAGCCCTCTCTTAGCTGATTAAACGGCACTGGGGGAGGGTTCTTCAAAGCGAAGCCTCCCCAGAACTAAAGGGGGTCCCGGAGGGAGTGCACCAAGAGGAGGAAGCCCAGGATCATGGGCAGTGGGCAACAGCAGGAAGGAGGGTTACAGAAAGGGTACCAGGCCCACGCGGCCATTCCACCCAACAGGCTGTGTTGTGGTTGGCAAATGCTAAAGGACTTGCTGAAGGCTGGCACTGCACTCTCCTGCCCGACGGAAGAGAAGGGCACCATCACCTCAAGGACAGGCAGACAAGGGAATAGAATAGCCATAGCTAAGACCTGCCACAGTCCCGCAGCAGGAGCAAAGACAGGGACTCTGTGGCATCCTCAGGAAAGATGAAACTGTTTTCACATCTTATCTCCATGACGGATGAAGAGTGAAACAAGTTTCCTGGGGGATTACGTTTAAGAGGCCCCTCCATTCATTACCCCGAGGATGGTTTCCCTTTCAGTGCACACTGCCCGGCTGCAGAAGTCATCAGGGGGTTGCAGGTGGGCCTGATCCCCGAGGACTGGCTGAGCGGTCTCCCCGTCTCTCCCTGCCCGGCCTCACCCACAGGGTACCAGATCGCCTACCGCCTGGCCAGCAGCCGCCCCCACACATTCACCACTGTGGAGGTCGGCGCCACTGTGCGACAGTTCACGGCCACGGAGCTGGCCCCGGAGTCTGCATATGTCTTCAGGCTGTCCGCCAAGACAAGGCAGGGCTGGGGGGAGCCGCTCGAGGCCACAGTCATCACCACGGAGAAGAGAGGTAAGCCCTCCAGCCCAAATCTGATGTCACAGATGGCAGGCAGGGGCAGGGAGGGTGGACATGGCACATGTGGCTGCCACGTTGGGCTCCCTGTGGTCCACACAGTGGCTGGGAAGCCAGAGACTTCCTTCAGAGACACAGAAAGGACCCACTGAACAAGACACTGAGCTGACCACATTATCATGTGGCATCTACATAGCATAGCCTTTGGCCACTTCCTCCTCTCTCAGACAGGTGAGATTACCCGGCTTAACGATGAGATGCATGGCTCAGGGAACTGTGCCAGGGTTGCACCCTGTGGGTGTGCCTTGCGTAACTGTGCCAGGGTTGCACGGTTGCATGAGTGAAGCTTCCCAAAGCCACACACCTGATCTCTGATGTTCCAAATCATGTGCCCAGGGAACAGGTGCCCAGGAGAGGTCTTCTGCTTAGCTGCCCTGCTATGACTGTCACAGGGACCAGGTGTGTGGGGTGCTGTGTCTCGGTCCTTCCTCACTGCAGCCTGTGGGATACAGGCTGTTCCTGTCAGTCTCACAGAAGCAAAAGCCGGACAGATTACTGATCTGCCGGTTCCCGCTGCTGTGGAGCTGAGATTTGGACCCACCCCCATGACCACAGGGCCAGCTCCACCCACCAGTGTCTGCTGTGGCTCCTGGCCCTTGGGCTCCTGCCCACAGCCTCAGGCCTGGCTCCAGAGCCTTCCCACAACTCAAACTGTGGCTGGTGACATCAGGGCCAGGGCAGAGGAGGGGGCAGGTGGATCCCATTGGGCTGCGGGGAAACAGCACTTGGAGCTGTGTGGCCTTGGGCAACTCCCTCCTGACTCTTGTGCTGTGGCACCAAACTGCAACCTGGTGTGCAGCAGTCTTCACCTGAATGGCTGTCCAGGTTGACATCAGGACTTCTTTGGAGCAAAGCTGGAATGATGTAAATGCTCAATAAATGTGAACTACTATTACTGCCATGTTTGTCACTTTTAAATTTTTTTTTTTTGAGGCACTGGGATTGAACCAAGTCCTCTTCACTCTGAGATCCAATCCTTTTTAGTTTTTGAGGCAGGGTTTCACTAAATTGCCCAGGCTGGCCTGAACTTGAGATCATCCTGCCTCAGCCTCCCACAATGACTTTTTATTATAAGATCTAGAATACAGTTTTAGGGAGTGAGGAGTTGAACTCAGAGCACTTGAAAAGCAACTATGGCCTTAAATCTAGAAGGGAAGGAGACCAACCTTGAGCTCCTACCATCTTAGTCACCTTGTTGGACATGGTTGCCTTCACATCCTTCTCTGGATCTCATAGAGGTGCTCAGGAGTTTACTGGTAGGGAAACCAGTGCTCTCTAGGGTGAGACCTCGCAAAGGCCCTGCGTGACCACTGGGTTGAAGATCAGCCTGTACAGCCTCAAGGCCTGCTAGGGAAGAAAAGGTTTGATCTAAGTCAGTTCCAAGTGGAAATACTCACATGAACCTCATTGTGGGTGGAGCAACACGGCCAGCCCATACCTGCCTGCTCTGAAGGCAGAGCCCAGAACCCCCCAACCTGTACCGCATCTCCTCCAGGCCACCTGCTCTCCCGGAGTTTAGATTCCCCAGCAGGCCCAGAGACCCTCTGTCTGTGGCTCAGGGACAGGGAGCCGAAGAGACCATGTGGTTGGCAGTGTGTCCAGATGGAGGCCTTGGGAGCAGGGGAAAGTTTCCAGGAGAAATTGGGTGGCACGGTGCGTGCCCAAGGAAAGACTGCTGATTAGGGTAGATCGAAGCACTTCTCAGACCTGTCACTGCAAGGCCCACGATCAATCGCTGCTTTATTACACCCCACACATTTTAATCAGAATCAATAATCTTCATGATAAACAATTAAACAATTATTCCTCCCTCTGTGGAGTTTATTGAAATCAATGGGGCGCAGGGGCATAGTGGCAGGTCGGTGATACCAACTCGAGACCAAGGCTGGTCTTGTGCATCTTGCACCATGAAGCCCAGCCCCAGTGCTGCAGGCAGGACAGCCGGAGGGGCCTGTATCCATGGCCCCCTCAGAAGAGGCAGAAGCCTCTCGTGTTGTAACTCGGGCTGGCCCTCAGGGAGGAAGGGGTGGGTGCTGATGGTGGACAGAGCCTGAGTCACGGAGTGCAGAGGAGGCGGAGGTGCTGGGAAGACCCCTGAGCTCCTGATGCCAGCTGTGGTTCAGACCCTAGCCCATGACAGGGGAGGCGGGTCCTCTGTGGGTACTGCCTCTGCTGCAGGAGCCTGCAAGTTCTCCAGAGAGGTCCAAGCCAGCACAGCCAAGGTCAGCTGGGAGGCAGCTCCCCTGTCTGACCTGAGACATCACCTTTCAGGATGTGACCCCTGTTCAGCCCATGGTCACAGGGACAGCTGGTCACACAGAAAGCAGTCTCCCTCTCACACCTGTCTATCTGCCCTCTTTGGTTACAGAGCGGCCAGCACCCCCCAGAGAGCTCCAGGTGCCCCAGGCGGAAGTGACTGCGCGCAGCCTCCGGCTCCAGTGGGTCCCGGGCAGTGACGGGGCCTCCCCCATCCGGTACTTCACTGTGCAGGTGCGAGAGCTGCCTGGGGGCGAGTGGCAGACCTACTCCTCATCCGTCAGCCACGAGGCCACAGCCTGCGCCGTGGAGAGGTACTGAGGGATGGGCTCTGCCACACAGCAGCAGGAGTCAGTGTCGGTGTCAGCACCCACCAAACCACCCCTATCCCTAGCAGCACTCTCCATACGGGGGACCCCCGTCTCTCCCAGGTGGCCTCGCAGGCATGCACTGCGCGGCGGGTTTGCACACATGGGCCCCAGGACTGACAAGGCATGGAAGAAGGGCTGAGCCTAGTCTAAGGGGCTCAGTGTCCCAGTCCCTCCAAGCTGATGCCAGACATGGGTAGAGCAGAGGGGAAGGGATGGATACTGGGGAAAGGCTAGAGAAGAGCACTTCTTTTTATATTCTCTCCCAGTGCAACAGAGGACAAGCACACCCCACCTAAGTACTGACCTGGATCGGTGATGGGTGAAGGACTGCGAGAGCCCGGGCCACAAGGCCAGAGTTCTCTCTCTCTCTATCTCTCTCTCTCTCACACACACACACTCTCCATTCAGGCTGTGTTCACCAATTCAGCAGGAGCGCAGCACTGACCATTCTGCTTGCATGGGCTCATGGGCTCCGCAGGGCCTTGCCACAGCCCCCTTCAGAATGGAGAAAACAAGCTGGGACAGGATAAGCCAGTGGCCCCACTCAAGCAGACTTTTTCAGTCCCAGAAAAGGTCTCAGCCTCTGATCTCACTCAGGAGCCACCCAGGCACTCAGGTTAGAACAGGCACCCTGCAGAATGTGGGCAGGGCTCCGGGAACTGAGCCTTCACCAGCACGTGCCAGTGAAGAGCAGCGTCCCCTTTCATAGTCACCACGGAGGTATTTCTGGTGTGTTCAGGTGGCTTCCAGATGGTTAAAGCTTTTGGTCAGAACTACATTGCTGTCATTGACATCATCATCACCGTCACTGTCATCACCTTATCGCTGTATAGGGGTCCCCCTTGTCCATGGTGCAGACAGATATTCCAGGATGCTCCACAGGAGCCTGAAACCACAGATAGTACAGAGTCCTCTGCATACTGTGCTTTCCCAGACACATAGGCCCAAGAGAGGGTCTACTTTATAAACCAAAAAGCAATAACTAATAGCAAAATAGAACAATTATAACAATACAGTGTGCCGTATAAATGTTGAAAACTTCTGAATCATTTATTGCTAGAACTTTCACTGGATATTTTCTAACACCAAGCAGAGCAAGACCATGAGCAAGGGGCCACTGTATTAAAACCTTCTGTCACTTGCAAAACCTTCCCAGAGGTTGCTCCGTGGCATCCTTAATAGCCCTGTGGAAATGCAACCCAGAATTATAGCATTCCCATTTTACAGAGGAGGAGTTTGAGGCAGAGATATCTTACATAAATGACATGCTCAGTTTTTCCAAGTGGATGAAATAGTCCCTTAACCTTCTGTGGCTCTGACATTCTTTGGGCCTCAGTTTTTGAGCCTTGAAGGATACCAAGCATCTCTGGAAGCTGAGTTACAAGGGGCCATGGTGTAGGGAAAAGTCAGGGCATTTGCAGCCCAATAGAAGCTCTCAGCTCTCAGCCATCTCAGTAGCTACATGGCCTTTAAAAAACCTATCACTATCGCCTGCCAAGCCTCAGCTCCTCACCTGAGAGCCAGGGCTAGGGGAAGGATCAGCAGTATCTTCCACCCCTCAGTCCCAGACTGACCTCACCATGACTCCAGCAAATGGGCAGCAATAAGTAGGGCCATCCAAAATGTCAGACTGTCCTCTGAGTTCCCGCCAGCATCCAGCTGACCCTTTGAGGAATAGCCATGGAGCCCAGGTGTTGTCCCCAGCCCTCCAGCAGGGAGTAGTCCTGGCGGCAAGTGCCACCCACCTGGAGTCCCAGGATGCTCCTGGGTTGACCCTGGAGGTCTGCTGACCATGGCCAGGTAGGCCCCACCTTCCCTAATAAGCCAGGCCGGACTGCACTGGGTGCTGAGCTGAATTAGCAATGTGCCCACGGAGTAAATGATTTCACTCCTTTTTGTTACCTTCAGAAAGAAAGAGAGACCCAGCCACTTTGTCTGGAGCCTTCTGAGATCATAGAGACTAATCATGCACTTGGGACTTGGTGTTGTAAAAGAGAGGTCCTTGTTTCAGGACAAATAGTTTAATTTGGTGGCAAGGAGGCCGTTGTCAATTTCCTAATGGGCCAGAACTAGGACAGATGCCTCCTCTGCCTGTCAATAGGAACATGTCACAGGCAGAATCCTGAGGAAGCAATATTTTGTACCCTGCAGTGGTATAACCTCTCTTCCTGCCTAATAATCCCGGCAGCTTTTACCTTTACCACTCAGGTGACATCTACAAGTAGCCAAAAAGCATGGTGTGTGTAGCTGTTCAAATCCAGGGACTGTGTGTGTGTGTGTCTGCTGACCGAGGGCCCAGGCCAGAGGGAGAGTGTGGGTTGAGACTGAGAACCTCCCATGGGAAGTGCTGCAAGGAAGAGGGGGTCACTTGACTTTGGGATGAGCAGTGACCACAGGGGCCCTGGGATGGCTGTGCATCTGATGGGCTCTGCTCTTCCCCTGATCCCTGGCAGGAATAGGTGCAATGGATCAATCATAGCAGAAAGGCTGGAAGGGGAGCCCCATGTGAAGCATGGGACCCGGCTAAAGCCACCTTGCCAGCCCTTGGAATCAGAGGGAAGCAAACAAGAGTCAGAGTCCATATTTCTTTGTCCCTGGAATCTTTAGAAACATAGGCATTTAAAATCAAGTGAATTTGGCCAAGAATATTACACATGGGTTCCATATTCTTTGTTCTTGGTGATGCAAATGATGAACTGTTAATCACCTTAATGCCTTAAGATAAATGAATAAAAGAGGTTAGCTTTTAAAGTGCGTTGGACTCATACATATGCTGTCACCAAAATGAATGCATGATACAGGTGCCCCCTTTACTGACAAGGCTCTGTGTGGCACTGTGAGAGAGGGACACTGTGGGCTGGGGCCCACCCCCTGCTCACACGCATTCCCTGCCACACTGGGTGTGACTCCAGGCCAAGGCAGGGGCACACTTGCTTTCTCAGTATGCCCAGCTCCCAACTCGGGAGCACAAGGGTTGGGAAGCAAGTTTGGGCAGTGAGCGTCTTCGTTCCCTGGGTTTGGGGTGGTAAGAGTCAGGTAGCAGGTGTCTTCTCAAAACTGTATTAAATCCATTGAGTTTCCAAGCTGGAAGAGCTGGAATTCGGAAGGCAAGGCACGCACAGTGTGGAAAGAGCAGGGGCAGGGCAGCGGAGGGTGCTGCATCCTGTATTCTGACTTCCTGGGAGGGAACAAAAGCACAGGGGCAGGAAATTCTGCAGGAAGACCAGGGAGAGAAGGAACATTTAGTAATTGCCTCCTGTGTAACAAGATCCCATGGACTCCACGAGATTGGGCAGTATAATTGTTTGTACAACAGCCTTGTTAAGTATGGGTGCTGGGGTGCTATTATCTCTACTTTTATAGATAAATAAAGTGAAACCCGTAGAAATGAACTGGGCCACACATGGTGGCGCACATCTGCAATCCAGCACTCTGGAAGGCACAGGCAGGAGGATTGCAAGTTCGAGCCCAACTTGTTCATCTAAGTGGCTTAGTAAAGCCTTGTCTCAAAATAAAAGTTTTTAAAAGGGCTGGAAATATAGCTCAGTGTAAAATCCCTGGATTCAATCCCCAGGACTGTACCATTAAAAAAAAAAAAAATGCCTTGCCCAGGTTAGTAATGGCAGAGCTAGAATCTGAATTCTTCTTGGCCAACTCCAAAGTACAGGCTTGAGCTGTCCAGGATGAGAACAGAATCAGGGGGCTGGGAAAGGTTGAAGGCGAGTGTCCTGGTATTGTTTACTCCTTTAGTCGTTACTGAAATCTCTGCCACAGAAGAGCATATGGCAGGGGACGGCGGGGTGGGCTGGAGGTGCCAGGGTCAGGAATTCAGACAATAGTCCAAGTCTGAGGGGGGCTTGAAGGGGATGGAGGGAGATCGGGGAGCCGGTGCAGAATATTACTGAGTTGATGCAGAGCCAGGGAGGCTGGTAACCAGGACAGGGGCTACCATCACCATCGTCACACGTCTCATCTGGCCTGTGAAATGCTGCTCGCCTGTGTGGCCTCTGAGTCATGGTCACCTGTTCTCAGGGATCTGCTGTGGCTTCCTGCTGAGAGGATTTGCCTCGTGTCTGTGGATGGAATGAGCTGGCAGGGCTCCAGTCTCCTTCTGTTTCCTTTTGCACCAGCCCCATCTGTCTCAGAGCCAGGCCAATTCACCCAGCCATCTGACATGTACTTACAGTGCACCACCGTGTGCCCATCGAGCTCTGGACCCACGTGGACAGTACAGAAATAGTGTCCTTAGGGAGCATTCAGTGTGGCCCCAGTCCCCAAGTCATTAGCCATAGTAACATCCAGCACTGCACACTGCTAAAGACACCACAAGTCTTTTCTAGAGCACCTACTATGTGACAGACTCACGTGTCTAGTGCTACAAAGCCCAGCACCATCATCCCTGTGTATTCCTTCCTTCAACAGGGGTCACAGGGTGGATGGAGAAGATCAGAGTGACCCATCAGCAAAGGGAAGGGACCAGCTTTTATAGGATGGCTCGAGTGGCCTAGAGGCTGGTTGATCATTACCTCAATTTTTATGCTGCAAGGTGATTCCAGAGAAGTTCTTGTCACTTGAGGCGCAATCTGCTTCCCAAAAGATGGTTGCTCCTGCTTGGTGAGGCAGGCTCAGCTCTGCTGGAGTCCAAAGGGACAACAGCTTCTAGGACAATGACTAGGACCTTGAGGTGCCCTTCCCAAATCTCTTATCTTGGTGTTTTCAGTCTTGAAGAGAGGTGAGGTAGGTTAGGTACATTTGGGACTACGACCTTCCTTAAATCATTAACCTGCCTGCATGCAGAGCTGAGCAGCAGTCTGACTCCAAGTTTGCAGGTGAGAAAAGAAACAAATGCAAAATGAAGGCAGAGACACCAGGCTTTGCCCTGCTTTTTACCCACTGGGCATCTATAGGCCCAAGTGAAGTTAACTGTTTTTTAACAAAAGCAGCTGTTAAATTCCTGACTACCTCAGAAGAAAATATACATCATGCTTTTAATGAGTAACAGGTTAAGGGCTCAGGGTGTGTGTGTCTTCTGTCCCTCTGTGGTGACCCCAACAGCATTATTTTCTAATCTGGCTTATTCTTGGAGATGCTATGGTGAGGGCGTCTGGGCTTTAAGGACGCATCTGGGCTTGGAGAGTGGTAAGCTTGTCTGGGAGAGCAAAGGCAAAGGGAAGAGCATGTGCCATACACTTAATCGGCGACAAATCTGAGTTAGACCCAGGAACGCCCCTATCCTTTGTCCCCCCGGTGGTCTCTGTCCCACGGCCACACTTCACTGGGAACATGCGGGCAAGGCAGGATGCCGGGTCCCCCAAAGTCATGTGTCTCCTTTCCTCTTTAGGCTGAGGCCCTTCACCTCCTACAAGCTGCGCTTGAAAGCCACCAATGATATCGGGGACAGCAACTTCAGCTCAGAGACTGAGGCGGTCACAACGCTACAGGATGGTGAGCAAGCAGCCCTAAAGCCCAGGACTTGCTCGTATGAGGGGCGCCGCTTTCATCCTGAGCCAGGAAGAAACGGGTCACCAGGGAGGTGGCGAGCAGCAGAATCCCATTAGCAACAGACAGCTTGGAGTATTCCCACACACCCCGCGATCGTAAATCAAGACATCAAGGGCTTCCAAATGGAATGGAACTTTCTTTGATTGTCTTCCAAAGCCCCTACGTCCATTAGCATCCCAGAAATTGAATAACTGATAGGGTCATTAAAAATAAATGTCAGTGGGTAGCTGGGTTTGAAAGGCTTCCCCCATTTTTCTCATTCATAAGATGCTGCATTTGAGAACAGCACAAGTAAGTGATGGAAGGCAGAGCCCCACAAAGTACCAGTTGGATTTTACATCCCCATCCTACCTCAGAGCTGCTGGGCCTGAAGATTCATTGTAATTTCCAGTGACCCGGGGCTGCCAGGCCACAGCGAGCCCGGGAGATGGTTCCATCAGACATGTCGGACATGTCTGGGGACAGAAAGGATGGATATTTTGCAGCAGGCAGCTCCGGCCCACAGTCTGAGCACTTAGTTCACCCAACAGTGCTTTATAACAATTCCCTAAGCCAACCCCAAAACACTGTCTTTTCCATTTAACGCACCAGTGGAACAATTTTCAAATAGACCAGCTTCCAGCTGGCTCAGCCCACGACCTCACATCTTCAGCTCTGCTCTTTTTAGAACCTGTGAGTTTAGTTGCTGCCACACAGGGCCTCACAGGACCTGAGGGACCAGCTCAGAGGTGGAGGGAGCCGTGCTCAGTGTCTCAGCTGCACTCAGACACTCTGCCGCAGACCCAGCCCTCCCGATGGGCAGAATCTGCTGGTTTGTGCCCTGAAAGAGGGGTCTTCCAGGCTCCTAGAGGTCCCTGGCTGGCTGAGTCCTCGAGAGCGAGAGGCTGCACCTGCCTTGACAAAGGACTTTGTGACCCCAGCCTCAGTGAATGCCTGCACTATTTCCCTGGCCCTATAATCCTGGGGGTTTGTTAGAGCCCAGGGGAAGATGGAGGGTGGGGCCAGAGAGGGGCAGGCATGCCTCACTGGCTCACTCTGCCAAGAGCCCAGTCTACCTCAGAGAGCTCACAGCCCGCCAGTGGGGAAATCAAAAGGGAGAGAAGCTGCTTCATTCAGGGCGAGGCTACACACAGCCCAAACTCCCGTCCTCCTCCGATCAATGCACTCACAGTGGGACCAACATGGCACTCCCCACAAGAGAAGGTTGGCACTGCAACTTCAGTCCCAACGCAAACTGCAAATGCCTTCACTTGAACCTCACATGTAACACAGCTGAGGTGATATTCACAACTGTGAACTGATTCTTAGAGCAGAGTAGAAAGACACACAGCAAGCAGGTTTTATTGTTGTGTTATCTCTGACAAACCCTGTGAGCATGAGATGGAACAGCTTCCCTGTGACCTGGGCGCAGGGGCCTTTCTGATAATCTATTCAAGCGACTCTTCAGGATCCTGAGGCCTTTCTTAATCCTTTGATATTCAAATCAGTGCTTTTGATGCACCTATCTCATCATCTTCCTTTCCTGAGAAGTGTAGTTCCCCTTTGCGGAGGATTTGCATTGTATTTGTGCTGCACTGTCTCCTGCTGTCAGCAGAGATTGACAGGCTGCAGGCTTTGTGACCCATACTAGGTGGGAGGGTTCTTTGAGCCTGGGGATGGTTTACTGATAAACAGTTTCTTATTAGGGTGGTTTTTATTTCCCTGCCGTGTAACTGGGCTCTCTGGAAAGCTGGGCCAAGGCTCACCTGAGGACAGACCAGCAGGAGGCTCAAATGAGGCATGGACTTAGAGGTGGGGGTAGTGGATGGAAATGGGGAGAAAAGGGGATCACGGGTCTAGAGGAGAATCACAGAATAGTGACCCAGGCATTTTGGTCAGGCACTCACATGGGAGTGTGGGACATTCTCAGTCTAACTAAACTCAGGAGATATTTATTAGCCATAGAATATCAGGCCTCTTCTAGGACCTTACGGCCAAGCAGACATAGCATTCCCCAAGAGAGGGCTGCATTGATTTGGAAGGGGACACAGGAGGGGTCAAAGAAGGCCTCCTGATGTATTGGACGACAGGATTTTGCTTTGATCAGAGGGCAGTGCTCAACCTTGAGCAGAGGTCAAACCAACCTTGTCTCTCCAGAGGACAGAGCAGAACCACCCAGGTTCCTGGACCATGACCCACTACCCTTTGCCTTGGGCAGCCTCGCTAAAATCGGCTCCCTTTCCCAACAGCCCCATTAGAATTCAAACCCGCTTTACGTGACCATCTGTCCTGCTCAGGAGAATCAACTCTGACCTAAGACTTCAAATAATGATGTATGTCCACCACTTCCCCAAGTTCTAGAACTATAGGAAGCTCCCAGGTGACTATCACTGGAGTGAGCAGCCCTTAAATGGTCCACCAGGGAGAGGTCAGACTCAAAGTCTTAGTGAAGAGCAAAGGGGAGGGCAGTGCCTATGGCCACACTTTTTGGGACTGGCCACATTTGGGAGCTCTTCAAAAAGGCAAGAAGGCTGCCCATAGGGAGGAAGGGCAGGACTGGTCACCCCTCACATCCCTGGGGTGGCCCCTGGGCCATTCTAACCCTGCTTCTGGGCTTCAGTTCCAGGAGAGCCTCCAGGATCTGTCTCAGCTACACCACACACCACTTCCTCCGTGCTGATCCAGTGGCAGGTAAGAGCTGGGGACCCTGGCAGTTTGTATGACACGCTCTTATTCTCTGGGCCCTTCACCCAGATTGGCTGGACTTGGATACAAGCCACACCTACACCAAATGTGTGAGTGGAACAGGGATACAGCCTGATCAGCAGACCAGTGAAAGGGAAACTGGTGTCATAGTTATTTCCTAAACACTACAACCATGACCACAGTGCAAGGACAGAATGAACCTATCCTAGAGTCCTCAGGGCAGGCAGGTGGGTAGGGTGTCAGGACTGGTTCAGACATTCCGGGAATGGATGCCTGTAGGCCTGGACAAGATGCTAGAGTCCTCTCTCCCCAACATTCTCCCAGGCAGTCAGTTCACCTGCAGCTATCTATTTGCCTAGAGAAGTCATCCTCTGCTACATAGAATGGCTACAGGATCATGTGTATTTTTACAAAGTCTGGGTCTTTAATCTCCAGTGAACACTGAAGCAGACAAGCCGTGTTTCCCTGGTAGCAGGCCACGCTCAGCGGGTCTGTGGGCGAGTGCGCCAGCACAGCATTGAAAGGGCATGCTGCCCTCTTTGCACCTATTCCCAGTTCTGGGTCATATTTACTAAATGCAGGGTTAGTAAATAGATACAGAGGAGGATACAGGTAACAGAAAGGCAGAGCGTGGGAAAACCCACCTTGGGAATGAGGGCTTGAATCTACAGACAAGGGCTGGGCCCAGGGCCTGGAAGCAGAGATACCAGATTCTGGGTTAGCTCCCCAGGCCCAGGGCTAGCCCAGGCAGGTATAGCAGACCACCGGGCTGCCCCTGACACCAGGTTGGAGGTTATCATGCTGGGGAATGGTTGGGGAGGACACCTAGGTATGCTGCTGTGGCCCAAGGGGTGGTGTGTGTGGTCACGAGTGAGATTCTTCCTAAGGTTGTTAGCACCATGGAAGACAGTGACCCCTTGACTCAAGAGTCAGCAGGAAAGAGGACAATGCTGTGGAGGTCAGGAGATGAAGCTGACCTCAGTGACACTGAAAACCAAGCCAGTACTGTGGTCTGGATGATACCTTGGACAGCCAAGAGGGCTATGTTGTGCTTTGTACTTTTTTTTTTTTGGTACCAGGAATCAAACTCAGGGCCTCACGCTTGCCAAGCAGGTGCTGTGCCATTAAGCTACATCCCTGGCGAGGGCCGTTGTAACCATGTAGCTCAGCAGGGGCTGGAAGGGGGTCGTATATGTGACACGAGCACAAGGCCTTCGAAGAACTCATCCCAAGGGAGTGTTTCCCAGGCCCTGAAGAACGGCCTGCTGCCTCAGCAGCCTTCCTGGGGCACCTCAAGGCCAGGACTGGAGCTGAGGGGAAGGAACTGAGTCAGGAGACCTGGGTAGGAGGAACCTTGTGACAGAAGTGTCCAAATTACCCTGCTTGTGACTGCGGAGTCCTAGCAGTCCTGCTTCCCTGGCAAGGTTGCCATTTGGTGATGTCAGTACTAGACTGAATCCTAGCAAATGACACCACAGCCGAGGGACAGAGGTGGCCATTTTGTAGGGATCAACTCAGCGAAACTTGTTTTTACCACCCGTTTGACTTCGGTAAAGCAGGTTTCTGCCAAGAGCATGTCATCTCCTCCGAACATCGATGGAGTCATGTGGCCCCTCCTTCACGTCCTTTCTCTGTGCCTCATGGCTTCTCTAGAGAGGACAGAAACCTTTCAGAGTGACAAAAAGTCATTTCCTGGTGAACTTGGAATTCACCGTCATGAATTCAGCCTCTTGTAGGTTTACTGTGGAGTAGGGAATTAGGTGGGAACAGGGAGGCACAGGCAGGGCTCCCATCCACCCCTATCTGCCTGGACACCCTGGCAAAGTGACAGAGGACCTGGCCTCCATCTCCCTGGGGCCACTGTAACCACAAGAGGTCTCTCTGGCTCTAGGTCCCTGCTCTGGAAACAGAAAATCTTAAAGGCCAAGGTCTCTGGTATTCCAGGTCCGCCATACCTACAGTCTCCACTGGGCCCCAATTCCTGTGCCAGGAGGTAGGAAACACTCAAAATGGAAATTCAAGGCCCCAAGCACTTGTGTCTCCCACCCTCCATGAGTGTAATCAGCTGGAAGAAGATTGGGCTTTTGTACTGTGTTAAGTTCCACTCAAAAATTAGCATTTTCTTTGTAGACATGGCCGTCGGTCTGCCAGTCACAAGATAAGCTCCTTTCTCTAAAAGCAGCCAACACTCAGGCCACAACAGGTCGGCCCCTCCAGATCAGTGACTGTGAACCACGGTCAGCCGCAGCGTCCTGCCTCCAACGGCGCACATCGCGCCCCTCCATTGCTGCTGGAAGCGCTGAGAGCTGCGCCAGAGGAACTTGGCACATGTGTCCATCAGCTGTCCCCTTCAAGCCCACTGGAACAAACTAATTGCAAAAAGCCCAGAGCAGGAGGTGGTCAATACGCTGCATTGTAGGAACGAATGCCTGTCAACTGCCAGGCAGTTGAGGTACAATTGAAATTATGAGTAATTTGCTAAATCAGAGCCAACAGAACAAAGGAAATGAAAGTAGGTTTAAATATAGATTTGCATTCCCAATGAAACGTTTCACCTGTAAACCTTTGTTTCTTCAGTAATTTGTTGAAAAATGCAAACAGTGGCTGTAATTTCAAGGCTCAGCCCCACTTAAATGCCTCCTCCACCGCAGCCTGTCAAGTCTGATTCTTCTTAGTGGGATAATCAATCTGTGCCTCCATGGGGTCCTCTTCTATTTGAAATCCCAGGATCTGAACGTGTGTCCCAGACAGGAGGGGCACTGTGTTACGCTGAGCATCCCTCCGAACAGGCAGGGAGGTCTCAGGTTGATCACAACACTGACGCTGGCTTTCCTAAACCTCCCAGCGGCCATGCTGCCTGCCATTCAAAAGGGTGTCCCCTCGGGCAGCTCGGAGTCCTCCGGTGGATTTGGACACTGTTTTCTAGCAAAGAAAAAATCCCAAGCAGTAGATCGCCTCATGCTTGGAGCTGCCAGAAGAAGATGGATTCAGTGTTGTCACAGGCACTTCCCCAGGGAGCGTGACATCTGCTAGGCAGGGAGCAGAGCCTCAGGGCTTTTTCACAACAGATACTGGAGTTTGTTCTTTTCTCCATTTGCACCACAGTGTGCAGAAGGCCAGCTCCCAAGCAGAGCTCTGGGCTCCTGAGGTAGGAGGGACAGGCACAGAACTGCAAGAGCTCAGTTGGCATCAGTGGGAAAGCAGCAGGGAGCCACTAACTGTGGTCGGAGGGAAACTAAGTACACTGCAAGGGACTGATGGCGTCCCCAGGTACAAAGCAAGAAGGCACAGCTGGGGCAAAGGCTTGGAGGCAGGAAGATGCCAGGAGTTTGATGCTGTGTTTCAGGGGAAGGCACCTTGGACCACCTGTGTTCCTCTAACCACTGGAACTTAATCCTGAGGGGAATCCCTGCTCCCCTCTCCAGGAAGTGGAAGTCATGGCCAGGGACTATGGCAATCCAATTTGACTTCAACTTGGTTCTAACGGTGCCTCCTGCTATCCCTCAGTCCAGGTCCTCTCCTAAAGAAGGGGCCTAGCCAGGGCCTGCCCCACCTTCCTCCCACCCAAGCCGTGTGGCTCAGCCTGTCCCTGTGAGGCAGGAGGGAACTCAAGGTGGGACTCCTGTTCCTGCCCAGCCCAGACCCCTCCACTCAACGTGCTATCCATCCTGGTCTCCCGGTGCACCATTGGCTCCCTGCTATGTTGTGTGATAACACCCAGGCACACTTTGGCTAGATCACCTGCATTTTCACAGGGAGCTTTTGAAAGGAGAAAACCCACTCCGGACTCTCAAAGAGTCTGATAAGCGGCCGGTAGAAGAAGATGGTTAGGAAGGTGCCTAGTCCCCTCACACATCTGCCTGCACACATGGCCAGTCAGTCAGGAACACAGCGGGCACACGGTCGTCATAGTCTCCAGAGAGTTGACTGAATAGCTACTTCATCTGAGTCCATCAGTCCCCAGTGCTGAGAGACACACAGGGGGCAGACAGAGCCTTGACCCTGGGCACATGGCAATTCAGAAACGTCAGCTGAGGGCTGGGAGAGCCAGTCCAGGTGCAAAGGGACTTTTGTTTAGATTCATGTAATACTTGGAGACCAACAGACTCCTGCCTTTTATGGGTGCAGTGTGAGCCTGGGGATTCAAGCGATCATGGTGGTCACAAAACCAGAGTCCAGATCCAGAGACCAACCTGCCCCGCTCTTCCTGAGCCCATGTGTCCCAGGGAGGTGACCTCTGGGGGCCTCCAGAGCTGTACAGGATGATCCCTTACTCCACAGATGGAAAACTAGGTTACACACCGTTCAGAATCCCATGTTTACAGGCCCACCATCTGCATAGTGACCGTCTTGGTGAGTGAAGCTCAGCTGGGAAGATGGGGCCTGGGACAGCTGAGGTCCCAATGAAACTGTCCTCTGGGCCTGGGTCAGGCAGCTTTGCACCACAATAACAAGACACCCAAGATAATCAACTTACAAGAGAAAAAGTTCTTTCAGCTCCCAGTTCTGGAGCTTCTAGCTCATGACTGGGCAGACTCGCAGCTTTGGACCTCTGGCTAGGGTCGCAGATGACAATGCTGGGGAGCAGATGGAGAAGAACACTGCTCATCTCATGACCAGAAAGGAAAAGAGACAAAGAGCAGCTGGAATCCCACAGTCCCCTTCAGAGTTTCACCCCCCAGCAACCGAGGGCCTCCCACATCCCAAAGGTTTCAGTGCCTCCCAGTAGCACCACCCTGAGGACCAAGCCTCCAGTACACAGGCCTCTGGGGACAGTCCCTAAGCCACAGCAGTGTTGTGCCTCCCCTCTGAAAATTTCCTGCTGGTAGAAGGGATGCATTTTGACCCTTGTGATGCTCGGACTTCTGGTACAGGCAGCCATCTGTCGGCCTGTTGGCAAATGTGACCTCAGCCTGGTGTTCTTTGTGCCTTTGGTCTTTGGTTGGCCTCTTTTACCAAAGCCTCCAAGCATCCTGTCCACCTTGGCTAGAACTATTCTTGAATCCGAGATCAGGAGTCCTCGGTCCCAGGATGTGCGCCCCAGGGCTTGGGGATAGCGTCTCTGCTGCCAGGTCCAGAACCACACTTAGTCCCCAGTGAGATGTTTTTATTTTCCCAACCTTCCCACTTCCTGTTTATTTGATATTTTTGGTGAATCACATCCCAATCCAGGCCTGCCTCCTGCTCCATGGTAAATTGCCCTGGCTGTGACCTCATCTCCAACTCTGCATGTTGTAGGGGCGGCAGCAGAGCCTTGGCAATCCTCCCGCTGGGGCCGAGTGCCTGAGCTGCCACGGGAATAATCCAGGGCTGTGAGGGAGGCTTTGAAGGTGATCCTCGGGTGAGATTGCCAGGCTGGCACTTAAAGAGACCCAGCTGCAAGTATTTGATCTTCCCTCTCGCCTCTCCCTTCTTGCTGATTCCAGTCAGCCCAGATCCCAGAGACCAATGTATGAGCCTTCTCATCTTCCCTGCCATTCCCACCTCCCACCAGTGTGAGTGAGGACAGTGCCAGGAACTCTGGGCAGGACTGCAAGAGCAGGCTCCCAGCACACATCCATGTGAGTCAAAGCAGTGGAGCAGGGATGTATGTCCCTCTCTCACCAAGGTCAAAATCCTAGAATTCTATGAGGAAGTCTGCCATCTGTCATTTGGCAGAGGGCTCCTTACCCATACATTTCTACAAGATAGGAAAAGCGATGGCCCAGGGTACCATCCGGGCCCAGAGTGGCTCTTCAGTGACTCAGGGGAAGCTCCTTTCTGGCCAGAGTCCTGCATTGAGCTTCAGATCATCCTGGGAATCTACCACAGAGAACAACACAGGCCAGGGGCTGCACCTGTAGCCTGGCTGCCCCTCCCAAACCTGCCCCAACCATGGGAAGCTCACCCCATCCTTACATCCTCCTAAAGGATCCACACCAAGCACTGTGGCCACCTCCTTCTCCAAGGGCTGCTCAAAGTCATCCCTCTGTACATTAGCTTCAGCTCTGCCTTGGCAGTAAGCACTGCTCCAGGAAGCTCCACAGTCCTTGCTTACTCCCTTCCCTGGCACTCAGGACACCAGGACACAGACTACATAGATCTAAGGAGGTAGCCAGGTGACAGCTGACTGCCCCAGATGCAGACCCCAGTGGTTTCATACATTAGCTCATGACACCTGCCCTGCACCTGGGCTACAGCTGTGTGGAAGCCTTCCCTTCCGGTTCCCTCAGCCCTGCTGTATTGTACCACAGGCCCACAGGCCACATCAGATCTCTGAGCCGCTGTTGGCAAAATAGCCAAGCTCAGCTTTCCCTGAGGCCTCCACTGGGGCAGTGGTAAAACTGAGACAGCATGGGAAATGCCTGTTATTCTTACACATCCACTTTCCAACTTTGTAAAAAAAAACAATGAGTGATTCTGAGATAAGAGAGTGATTTATTCTGAGCCAATACAGAAGACTGTGCCCAGAACAAACCTCAAGTTAAGCACAGGACTTGGGCCAAGACATATTCCCTGCTGTAAAGAGACTCCAGAAGCCTTTTACAGTCCCAAAAGAAAGCCAGCGAGGTCATCAGGAGGCAAAGGACAAAAAGATGGAGAATCATCCACGAGACTTGGTGCTGCTTTCAGAGAGTTAGGGGGAAACTGCCCACAGCATTCAGGTGCTGCCTCCTTCCCAGCCTCAAGTGCAATAGAAGGCAGAGGGGGGCTGGGGATTTAGCTCAGCGGCAAAAGCGCCTGCCTGGCAAGCGCAAGGTCGTGAGTTCAGTTCCCCGGTACCGGAGAAAAACCAAAAAAAAAATTAAAATTAAAATTAAAAAAAAAAAAAAAAAAAACAATAGAAGCCAGAGGTCAGAGGAGCTGGCAGACATTATAAGATTCTCTCCACTAGACACATGGAAAATGCTAACCCAGGCACAGAGGCCTTTCAGCCAGATGTGGCCTCTCACACGACAACTCCCTCTGGCTTAGACCCACACTCGGCTCTGCCGCCTGGCCAATATGGCAGAGCTGTATCCAGGTCAAAGCCCCCACTGACGTGGATCTTCTGGCCTCTCTGGTGTGGACCAGCAAGACCTGGCAGATCCAGCCAGGTGTGCATTTACACTTTTCTGCCTCTGGCTGTGTGGTTGTGTGCTGTGGTGCTATTCCAGGTTGTGGGCATGCAGAGAATGGCAGAGAGCCACGAGCCCTTCTGTGTGGCAGGCCTGGGTGCTGAGGACTCAGTGAGTTAGCAGTTCTCATTTTGAAAGCCATCCTGGGTGTGACATGTACACACTGTGCTCCTTAGTCAAGTGTGATTATTGTTGCTAATAGTGTTAACTCATGTCTCTCTCAGAGGCTGAGGCAGGAGGGTCACAAGTTGCAGTCCAGCCTGGATACTTAACAACTTAGTAAGACCCTGTCTCAAATTTTTAACATAAATAAAAAGGGCCTGGGAATATAACTCAGTGTGAAAGCCCTAGGTTTAATCCCTAGTACAGAAAAAAAAAAAAAACAACAAAACAAGAAACAGTATTTCTGGTTTTCTGACTCATTCAGATGAAGGGTTTGGATAGCAAAGGAGGCTGCCTGCTCCCAGTCTGAGTTTTAGATCATGAGTATCAAGAGTTCAAAGGAAAGGTTTATCTGAAAACCCAGATCCTTTTGGTACCTGACTTGGACAGATTGGAGAGTAGGGATTAGCAACTGTATGTTGGTTTTCCAGAACTACTGTCAAAATGACCACAAGCTGGTGGCTTAAAACAATGGAATTTTATTCGCTCACAGTTCTGGGGACCAGAAGTCCAAAGTCAAGGTGTTGGCAGGTCCACGCTCTCTCAGAGAAAGCCTTCTTCCCGCCTCTTCCAGTATGGCCGCCACAGCATGGGTGACAGGGCTGTCCTTTGATTGACAGCACCCCTGGGCATCCCTTGGCTTGCTGATCTGTTTCAGTCTCTGCGTGGCATTCTCCTTGTACCATCTGTCAAATTTCCCTCCCCTTATCAGGACACTAGTCATTGGAGTAGGCTGACCTCATCTCAACTACTAATTCTATTTGCAAAAGACCCATTTCCTAATGGGGTCACTTCCAGGCACTAGCAGTTAGACTTCAGCACCGTGCAGCCCACAGCAATGGGGGTCTGTGGTAGCAAAAGTGTGGACTTTGCTCAGGCCACAGAACAGTGTCCTGAGGGGCTGGTGGCCTCGTGTACTCAGCCACTCTGTAGGAGACATGGGAAACTCAGCATTCCTCCTGTCCTTGAACAGGGTTTCGTGACCTTGTCTCGTCCACCTTCCTGGTCTCAGCTTAGAAGGTTGTCATCCTTCATTCTTCATCTGAGCCTCCAAGGAGGAGAGACCAGACTGTCAGAGCCCCAACACCCACATGGCTGTGGCCACCAGGGCTTCATGAGAAACCTGTGTAGAAGGAGGGGTTTTCCTTCTACTGACAGATCTGTCAAATACACTGCATATCCTCCTCCAACTTGTTAACAGACACTGACTGCGAGAGGAAGACAACCTTGGCTGGGTCCTGCATGGCGAGCAGCCACTTGGATTGGAAGAGGTCTTTGGTCCCACACACCTGTGTCCCAGCAGGACCTGAGCCCATGTCCTCTGCCTGCCCCGTAGGAATGTGCCCTGCCCTGTCACTGCCCTTCTTGTGTTAGCAGATGTGGGGACCATGAGGCATCCAGCCTTAGTCTGGCTGTGCAGTGGGGTATCCTGGCACGTGGAGGCGTCAGTGAGGGGCCCGGTATGGCTGTCACAGCATGGGTGGCAGGGATGAGCAGGCAGGGCGGAGCCAGTTGGGGCTTGGGCCACTTCCCAAGTTCTCTTATGTTTTGGGGTTACACCATCTTGGCAGCCTCCTTGCCTTGGGGCTGTGCCTCGGCCTTGGGGCTCCTTGAAGTGCTCCAGCTAGATATGAGAGAAGGTGCCTGTGTCCCCACACATGCCAAGGTAACCCAAGTGTGAGCGAGGGCTCCTCATAAATTTCACACCTTTCTTTCCTTCTTTGCTTTAACAATTGGGAACTGTAGACTTGACCTGGTGACTCCACCACACAGTGGACTGGTTAAACTGAGGCAGAGGCCACCAAGCCCCTGACGTGACTCTCGGCATGGCTCAGCATGTGGTATCTTTGCAGCCTCCGAGGGATGAGAGCCTGAATGGGCTTCTACAGGGATACCGGATCTACTACCGGGAGTTGGAGTCTGAAGCAGGCACCAGCCCCGAGGCCAAGACGCTCAAAAGCCCTTCCGCACTGCGAGCCGAGCTCACAGGTGAGCCCTTTACCTCCGCCTGGGACCACCCCACTCTGAGCAAGAGACCTGGTACCAGGGGAGCCTGGATGGGGCACAGACCCAAGCTGGGGACCTAGGTCACATGGCTTGCAGTAGTAGTGAATTGAGTACAGGTTTGAGGCTGGTGGGGCATAGCGAGGGGACAATGGGGCCTTGAGTGCCATGGACAAAGGGAGAACAAGCACCAGGCCCTAGGGAAGCATGGCTGTGGCATGTAGGGATGGCATAGGCCTGAGCGTGAGGCTGGGCCAGGCCCATCATGGCAAAGGCAGGCTCTGCAGTTGTCACAACATGTGGCCTCAGCCTGCAGCCTGGAGTCTCCCACCCCTGACCTGACCTGGGCCTGCCCTGATTTGGTCCAGCTGTCACCAAGGCAACCTCAGGAATGGCAGGAGCCCCCATCCCATACCTCCTCTTCTCTTGGAAGCGGGTAGAGGCTTTCATCTCCTAGGCCCCGACCATGGTCTCACAGAAAGCCCACCTGCCCTTGACAAGGATGCAGGTGGGGAGTAGGCCTAGAAATGTGCCCCTGGGCAGCGCCTTCCATGTCTCCCACCCCTCCCACCAGGAGGCTGCTCCCCAGCACTCAGCCTCTCCACCACAGAGAGATGCCACAGAGCCTTGGACACAGGTGGCCCTGATGGGTACAGGAGCAGTGCTGTTGATCCTGAGGAAACAGAATGGCTGTTTTTTACCTTTGCTCCACCCAGAGGGTGTTCCTTACTGATGACCCAGCAGTTGGCATCTCCCTGGGCTCTGCACCACAGAAGGCCCAGCCCGTAGTGGGGCCAGAAACATGAACCAAGCCACGCAAAGGTGCTTAGCTTTGGTGATCTCAGGGCAGGGCTCCACAGGTGAGTGCCAACAAGCTGACAGCCCTGCTTTCTGGCAGCGCCTAGGAGAAATCATGTCTGAGTCTTCCCTGGTGCAGCCAGGCAGGATGGCAGGCCAGACACTGTACACAAGTTTGGTTCCATCAGCGGGTGTTCTGCCTCTGCCTGTCCTGTACCAGTGTCTTGCTGTTGTAGGAGGAGCTTTGGTAGCCCCAGGGATGATGGGAAGGATGTGGGCAACATTGCAGTATGTACCTCTAGGTGCACGAGGGAGCCAGCCACTTCCTCTCATATCTGCTGCAGTAACTGCTTCCCTTTGTGCTAACTGCCTTTCTGCTTTGCTTATCCCTGATAGCCCAAAGCAGTTTCAAGACCGTGAACAGCAGTTCCAGGTTAACAACGTATGAATTAACACGTAAGTGTACACCTCTCCAGCCGGAGGCCACTGTGACCAGGCCTTTGCCAATTAGGCTCTCAGTGGACCAAGGGAAACCAGGTTGGATTAATGGCTCTAATTTCTGGATTCCACCCCCACTGCAATGCTGCTTCTCAACATGCTGAAATCATCAGGGGACAGGAAAGGAAACTTCCAGAAGTGGAAGCTGGAGGGTTTGTGGTACTGGCATCTGGTCTCCTGGGCTGGGATGGAGAGGAAAGTCGGGTTGGGCAGGATCTCCTCTCTGACTCCCTTGGCCCTTTCTTTTTTTTTTATTCTTCTTTTAAGTTGTGACAAAATGCACATAGCACACAATTCGTTGTCTTAACCGTTTTTAGTGGGTGATGCTGATCCACTTATCACCATCCACCTCCAGAGCTTTTCCATCTTCCCACACTGAAACTCTGTGCTCATTAAACATGAACTCTCCATTCCCAGCTCCCGCCATGCTGTTTCCTAGCTCTATAAATCCAGTAACTCTAGGACCACATATCCGCAGACATTTTTTCGGTCCCCTTGGCTCTGGCTTATTTCCCTGAGAATCAAGTCCTCGTGGTTCATTGCCTGTTGATAGCAGGGGACAGAATGTCTTTCCTTCTTAAGGCTGAATAATATTCCACTGACTACATGCTACACTTTGTCTGTCCATCCTTCCTCTGACCTTAAACTGTGCAGCTTTCCCTTTGGTTTTTGCCTGAGGGTGGGTTTCAAGATTCAGATGTGGGGCCTGGGAATGTGGCTCAGTAGTAGAACATTTGCTTAGCATTCATGATGTTCTAGCTTTAGTCCCCAGCACCTAAAAAAAATCTAGTATGTGCCTGACGGTGATCCCATAATGTGGTTTTCTTTGATGCAGGGAATGTGGCTGGGTTCGGAGGGTTGGGGGAGGGAAGCCAGGCCTTTCAGAGCCTCTCTGACATTTCTTGAAGGGCCCAGTCCACACCATGCCATTCTACCCCACACCCTATGGGCAGCTGACATAGCCCCTGGTTAGCAGGGCAAGAGTTACCCAGAGGTGTGTCTTTCCCTGTACCATACTCCTTCCCAGAGTGTCACTCGTCCAGTGGGTCCTTTGCTCACCCTGCGTCACTCTTTCCCCATGTTCACCACTCCCATGCACATGTTTGTGAAGTATCCACTGGAGCCAGTCACCTCCCACACATCCCTCAGCAGGGCAGCAAGTTAGAGCTAGGGGACCCACCCAGTTCTGGCCAGGAGGGTCCCCAAGGTGGAGGTCATGCTGGATTTTCAGCCTCCTCCTCCTCCAAGATTCAGTAGCCGTGTGAGTTCCTGGGTTGAGATCCGTTAGCCAGCTGTAGGGGTGCAGGAGCACTTCCTGTGGGCCATTCTCCATTGCTGCTGGGCGGAGTCGGAGTGTGGGACCCTGACTGAGCACATGGGCAGAGCCGTGCTCTTTGCTCTGAGGCCAGGATGAGAGGACCTCTGTGATCTGACTCGCTGAGGGAGGCACATTGTGGAGCCTGGTGTGAGTCCAGCACTCACCCCAGAGGTGGCACATGCCAGGCCTGGCAAAGCTGCACCAGCCCCACAGCAGTCTCCCCACGGGAGTTTCTAGGACACTTTGGCTTCAAGGTCAGCTCCTCTCTCCCTGTCACTCAGTGTGAGGCCAGTGCTCAGCCACCTACCTGTGTCACTACAAACATGGCTTCCCACATACACCTTTGTCTTCCTAGCACATGGTCATGAAAAACTCAAGGACCTCGGGTCTACTTATAGCTTTTTAGGTTTTTTAAATCCCAAAGACTTCCTGTACCTGTTGGTAGTTCTCTGGAGAGATCCAGGCCAGGGCTGGCTCCAACAGAGCCCTGAGAAGGCCCTGGGAAGGCTTTGGTGCTGCATTTCATCTTCCTGTTCTGTGGGTGCTTGATTGACAGCCAGGAGGAGCAGGAGGAGGAGGGATGTGGCCTGTAATAGGGCCGGAGACATGTCACAGACCATTGTGGAAAGCAGTTTAACTGTTCCCTGCCTCCCCTCGGGGTGCTGGTTCCTCCAGTAGGGGCATGGAGGGAGCTTTCTAAGGTGGTCCCACTGCCAGCTGACCAGTCTCCTTTACCCTCCTAGATCTGAAGAAGTACAGGCGCTATGAAGTGATCATGACCGCTTACAACATCATCGGTGAGAGTCCTGCTAGCGCACCTGTGGAAGTCTTCGTCGGCGAGGCCGGTAAGCTCTATCATCCCCTGCCCCCATGGCCACAGGGAGTGGAGCTCAGTGGCTTGGACTTGAAGCCCTGCTCTCCCTCCCTAAACACGTCGTGAGTGGGGTGAAGGTTTGTGTGTCGTGGCTGAAAGAGTGTGGCTTAGCAGGGTTCTGGGCTCTCCTAACAGCTCAAGTACAGCCATGCCTTGCCTTTGTGACCTAAAGGGTCTGTCCAGGATCCAGAGCTATTTATTGTAGTGTGATGACTTCGTTGCATAGAGAGATGTTCCCTACTCGATGAGGGTTCCAGCGTGTGGGAAAAGGGAACCTTGGGGTCTGGAGGTATGGGTGTTTGTACTTAATCACCCACTTATCTGTTATTCCATGGGCTTCTTCAGTGGCCCTGTGACCGGAGCCAGCTTCATTCATGGCAGCGTCACATTCTCTACGTCTGCAGAAACTGTGTGGCTCTCTGCTTCTACCCTGATAGGGTGTGGCTCTTAGGCTGATTCAGGGATATCCCTTTGGTGAAGTGAACTTGCAGTGAGACACAGTACTGTGACTCCAGATGCACTTACTCTTCCATCTGCCTCCTGGCCTCATTAATAAGGCCACACTGTCTGTGCCGACTAGGAGATTCCTGCACTTAGGAGCCCAGCTTTTAGCTGACAGCTTTAGAATTTCTGTGGCATAATCCTAGAACTGCTGCTCAGGTGGCCTAAGCAGATTGAGAGGTGACACTTCAGGCCCAGGACAATGAGAATGTCCCCAAGGATAGAGCCCTAGCCTTGGCAGAAAAACTGAGCAGCCCTAAGCGGGGAGGCTTCTGGGCCAGATGGTAGAACTGCATGTGGTGACCTTTGGCAATTTAGAGAGGTCATTGTTAGAAGCCAGTCAGTGACGCAGAGGGAGGGATCAGGCAATGTTTGCATATCTGTGGGGATGCAGAAGTGGAGCATATGTGATTCCTACCTCTCCTTCCTCAGAAGTCCGTCCTGGGTTCACTCAGTTTTCACAATGGGAGCTGGAGGTCCAGTAGGGAGGGCCTTACTGACAGAAGAGTCATACAGTGGAGGAGGGATGTCACCAGTGCCTCAGTAAGGGGTGACTGGCAGACTGCACTCCTCCAGAGCCTCCAGGCAGCTAGCTGGGCCCCCTGGGTCACCAGGGCAGGGATGGGAGATTGGAGACAACCAGCCAGCAGGGATGCATAGTAACTGAGCTGGCACATGGGACTTATGCCCACCACCAGCCTACACCCAGAGATGACAGGCAGGTCCAGGGCTCAGGACTCCAAGGCACAGCCTAGAAGAAAGAGATATAGCAGGGAAGAAGGAGATCAGGCAGAGGCCAGGCAGTGCCCTGTGGTGACATGGTGCCAGCTCCCAGCTCTGATTCTAGGGTTTGTTATTGCGACTTATAAGATACACATAACATAAAGCGTGTCATCTTAACCTCCGTTGCCACAGTTCAGGGAATTAAGCACATTCACGATGTTTGTGCAGCTATCATCACCATTCACCCCCAGAACTTTCTCATCTTCCCAGGGATTCCAGACCCACTGACCATTCCCTTCCCTTCCTCTCTTCCTCCCAGCCCCTGGCAACCTCTGACTTACTTTCTGTCTTAAATTTGCCTATCCTAGATATTTTATGGAACTGTGCAGTGTTTGTCCTTTTGAACCTGGTTCCTAGTACTTAGCATAGCATTTTTGAGGTTCACCCATGTTGGCATGTATCAGAACTACATTCCTTTTCCTGCCTGAATAATATTCCATTGGATGGATAGACTACATTTGTTGACCCATTCTTGTACTGATGAATGCTTGCATTGTTTCTGCCTTTGAGTATGTGAGGAGAGCTGTCAGGAACATTGGAGTCCTGGGTGTTTTCTAGTAATGCTGCACTAGGCTGGAGTCCCTGTTCTGTAGTCCCTGTTCCTTCCAACCAGGGATGTCCTCTTTTTCCACCTCCTCCCCTGCATACCCCTGGACACTGACTTGAACATTCTCCCAGGCTCTGCTGTCTGTATCCCTCATATCTCGCAGAGGAAAAGGAAGCCCTGCACATTCTACCCTGGTGATCACAGAGATGACCCATTGATGCTGGAGGAGACACTGAGTTGGGGCAGAGCAGGGCCTGCGAAGTGGGGGCACCCAGAGAAAGTGCTGAATGCTCACAGAACCAACCGGCCTGAGCACAGAGAGCATCTCTGGCCTTCTCGTGTCTGCACAGCAGCCACGGAGCTCCAGGACCAGCTCGGGCTTCCCTGCAGAGCTCTGACCCTTCCCCCTGCCAGGCAGGGCCAGTCTCTTCCCGTGTGGCACCCTGTGAAAGCCCCTGATCTCCCTCATCCATGGCACTGTCTTCTCTCCTGCACCTGTTGTCATCAGGAGGCCATGGCTGCTCCTCCCTCAAGGGCCCCTTGCCCAGAGTTAGTACCTGCATCACTCCTGCCAGTTCACGTTCCCAAACACCCACACTGGGCCATGGTCAGGAGGCGGCCACATACCCCTGTGCCTGGGGTGTACCCTTGAACTTACCCAGTTCTGCTGCCACCAGCCCGGCATGCTTCGTTCTCCCCCATGTTTACACCAGAGAGAATTTTCTGGAAGGGGAGGACAGCCGGTCATCCCAGCACCACTGCCAGGTAGTCATTACCATTCCAGTCTGCTTCTTGGGGCCCAAGAATCCCGCTGTAGTAATTCCCTTCCATTATGAGAGGCACTGCTAACATGCTGACTTACAGCAAGTAAACCTTCAGAAAACAAAACTTCATCCGCCAATTTCTGTTCACTTGACTAGGCACTCCAGAACAGCACAAATTAGTTGGCCTGAAATGCTCAAAGGCTTTTAAGAAAAACATTGCCAGGCACAGTGGCACATGCTTATAATCCCAGCACCCTGTGAGGCTGAGGTGGGAAGTGGCAAGTTCAAGCCCAGCCTGGACAACTTAGCAAGACCCCATGTCAGAATAAAAACATAAAAGTGCTGGGGATGTAGCTCAGTGTGAAGGCTATGGATTCAATTACCAGTGCTGCAGAGACAGAGAGAGAGAGGCTGATGTATTTGTGGTTTTATGAGTGAATTTGTGGGTCTGAGGTTGGCTCTGTCTTCTACTGGTTGTGTGACCAGGAGCAAATTGTTTAACCACTCTGAGCTCCAGTACTGAGGCATCATGGTATAGTGGGGTTACCTGTGAGCCAGAATGAGGAGCCTTAGCTTCTCATCCCAGTGATGCACTAAATCTGCCCTACCCACAGTGTGAGTACCCGGAATGTTCCTGGCCTGGGGTCGGCGACCAGTCAAGGTTTAGTGAAAGAATGAACAGGCCTTGACATGACTGGCCTCACCTGTACAATGATGAGATAGGTAGAGTGATGGTCTTCCAATCTCCTCCAGTCCAAATATATAATATTTAAATCCCTTTAACCTTAGGAGAAAAGGTAGCATTAGGAGCCTATTCACTGAGATTGATTTCCAAACATCCACGTTATAAACCAGTAAAAATAATGCAGAAATCAAGACTCTAGTCTGCAGGAGGTAGAACCCTGATGCACATAAGCTCAAGCCAAAATAATCATTTCTTAGCTCCTTGCAGTAGTTCATTTTCTGCTATAACAAAATGCTGGCGCTGGGTGATGAGTTGGACAAGAGTTTGTTTAGCTCACAGTTCGGCAGGCTCAAGGACATTAGCACTGGCTCAGCTCCCAGGAGGGGCTCATGGCAAGTGATGTCACCATAGCAGGAGGACAGGCAAACAGGAGATGTCTCAAGGCGAGATAGGAAGTCAGGGGCTGACATGGGGCAGGGTTGCTCTTTACAACCCTCTCTGATAGCTAACAGGGCTCACAGGAGGTACCTTGACCTCTTTCAAGGGCCTCCTATTAAAACTCCCCTTTCTCATCACCACCCTGGGGACCAACTTCCAATGTGTGAAACTTTGGGGAGTACACTGCAGCCATATCCAAAGCATAGCACTTCTGCAACAGCCTAGATACAGCGGGCTATTTGTTATCACTGAAAGCTCTGAAAGGTTCACCATCCCCTGGTACAGCTCCAGGCCTGGCAGGATCCAGTACCTCAACAAGCTGCTGCCAAGCTGCCCCTTGGTTCCACTTCCCTCTCAGTTGGGTGGCTGTCCTGCACCCAGGAGCAAAAAGCTCTCTTTCTGCACTGTCTACAGCAGAAATCCACTGGAGAATTTAGTTGCTACAGCTTGACTAATTTAGCTGCTTTCCCATTGCGAAACCAGTTGCTGTGGACAGTAACCTAACATTCTCAAAGCCAGGGACCGATGTCAGCCCTGCCTGGACCAAATGCACGAAAATGCAAATGTGGGAGCAATGCAAAGACAATCCTTGACTGGTCACCCTTGTGTTGTTGCCTTCTGAGGTCTTTGCCTTAGCAAAGTCCATTGTCGTATCCCTCCAGGTCAGTGGGCACCTTCTGGCTGGCCGAACTGAAGTTTCATTTTTCTTTAACACTGAGATTTGCAAGAAGTAGCCCCGAATTTTATTTGTTCTAAATGTGCAGTTCAGACAGGGTCTGATACCCTCTGGGGTTTAACCGGCTTTGCTCTGGGGATTCTGAAGCCTAGTCTCCACACTCATTCCAACAGGTCCAGTGTTCTCAACTGGTTCTGAAGAACTCCTCCCGTGTTGGGGAAAACATGTGTGATTACACTGCTGGTAAACTCTTTTCCCTCTCTTGTCGCTTTTTTTAAATTCTGGAGAGTGTAGCTGCATTTCTAGACCTGTCACATCTCTGTCTCTCACTCTGAAACCTGATGGATACACAGTTTTTCTTCTGAATTTTTATGGTTCATCTTTTACCATTAAAGTCTTTAATCCAGCTGTAATTTATTTTGGCACTTGGTATAAAATGAGCCTCTAAATAGATTATTTCCAGAGACATTTTCCTGAAAATAGCATCCACTGGTTCATTCTTTGTGGTGTGTCTCAATTGTGTTTTAATCTTAATACACAGTCTAGTCTGTTCAAGGGCTTGCTCATTTCTAGAGATATCTTTACCAGTGCTCTGGTGCCACCAGACCTTTCACCTATGCCCTGTCCCTACGCTCATATTTAGGAGAGCTTGTCTTATTCTTTTTTGTGTTTTCATTGTCTTATTTTTTGTGTGTGGGTTTCAAAATTCCTCAGCCATCCCAAAACATTCAGTCATTTTGGCAAGTGTTCAAATAAACAAGTTCTACTAGGATTAAATTACAAATTCACGCAGGAAATGCTGGTGTCTTCATTCACTTCTTTCCTCTCCAGGAATTGGCCTCTCTCTCATTTTGCATCTGGCGGCGGGGTTGACAATGCTCTTAGCACATCCTGCTTGTTGCTTATGGGTCATTCCTAGCAGTTTTATCATAGTTATTACTGTGAACCCAGCTAGCATGATGACTTATCCCTGCTCTGCCCACAGTGCTCGCAGCCTGAAGCTGGGGTTTACCTCATTTTTGAGACACATTAAATGTTAGTCCAGAAGAAAGAACAACCTTGGGCCTGAGGGTGTAGCTCAGCGGTGAAGCACATGCTTAGTCTGTGCAAGGGTTAGCTCCGCCGCACCAGGAAAAGAAAAAAACATAAAAGAGTGATTTTATTAAGTCTTTAAAAAGGGAGCCAGGACTTGGCTGTCCTATATCTAATAGGGAGTAGCTGCCAAGTGCAGATCAGCAGCCTAATGCCCTGAACTTTGGTCTTTGGCTCTGCAACTTTTCCCAAAGAGAAAAGAGACAGACACATAAACTCAGTGTTCGTAATCACTTGATCACTGTGAGCAACATGCTTTTGGCATGTACATTGCTTTAGAAGACAGAAGAGCCTCTCCAAACTATTGGTTGGTTCATTGTTATTTTTAAACCATGAAGAACATGCTGTAGAATATGGGTTTTACCTTTCCTATAATACTACCAGCTTTTAATTACTCTTGGCTGGAATGAGAGAAAAATAACAAAGCTTCTAGCTGTTTCAGCTCCCCCTAGTGACAAATAAAGCCAGTCCTAGAGCCCATTAAGTGAAATTAAATGGATTCAGAGCTGTGCTGGTTTGGAAATGTGTTTATAATGAAGAAAGAATGGCAGTTGCTTACAGGGTAATTAATGTAGTTGCCCCACACTTCCCAGGGCCGTGCTATCTCATCATTGCCCGTCAGTGGGGTGCCTAGGTGACCATTAACAGGACATGTGGCAATGACCTCATGCAGACCACAGGCAGTTCCCACGGTTCCAGGGGCCCCAGTCTCCCTGCCCACACCATGAGCACTGCTGGGCATAGGCACAATGCAGTCTTACATCAGGAGAGAGAGTGAATGAATATCTATCGGTGACCATCACTGTCATGGTCGCCCAGTGGACACTGCTGTCTCCAGCTCACAGAGGAGTCTTTGACTTCAAAGATGGGTAGAGTCACTTTTTATCAGGATGCTGAATCAGGGTACAGAGGTCTCTGGGGCTCTTTTCTGCCTCTGGGGCTGCAGCTCAAGATGTCTACTCCCTTACACAAACATGTCTCTGAAGCCATAACTGGGAATTTAGACTGAAGCTTCCTGGAAAGGTGCCCTGCAGGGGTCTTTCTGTGCAGGGGTAGCTGGCCACCCCTTCACCACACCAAGGAGGACTGATATCATTCGGGTCATCACTACCACCTCCAGCTCATATGACCCAGGCCCCCTCTTGGTGAGTCCACCGAGCCAAGCCAGCAGCCCTTTCTGGGAAGAGCACTTATGAGCAAGTGGGAGGGGCCCCTGGCAGGGTGAGAAGGGCCGACTGTGCTGGATGCGGTCCAAAGACTCACATGCTCTCAGGACCAAGCCCTTGTGCACAGAGGTGGACCTGGCCTAGAAGAAGAAAGGCAAGGAGGCTGACCTGGAGACAGCCTCGTAATGCCAGGTTTGGCGGCCAAGCCCACAGGTGTGGGCTGTGGCTGGGCCCCTCTCTTGGGGCTTCATCCAGAAGGTTGTTATCCCCACCCTACTGTCTGTGCAAGTCTAGGCTCCACACAGCTCTGTATCAATGCCTGATGCTACTTGGAAAGGATCCTATGTGGCCCACAGTCCTGAGTCAGTGAGTGGCCCTGTTTCCTGGGAAACCCTCTGCTGTGCTGTATCATCAGTCCATTGAGATGGCTTCACTTAGCATCCGTTTGCCTAGGCAGTTGTGGCTGAGGCAACAGGAAACTCCAAGGCCTGGGCCCTGCCCCGGAGGAGCGCCTGCTGTCTGGCCTGGGGTCTTACCACGGTGCAAAGCTCTATGAAGTCCAGCCTTAAGGGGTCAAGCCATGTGTGTGTCACAGAGCTCAGGGTAGACTAGAGTAGGGGCTGGAGCTGAACCTGATCCTGAACCATCCACCTCCATGTGTGTGACCAGGAATACCAGCCACCTTCAAGCCTGGCATCCCACCTAGAGGGGATCCACACACAGCCCTCTGGTCACAGTGCCATCAGAGGGAGTGGAGGATTTGAGAGTGCTATGACTCTAATCCCAGCCATCCACAGCTCAGACAGACTCACCCAGAGGGCTCCAGCTATGCTGCCACCTCCAAACCCTTCAGCTTCAGACCCTTCTGCCCATGAAGCTGCACTGCTCACAGTTATCCCTGGGCTCTTGACTTCACATCCAGGCCCCCTCCCCAAACCATGCTGTCCCCTTCTTTCCCCGTTCCCTTCAGCAAAGGCTGCAGACATGTCCCAGGGGCCAACACCAGGGCCATTGCTGGAACAAGGTCTGCTTGGAACACAGCCACACCTTTTTCTGTAAAGATCTAGACAGAAATTATTTAAGATGCATCTGCCAAAGAAAAGCAGTGTTTAGTGGTTGGGACAGAGGACTTGTGTCCCTCAAAGCTTAAAATATTACCTGAGCCTTTGCAGAAAAACCTTCCACTTCCAGCCTTAGAAAACAGCTTGTACCTTAGAGTCAGACAGATCCAAGTTCAAATCTAGTCCATTCTGGGGTGAGTAACTTAGCCCCTCTGAGCCTGTTTTTCTCTAAGTCACCAGATGAAAACAGAATGTTTCTCCAACAGCATGAGTTTTGCAAACACAGCTGCATAAGATGCAGTTGATTAATTATGGTCGTAATCTACCAGTACACAGCACCTTTGGTTATAATGCAAGCGGGGTAAGGCCCTGAGTCTCACTGTGATGGGAAACTGACTCTGCAGGCACGGAAAACAACAAACAAGAAGCAGAGCCACGTGGCAAAGCCAGTGTGTTGGAGAGGCTTTAAACTCTGCTTATCTAACAGTAGGTGGTAATAGTGATGGACCTGATAGGAAGGAGTAAGCGCCACTTGCTAATGATGGGAAAACAAAGATCATTACAGGATGAAATCAGAACCTGAATTTGTTCAGAGGCAGCGTGCACTACGGAGCGCTCAGAACTAACCTTTAAAGTTGAAATATCTGTCAGGAAAATACATTTATTAGTATAAGTCAAAAATTCTCTGGCCTCACCCTTTTCCCATTAAAAAACCTGTTTTCCAAACACCATTTTAAACCCACTCAGTTTCTTAGGATGGCCGCTGCCATATCCTGGCAGATCAGCTGATGCCCCCTCCCAGGCTGGGGAAAGGAGGGTGCCCTGTGTCACTCTGTGGTTGGGATGAGGGCTGTCCCTCAGGGGTTCTTGGTACAGTGTGGCCATCTTCGGGAGTGGGGCCTTTAGGAGGTGGAGCTTGGTGGGAAGTCCTTAGGTCCTGAGGTCATTTAGAGGCAGACCCCCACAGGGGGTGGTGGGGCCCCAGTCTCTCTGCTTTCTGCCTCGCCATGTGATCTCTGCTCCCACCAGTGCTGTGACACAGCTAAAGGGAAACTCCCCCAGAGCCTGTTTGCATGATGTTGTTTGGATTTTCAGCATCCAAAACATAGTTAAATAAACCTCTTCTCTTTATAAAGTTAGGCTACCCCAGGTATTTTGTGGTAGTAATGCAAGATGGACTGATACACCTCTATGCTCCTAGACGATCAACAGAAGGATCCAACCTTCTCTCACATATGTGTGTGCCTAGTCAGAGCCTTTAGTGCTTATCATCACCTCTACTCTGTGCTTTGGAGGTGCCTGTGATCAGACAACCTCAGTTAATTCCTGCTCTGTCCAGCATTCTGTCACCCTCACCAACAAATGGGCCACCACAAAGGCCCTGTGCAGGTCTCATTTCTTCTTGGATTTTAGCTCTGTTCCATGTATGGAGTCAGTGAGTTATTCCTGGATACTCACATCTGAAATTCAATGCTTCTGATGGGTCTCCACCAAACTCCAGCTAGTCTCTGAGCTCCCAAATTTGGTAAAGGCTAGGCTCAGGACAGGCACCCACCCAAGGACCTACTGCTCCACTTGAGATGTACTAGTCAGCTGATACTGTGTCACAAGTTGTCCCAGTTATGTGCTAGAAGCAACACATCTACTAATTCATTGTTTCTATGGGTTGGAATCCAACCAGAACATAGCTGGGGGTTCTGCTTCAGGGTCTCTGGCAGAGTGTCAGCAAGAGCTGTGACTCTGAAGGATCAGGCAGGGATGGACACATGTCCAAGCTCACTTACACAGCTATTGGCAGTATTCTGTCCCTGAAGGGCTGTTGGTCTAAAGCAATGGTGGTAAACCTTTTAGAGACCAAGTGCCCCAACTACAACCTAAAACCCACTTATTTATCACAAAATGTCAACTCAGCAATTAAACCTGAATACTGAGGTTTTAGTGTAGAAAACACAACCTTTATCTTACAAGAAAAACACAATAACAGAACTCTCAATGATACAAACAGCCTGCTGTGGCACACATGCCATAGGTCCACCACCACTGGTCCAATGCCTCCCGGGAAGCCTTGGCCAGAAGCCTTCTTGAGTTCCTTCTGTGAAGGGCCCTCCCATGGAGCATCTTACAGCTGGGCAGTTGCTTCTCTGAAGCCAGCTAGTAAGAGAACAACAGGAGTCCCACTGACAACATGGAGCCCTCCCTGTCCCCCACCCCACTTCCCTAGCAATCCCCTGGGTGGAGAGAGGGCAGAGTTGACCCTACAACTTCAGGGAAGAAGTCTATAGTGAAACACATGGGTCCAGCTCTCCTGAAGTCCTGTTTTCCAGGAGCCAGTCATTTGTTTCATCCTCAAACTCTTCAAGTTTGGTATGTTCCCATTTTAACTCATGATAAAATGTGAGGCTCAGAGAGATTAAACACAGTGCCCTGAGTCACACAGGTAGACCCAGGTGTGAGGACTGAGACTCCAGGGCTCTGGCCCTGGCACAGACCTGTGTCTGGACCACATGTCAGCGACTTTGCTAAAGACAGTTTGCTGACCAGTTTCCTGATGTTCTCTTGTGCACTTTCTAGGAGGGATTTGGAGTTCAGAGGACAGGTCAGGCAGCCACAGTGGGACGTGGCCACCTGAGGAGGCTGCTAGAGACCCAGGTGTGGACTTCCCACCGCCCCTCGGAAGTCTGTGGGCGGCAGGCTCGGAGTCCGGCTGCTGGCTGAGCACGCTTGAACCCACACATCTACCAGCTGTGGCTGTGGGCAAGTTGGTCTCCCTGGGCCTTGGTTTCTCATCTGTGAAATAAGGCCACTGAAGAGTAGGGTGATGAGAACTGTGTGAGTCAGGTGAAGGGCAAGAAGAGTCAGCTGGAACACAGAAACGCCTGCAGGGTCCCCAGAAGCACCTCTGTGCGCATGTCACCTGTGAGCTGTCATGATTGCCACAGCTGATGGGCTAAAAATCACCTCTACCTGCCTGTGACCTCAAAGTCGTGCAGAATTCTGGAGACGGGGCTCTAGGCTAAGAGAAGGGTGGTCTACATACCTCACGTCCATTACAAGTATATAAAATATGGGCTTCCCGCTTGGAATTGCCTGTTGTGAGCATTTTAAAAATTACTTGGCAGCTGAGCATGGTGATACACACCTGTAGTCTCATCACTAGGGAAGCTGAGGCAGGAGAATTTGAAGTTCAAGTCCCACCTGAGCAACTTAGTAAGACCCTGTACCCAAATAGAAAATAAAAGGACTGAGGAAGTAGCTTGGTGGTGGAGCATCCCAGGTTCAATCCCTTATACCACAAAAAAAAAGAAAAACATTACTTTATAATGCCAGCTGAAGTTCTCTTTGTGACCTGCAGTACTGAGGACTGATCTGCAGTACTTTGGACTCTTGGCCCATCAGAGGCACTGGGCAATGAACTTCCTCTTCCAGGACAACAGTCATTCGAAAACTTTGCTGTCAGGACTGTGATCTTGACTGTACACAGGAGTTTTGTGTTTCCTGGCTTACCCACCAAGACCACCAATTCCGCACTCTCTGGCTCTCCTGCATCAAGATGCTGCTCCCCCTCTCCAGTTCCAGCTAGCCTCCAACTGAGTGGATGCAGTGTGTTCTGCTTAGACCTCCTTCATGAGTGGAGAAGGCCCCAGTGATCACATAATCACCCAGACCTGGAGCACGTCTCCAGATATCCCTGCTTCAGGGAACAGATGTTTTGGCAAAGTTTGCCGAGAAGGTAAATTAGATTAGCAAATTCTATTTCCTGTTTACTTCAACAGGGAGTCAGAGAGAGTATTTGACCAAGAAAATGTTGATGTAATTATAGTGAATTGATGAGTGTAGAATTTTTTTAATCATGTAAAGAAATTTCATTATAGTAAAACATTAACAATGATCCTCAAATTATCAGTTAAAAACCTGTGCTACCAAAATAATATATGAAAGTAGAATCCTAGTATGGTCTGTCATAGTCTAACATGCATCCAGCAAAAGCAAGTGCTCAGCACGACCAAGATGATTCAGCAACCGCAGGAGCCCTGCATGGCGAAGGCTGACCCTGGCGGTAGTGGCTACCTGCTGGGGCCAAGGGTGGCCCTAGAACAGGATGACCTTCTGCTTACTGTGAACCAGACAGAAGCTTTTTCACTTTGGACTTCCTTCCTTTCCCACCTTCAAAAGTGCCCTTGCTCCCTGGCCCATTGTCCCATGGTAAATCCTCCCCATTACTTAATCAAAATGTTCTGTCTTCCGGAAACATGCACCTCCCCAGCCAGAAGCCACCTCTCCTGGCCCTGTGAATGTGTGCTCACTTCTACCTTGCATTATCATTACTGTAATTTCTCTACCTTGTGAAATTATCTTTTACATCTATGTATCCACCCAATCCCAGCCCTAAGCCCGGGGCCTGGTTAATATTCAGGAAGTGTCCAGCAAATGCGCACTGTGGAAACAAGAAAGCCTCGGACCTCAGTGGCTCCAGCACCCACACAATGCTCACCCCCGCATGGCCAGCCCTCAGGACTTGCCATGCCTTTCTGCCTCCTGTTCTCTATTTCAGACCAAGACTCAGCTAGTCTAGAGGGTGTGGGAAAGAGAGGGCTGTGGCCACATAGCCCTATGGAACTTCTGTGATGTCTGGCTCCTGTTCCCCGCTGCCCATGTACTGCTGCTGTTCCCCTGTCTTTGATCAAAGAGAATCATGTGGTCCATGGAGTTATCAGAGGCCACTACAAGTCCCACAGCTCTGCCACTGTCTAAAGTCAGACAAATGAATCTCCCACCACGGGGAGTGGATTTTTCTTTGTTTTACATTACCAGGGATTGAAATCAGCAGAGCCTTCACACTGAGCTATACCCTGGCCATTTTTAATAATAATTTTATTTTGAAATAGAGTCTCGCTAAGTTATTAAGTTGCCCAGACTGGGCTCAAACTTGCCTTGGAGTGAATATCTAAATAGGAGAGTGAAGGACTGAATGAATGAGCATCCTCACTGCAGGGTCAATTCCTACCATTCTGAAACCTCCACTTGCTCTCTCAGGCCTCTGCTGCCCTACCAAAGGCCACATGCAGCTGTCCCTCATCCTCAGGGATCCCCTTATCATCAAGGCTCCATCCGAAATGCCATTGAAACTGTCAATGTGCTGAGCCTGTATATGCTAGTTTTTCCTATGTATATATATCTGTGATACAGTTTAGTTCATAAATTAGACACAGTAAGCAATTAACAACAACCAATAATAAAAGAGAGCAGTTATAATAATATACTGTAACAAACGTTACCTGAATGTGGCCTCTCTGGAATTTTCCATTTACTATTTGTGGACCAATGTTAATCTCGGGTAACTGAGACCACAGGTGGGATAAGACCATGGGTGGGGTACATGTGGAGCATTCTTCTTTCCCTTCTGTGGTTTGAGTGTGCTGGTGTCATGTGCTGCTTCCCTGCAGCAGAGTTTCCTACACCCCAGGCAAGGGCTGAGTGTGGGCTAGATACAGGGCCCCGTGGTAGTAAGGTCATCCAGCCCTGAGAGGACAAGGAATAAACAGAAAATGAGGCCAGGGATGGTGGCGCATGCCTGTAATCCCAGCACTTGGGAGATTGAAGCTGGGGGATTGCCGCAAGTTGAAGGCCAGCCTGGGCTACACAATGAGCTCAAGGCCAGCCTGAATTGCATAGTGAGACCCTGTCTCAAAAAGACAAAAAAAGGAAGGAAGGAAGGAAGGAAGGAAGGAAGGAAGGAAGGAAGGAAGGAAAGAAGGAAGAGAAAGAAAGGAAGAAAGAAAGAAAGAAAGAAAGAAAGAAAGAAAGAAAGAAAGAAAGAAAGAAAGAAAAGACTGAGTTGGAATAACCATTGTGCTCCAGTGTCTGTTTCTTTACCCAACTGAAACTGATGGCCGGCCAGGGTGGTGAGCCAGCTGAGAACTGAGTCAGGTGGGCAGAGCGCTGCTATAACTTTTCTGTAGGGTTTCCCTGCCAACCTCCACCCCGCCATTTCCTGGCATAGGCAGGTAGTCCAGGGAGAGCCAGACTGTAGCCTGGCTCAGCCCACAGCATGCAATTTAGTAGGCCTCCCCAAGCAACCAGGCAGGATTCCAGAAAATTCTAGAAACCTCTGGAACACTGCTATAGCTGTCAGGTGCAATGCTTCTGGAAGCCCCTGAGCCTTCTATGTTACTACTTAATGAAATCTCTTTCCAAGGCTGTTCCAGTACCCTGGTGCAGATACAGGAGCAACCCCGCTAGGACTGGATGCAGATAGTTCTGTCACAGTGTCATCAGCTCTGCATGAGACCTACAGAGTAGATCACAGACTTGCACCGTAACCTTTCCATTCACCTCTGATGCTGTTTGTAAGCAATCTATGATTCAGCAAATCCAGACCTTCCTGGTTAAAATGCTTTTTAAAAATAATTTCATGCATTTTAAAGGAACATGCTGGCTGTTATTTGTGTTCTCCTTATGCCACAAATGTTTAGATACGGAAACAAAAAGGTAATGACTGAGCCGGCACTCCGTGGACTCCCCAACTGCACACACGTTCCTTGAATGAGGCTTGCATTCAGCACTGGGAACAGCAGGGTCTTCCTGAAAGTCAAGTTCTATCAGGCTGGAGAGCCAGCAGCTTTCAGGAGCCAAAAAAAACGAGTCTCGAAACCAACAAGCTCTACTTAGTGTTTACATATATTTCTTTCTTCCCTGCATGTGTCATCAACAACAAAAAAAATTCTTTGTTACCTGCAGAATCTTTATAGCACAAAGTACCGTACTGCAGCATAGCTGGCGGGGCCATGGAAGTATCTCAGCTGCCTGAAACAGCACCCGGGCCTTTGTCCAGTGTGTGTCAACCCCAGCCAAGAGACACATGGGCTCCTGGGTATGGGGTGAGGGGGCTGCCTGGAGCACATGAATTCCATCACTTCCTGCAGATGGACATCTGAGTCCAGGGATATTGCTGCACTGGGTTTGGTTGAGTCCATGTAAAGAAATCCTTGGGGGCATTTTTTTTTTGGGGGGGGGGGGTCCTAACCCACGACCGGGGTAATGGCCATGCTCAATTTTGCCTTTCACATTTTAATTGTACAACAGTAATTTTGCAATAGAGTTGCCGATGGCAAACATGCAAAAGACATTAACTTTATTTATGTTTTGGATTATTAATGTGGCTGTTAAAATTCCTCCAGTTAGTTTTGATTGAATTGTTTTTTTGTGTGATTCTGTTGTTTAATGGAGCGGTAAATAAGAATTTCTGATAATGAGGCTGAGCATCTGTCACAGCAACCTGGTGTGGGTTATTAACATTTCCATTAACGGCAGGGTGGGCAGTGATAATATGGAAACCACACAGTTAGAACAAAATAAATAGTCGGTGTCAGGCTGAGCGGGTGTTAATTACTATTTTATTCTACACTGGGGGGAGCAGAAAGTGGGGAGGGGGCGAGGCGGAAGGGTGACTTACGAGGTCGTTCTCTCCCCAGAAGGCCTCTCGGCCTGGGTGCTGGCCATCTCCCCAGACTGTGACTGTTTGGTCACCTGTGTTTATAAATAGACTGAATCCAAAGGCAGCTGGCCCTCCTGGAGGGCAGGCCAGGAGGATTGCAGGAGGTAAAGGGAACTCAGCTAGCTTCTGCTTTCCCAGAGTCAGGAATCCAAGAAAGACTCCACACAACTCCCCAGGGTCCAGCCTGGCCCCAGTTTCCATCAGGAGTGTCCAGATGGGAGAAGGGAGTAGCTCCCAGGAGGTAAAGAACAGATCGTCATGAAAAAGTACCCAGCATGGACTTAAGAGACAGCATGAAGCTGGCAAGACAGAGAGGACAGAAATGTTCCAGAACGTGGCACATACAGTCTGCTGTGACCTTGACATGGTACCGAGGAGGGATCACCTCCCACTGGGAGGGAGGCGAGGAAGGGAGGATTTGGTACTCAGAATCTGCAGCCAGAGCCAGGCCTCAGAGCAACTTGTAGCCATGTTCATAGAAACCCGATTCCTGCTCCTTAGGAAGGCGTAGCTCCGTGATATCCCTACACTAGCTCTGTCTAGAATGAAGCACTATACCCAGGACACCTAAGCTTGTGACAATAGCACAGACCTCTTCATTCCTGTAACCTCTGCCCCAAACTCAGCCTTTCCCCAATCAGGAATGTTAGCACAGCAGTACCTGTGGCGCCCAAACCCCAGGTGCCACTGGGACCTCCAGGTGTCCACCACACTCATGACTGCTTTGATCTCGCAGCACATGTCAGACCATCCCCTGAGCCTGTGCCCTGTGTTCACCAATATCATGTTTGTTGTTGAGTATTCAGTTAACTTACCTAGTAAAATCAGTTTTCCCTGCAATTCTATATATTTTATTTGTGGATGTAGGACTGTGCTAGCAGAGCTTGTAGCATTCCCTGGTACCGTACAGGGCTTACTAAGATCTGCAGTGATGCAGTGTGGAGCTGCCTGAGGCTTCCCAAGCTGGGTGATGTCCAGGGCAGTCTCCTATGCTGTCCTTCACGGAATTAGGACTTATGTGACCCCTGGGGGTGTGTGGTGGTGGTCCCAGCTGGCTCATAAAGAGACATCCCAGTTACCCTCATGTCCTCTTCTTCCCTCAGCCCCAGCGATGGCCCCACAGAACATCCAGGTGACCCCACTCACAGCCAGCCAGCTGGAGGTCACATGGGACCCGCCGCCTCCAGAGAGCCAGAACGGGAACATCCAGGGCTACAAGGCAAGCTGGTGGGGGTGGCTCTTCCTTCTGCTCACTGTGCGCCCGGCAGGAAGCCCGAGGGCTTCAGCTGGGATGCTGGCCCTGCTCCAGGGCGCTGCCTGCTTACTGTGCCCTGCTGCTTTCTCAGCAGCAGATGGACAGCAGACACAGCCTGGAGGCCAGGCCCTGGGTCAGAGCTACTGGGCGAAGAGGCGGGTACTCACTGAGGCTGCTTTTGCCCATCACAAAACAATGCAGGTGGCAGCTTCAGTTCATCCAAAGGTGCTGAGGACTTGTCCCTGCTCTGGACACTGGGCCTTGCAGTGGGAACCTGGCCTCTTCCTATGTCTACCCTCGAACCTGCAGCCCCACTTGCTATTAGCAGCAAGAACCAGGGTGTCCTGAAAAGAATATGCTCTCAATCCCAGCATTGCACTGGATCACTACTGGACGTTATTCTCAATTCACTGAGTGAAACTCCGGGAGGAGGCCCGAGAATTGCATTTCTAATGAGTCTGCAGGTAGTATGGATTCTGGGATCCCCATTTTGAGAGTCACTGACTGAGCTAAATGCAGTAAAGACGGAGAAAAAGAAAGGCAGTCTAGTGTACCACATATTGGGAGGGACGATTACACAGAGTGGTTTATCCAGCGGCAAGTGCTCCTGGCTGCTTCCCTACCCTAAGACATAGGAGCCCTGAATACCACGAAAGGCCCCTGCAGAAAATACCCACATCCTTCCCCAGAATTAATGTCCTTGTCTGGCCTCCAGGAGCCCCAGTTGATCAGTTACCAGATTCTCTGGGCTTGCTTTCCCTGATGACTATTGGGCCAATTAAATGTCCATTTAAAAATGATTTTTGTAGGTGTTTTATGAAAATTAATACCTTCCTCCATGGCAGGGCTGTTACACTGATTGATGAGGTACTGGAAGGTCCTGTGAGCCCGGAGGCCAGGTGCTATTTATGTATGTCCAAAATATGTTTTCTCATTTCCTTAATGATAAAGACATTGAACTTGGATATTGATCACAAGTTAGCTGGGGCTATGTGAGTGCAGGATCCTCTCTGGTCAGCTCCCCTATGTCTTGCAGTTGGAAATCAGCCACACGTACCAGTCAGGCCTTGCCCCTCACAGCTGTGAGCTGGGGGTGTGCAAGGTGGGACACTGGCCTCAGCTTCCCCAGTGCTCCACATCACATCTGTGTTGCTTGTACACCCAACACATGCTGCTCTCGGGGCCTGGCTGGGGCTTAGGCGCATGAGCCAAGATGGACCCACAGACTGGTGTTGTCTTTGGGCAGCTCAGCTGGCACTGGCTGGAGCAGTGGTTCCCAGCCAGCTGTCTAGGGAAGCAGTTCTGGCAGCCAATTCAAACCTTTGTACTTAGACATGAAGTTTACCTGTGAGCATATCAAAGCTACCTGGGAGGAAATGCTATCCAAGGGAGACATGGGCTTTCCCACCAGGTCCGAGCCCAGTGTGGATCTCTTGTGATTTTGCTGCTTTAATTTTCAAAGTATTTTTGCCACATGGAGCAAATATTTGGCTATAGGATTTAAACAAACTGTGAGAATGTTTGGGAGGTGGGAGTTTGAGGCTCATTCTGTGGATGGGTCAGAGCAGGGCTAGACAGTGGGTGGTCATCTTCCTGCGGGACAGGACAGAGGCACACAGTGGGGTGAGCGCTATAACACAGGCCCAGGACTAATGGCTGAAGGGACGAGGCCTCTGTCCTCTGGCCCCACTTTGAGCAGTTTGACTGAGTGGTGCAGCTGACAACTCAGAAGCATAACCCATTGCCTGACAGCACTAGCAGCAAGGACCTGCATCCACCCCACCAGGCACCATGCTCCCTGCTCCCTCAGGAGAGGGCTGTCACAGTCCTCCTGGCACACAGCCCAGCCTCATCTCAGGGCTTCCCCATGCCCGCCCTCAGCCTTGTCTTTTCCTGCCAGATCTACTACTGGGAGGCGGGCAGCCAGAACGAAACAGAGAAGATGAAGGTCCTATTCCTCCCCGAGCCCACAGTGAAGCTGAAGAACCTGACCAGCCATACCAAATACCTGGTCAGCATATCTGCCTTCAACGCTGCCGGCGACGGGCCCAGGAGCGACCCCCGGCAGGGACGCACCCATCAGGCCGGTAGGTGGGCACCACTTTCCTCTCTGCAGGCCTTGGTTGGACTGACTTTGAGATCTCTGGCTTGTGTCACTGCCCTGGTAGTCTCTGGGGCCCCTGGTAGAGCAAATTGCCCTTTCTCTTGGTTTCCACAGCTTTGCTCTGCCTGACCTTCACATCCCCAGCTGGGGATCTGGGGAAGAGAGGCAGGACTGGGTGTGATTCACACTTCCCCAGTGCCTGGCCTGGCATGGTGCTAGGTCAGTGCTAGACGATGATGGAAGGAACTGGACATGTTTTCTCCGGACCCCAAGAGGGTAGCAGAGGGAGGAAGGATTCGTGTTTCCAGCTTGGCCTCATTCCTGATGCTCAAGGTGCCATCCAGAGCCACCTCACCGTTTGTGCAGATCGCTGGGGGCTGAGCTCCTTGTACGTGGAAGCCAGGCCCAGGCCAGGTGCTCCTGGGTTTTCAGCCCACACGCCACCCCTAGAACAGCCACATACGTGGGCCAGGTCTGACAGCAGATGGAGCTGTGCCGTGGAGCTGCCCTGCTGGAAGGCCCAGGCCAATAGGGCCCGGCACATGTACAACAGGCCACCCTTTCAGTGCACCTCCGTTTCTAGTGGCCTGGTGATCAGCAATCTCCCCAAGAAATGGAAGCCTAGCTTTGGATCCTGGGGCTTTCAGTGACCCTATGTGAGACCCAGGCTTGGGAGACTGTGGATGAAGATGCAGGGTTCAGATATCCCCAGTGTTTGGTGAGTGGTGTCAACAGACTGATACTCCACCCAGAAGACTGACCCCTGGCCAGCGCGCCTGACACATCTCGGGGAGACAGCTACACCAGAGTGCGAGGGCTGCCTCCTTCTTTCCTCGTCCAGTACCACAGGCCAGTTTGGGACTCTGAGTTGGAAGAACATGGACGATTGGTGGAGCAGAGTGCAGGGTTGAGCCTCTTTGGGACACTGGAATGTGGTGGTTTGTGGACTAAAGGACCCAAGGACAGGCAGAGCAGACAGAGGGTGGGTGCCACTCTAATGGGTGCTTCCAAGCAGCAAGAGGTATGGGATGGAGGAGACCAGCTGCCCAGCAGCCTGTTGGGGGTGAGAGGACAGCCTAGTACACGGCCATCTGCACAGAGCCCAGGCAGAGGGTGTGTGAGTGGCCCTGCCGTGCTCCCAGTCACACACTGGCCTTCATTCCCACCAGCAGCTTCAGGTACCCAGCCAGCCACCTCCTGCTCAGCCCTGCTGCCTGAGCCTGCAGTGTCAAGAGGTTTAGATGAAGGAATAGGGGCATCCTCTGAGACCTCTGGACCCCTGTGAGAGGGGAAAGGAGGGAGGAGGGGAGGAAGACAGGGAGGAGGAAAGGCCTTGCTCACCACGGAGCACCACCTGTCCCTGAAAGAGCAGGGCAAGAGTCCCTGGAACTGTCCGGTAGTCTCTGCAAACCGCCATAAGCATGTCATTTTGTTTCCATCCATTATTCATTTTCAAGCTTTTGTCAGCCCACCTCTCGGCTCCTTTGTGTTTGAGTCTGTCATTTTCTCCGCCCTGTGTTTCTGATTGATCCTGGGAAGTTCGGAGGTGATCAATGCGTCTCCTTTTCATTCTGTGGCATTTAGACATTTACTGGGTTGAAAATAACACCTAATAACATTTCCTTTCCTATGTGGAGGCGCAGGTGCGTGTGTGTGATCCATAAAGGCGCCATTGTGAAAGTCACTACAGTGTTCTCCGTCCTTCCAGCTCCTGGGGCCCCCGGCTTCCTGGCATTCTCAGAAATCACCTCCACCACACTGAACGTGTCCTGGGGGGAGCCGGTGGCGGCCAACGGCGTTCTGCAGGGCTACCGAGTGGTATACGAGCCCTTGGCGCCTGTCCAAGGTAAGAGCAAAGGGTTCAGGAGTGGGCACCACACTCCCTCACTGCTAGGAACCCAGGACTGCCCTGCATGTCCAGGTTCAAGGCAATGCATGCCCCTTGGAATCATACCATGAACCTTCCTTGACCTAGTCCCTAATGCCCAAAATATCTCTTTTCTCTCCCTCCTGATTCTAGTCCATATCATCCCTGACAGAAGTATCCTAAGTTCTACTCCAGCACTGACCTTCCAAATACCATCTACCTCTTGGAGGAGGTGCAAATGCCCGGCACTCCTTCATGCTCTGGCACCCCCTCCCCTTCCCCCACACACTCAGCAGTTATTCATTAAGCACCCACTGCATGCCGAGAGCTGTGTAAGTGCTGGAATCCACTGACCCAGGAAAGCAAGGATCTTCACTGACTTGTGTACTGAGATCCTGCTCTCCCAAGTTCAGAGAGTTTCTATTCCAGGAAGAGAAAGACAGTACTCAAATAACTAAATCACCAAGCAGAAATCTGACAGTGACAGGGGCTTTGAGAAAGAAGGATGCAGTAACGGGAGTGTGTGGGGCTGGGAAGGCGCTGAGGGTGAGGGAAGACTCGCAGTGCCGATGCCTGAGGGGGAACCTTCCACAGAAGTCTCACTGCGCAGTCTGAGGGTAAAGCTTGGGTCGCCCTGTAGAGAGCATACCACCGACCAGAGCTTTCCAAGGTGGTCTGGAGTTTCCTGGGGAAGGAAAGTGGAGCACAAGGACCAACTGCTACGAAGCCAGGGTCCTCCTGGCTAAATACCACCCGCTGAATGCCACGGGATGCAAAGAAGATTATTGATCAACCTAGAACGTCCTCCATCAATCAGAAGCAGACCCCCAGAGAGTGCAGAAGGAGAGTCAAGACACAAAGGAGCCTGAGCTAAGGCACCAAAAAGGCTTGAAAATGAATAATAGATCAAAACCAAAGAGGGAATCCAATTGGCTGCTGGGAGAATGGGTTGCAGGGATCAAGGAAGTCCAGATCTCCAAGAGCAGCTGAGGCAGCAGGGAGCTGGGCAGAGGACAAAGGGTAAGGAAGGTAGAAGTGGAGGTAAGGGTGTTTTCTGAGAGCAAAGCTGATGGAATCCACCCAGGGACTGCAAGAAGGGGTACCTGAGGGGTCAGAGTGTCACCTGTCTCCAGTATTATTTTAATTCCATCCGTGGCCATCTGTCTGTCCACTGGATTACTAATGTGCCCACTGAGAGCCCTCTGGCATTTCTTCTCTCCCCGTCGTACACCTAGAGATGAGTCCAGCTGTCTCTGCCCCATGCTATAGGGCAGGTTCCCCCCAGTAATGTACACAGACAGACTGTAAAAATTATAGATTTTTAATGTCTAGGAGGAAAAATATAACCAGTACATCAAATAATATTGGCTCTCCATTTAAAGCAGTGATAAAAGTTTCCTTTTAAAATAAGCACATTCAGATAAAACAGGGAGGTGATTTGAAGGAGGACATTTAAGCACTGGATTTTATTTCACCGAATCTAAGATGCCATTGACTGTAAGATTCATTGTCATTTTATGACATGCTAAGGAAGAAAAAATGCTTCCAATAAACTATGGCCCAGTAGTTCCGTACTGTCAATTCTGAGCTGCATCCCAAATCAGAGATGTGAACACTGAGAAAGAAAACCAAAGTGTGCCTGAGACGATCGATGAGCTTCGCTGAGTGATAGTGGGGAGATCTGTGGACACGGCGTTCTCAGAGTGCAGAGCAAGCACCGGAGGGATGCTGAATTGTCCCGGCCCCTGCTCAGCTGTGCTCTGTGTCTGGGAGCTGTGTGGCCCTGACGTGGCTCATTTGAGGTTGCAGGGGCAGATGTGCAGAAGGGGACCAGCCTGTTGTTCTGTGCATTGCACAGGGACACCTTCCACCCTGCCCGCCACCATTCCCTCCCCTTCACACACACACACACACACACACACACACACACACACACACAAGTCCATGTTTCATGAGCCCGTGTTATCAATGTGTTTTACAAGAATATTAAGCAAAGAGAGCCATTGAAATGAGAAATGATTACCAAAAGACCAGGGTTCCAATTTGCCTATGAGTCCTTCCCAATCAAAGACAGCTTGAGTCTTCCCATTCTTCCTCAAATAAGCAGCTCACTAGGATGCCCTGTCCTGTGGTAGTGGGCTGCAGAACCCCGAGGTCCCTACAGCATGCACCCCTGAGCCCTCCCCATGGGCAGCTACCCTTGGCCTTATACAAGAGCAGTTGCTCCCCAGACCAGATAGGCCCACTCAGCATCCTCAGTTGGAAATTCCACATGTGATCTCTTAGCATATTGTGAGTCCCTCCTCCCTGCGCTCTACTTTTCTCAGTTGCTTCTGGGCTCCTGTAAAACCTCCCAACCACAGTCTCTGAGGGATATGACCCACACTGCTGGTTTCCCACGTACTGCCAGGGTGGAGTTCCTTTCCCATCACAATCATTTTGCATTGATGGGAAAGTCAGAGGGCATCTGAAATGTGTCATAGACGACCACAGTCATTATGTTCAGTGCACGTGTGGCTTTCTGTGTGCACCCTGTCACCAAGACCTCACCAGTGCCATAGACAGGCAGCTGTGTATTTCATGCTTATTACAAACGGCACACTGTGCTATGCATGTTCCAGCCCCAAATCCCCGAACTGCTGCCTCAGTTCCCTTGCTTAGGCCAAGAAACCTTTTGTAGAGCCCTTAGTTCACTTTCTCCAAACTTGCATTTGGAGAAGAAAGAAAGAAAATGGAATTTGAATGCAGGTGGCCCTATTCCAAAGCCAGGCTCCACTGCTTGTGCAGAGGAAATGTCTGGAGTGCTGCGTTTCTGGAAGCGAATGTGGAGGTGAGCGACAGAGACGGAGCGCCAGGAGGATCTGTCACAGCAAATCTCCATACTGCAGACAAACTGTGGACTGCACAGCAGGTGTGGGTTTGTCACTTGCCCCAAGTGACAACAGGAGGATCACTTCACCCGCAATCATTTTCTTCACAAGTCATAAGACCGTCTGTCACTGGCATTGTCCCTGTCTGTCTCCGAGGGCTGGCTTTGTCCTCTGTGATGTCTCTGCTGCTTGCTCCATGCTGGGAAAGTGGAGGGGAGGAGGGCGAGCTCTTGGTCTTCATGGCTTGCACTCAGCCTGCACGTCAGGTCAGGTCAGAGTCTCAGCAGATACAGCCCACAAAGAGCAAATCACCACAGGTTCTGACCTGGTGCGGGCCTGGGCATGTTCCCTCCTTCCTGATCACTGCACATCTGCCCTACTGACCCAAGGCGTGCGGGCTGAGCTGATCACAGTGCTGGGGCACTACGGCCCCCAGGACAGGTGCACCTGTGAGTCGGGCTCCCAAAGACTCCCTCCGCCCCGACTGTTGGATCCGGATTTCCAACAGGGAACTGCTGAAGTAGTAACTGGATCTCTATATGATTTTCAGTATTTTAAAATGTCTCCTAGGAGCTGCATGTTTCTCGAGACATGTTTGCAAGCATAGTGAGAACACCCAGCATCTTTGTTTGGAGTAGAGTTGTATTCACTCTGCAGTAAAGGTGGCTCTCTTGTGAAGGCTGCCAAAGATGAGACAGACATGTTTATGTGTGTGAAGGTGAACTGCTACAGGCTTGAAGTGTGCTTTGCAGACAAAAATCTTTAGCATGTGCTACAGATAGTTTTCAAAAAGGGGGGAAGGTTGTCCAACAGTGGTCTTGCCTGCTAGTGATGGTTGGTGGATGCTCAGACTTGTCCTCCTGGCAGAGACGACTGTGAAACCCTGGTATGTGGCACTGACCGGCCAGGCCAAGGGAAGCAGAGAACACTACCCTTACCCAGTGCTGTCATCCCATCAGAAAGATAGTCCTGGGTCATCCTGTGTGCTGAGATGAGCCCACAGGCATGGCTGGCCAGTCCCTGGCCAGTGCAGAGACCACCATGCCACTAGACCACCACGCCACCCAGACTACTAAACCACTGGACCGCTAGGCCTCCTGGAACACCGAGACGCCTGCAGTGCTCCACCAGCCTGTTCCTTGGAATCTGGTCTGATGGCAGAGCTATTTTTATGTTTTTAAAGATGTTTTAAACAGAAGTATTTTATGGAATTGCACCCTGAGGCTTTGTAGTACAGGATGTGGTTTAAAAATTGACTAAATAAATAAAATTCAGACACACTTGAGGTGGAGGGAAAGCCAGATTGGCTCTACCTCCTAGTGGGATCAAGTTTACAAAATCTGCGCATGGGTTTGTTTTTGCTCTGAAGAGAACAAGGTCATTTTTTTAACATCAGAAAAAGAAGCTGCTGGCAGAATAACTTGGGATCTGACAGCGCCTAGTTCATCTGAGGGTGACAGTCATCATGTTTCCCTGGTTGCCCTTGTGACCTCTTTCCTGAGCATTGTGTATAAGGTTTTTCAGGCTCTGTGAGCAGCAAAGGCCCCATTTTTGTACAGAAAAACCCAAATATGGAAGGTCAATCAAAATCAGCCAGAATCACTCTGAAAGGGCTGGGGATTTAGCTCAGTGGCACAGCACCTGCCTGGCAAGCGTGAGGTCATGAGTTCGATTCCCAGTACCAGAAAAACAAACCAAAAAAAAAAAAAAAAAAAAATCACTCTGAAATAATTTGGAAGAAAATAATTTTGCTGAAAACTTGTGTATAAGAGGCATAATATGGAAATAGTGAACCAGTTGGAAGACATTTCAGAGACCTTAAGGATTAGAGAAATTTGCTCTGATGGATTGGAATGCTGGTGGAGAGAAGGCACTTTGTTCTGCTTCTCTGAAACAGACCACTGAAGTTACAGGTGCCAAACAGGGGGATGTAGTTCAGTGTGAAGGCTCTGGGTTCAAACTGCAGTATGGCTAGATGAATGACTGAGCTGAAGAGCACCATGTGTCCTCCTGCACCAGGGCAGGCCACCCCCGGATGCTGTGTCTGGTAGTGACAGGGCAGTTAGTCCCAGGGCAGGAGATGCCACCCACCAAGCGCGGAAGGCAGTTCTGCTGAAAAGCTGCATCCTCTACACTCCTCCAAGAAAGGCCTGACAGGGACTGGCCCACTGAGAGCTCTGAGAGGTCTCATAGTTAAGAACTCACTTAACATTTTTTAAAAAATGCATCATCTTCAAACTTATTTAACCAAAGACCCTCATTTTCCCTTCTGGAAAATACCACTTTGTATAATTTTTAGTATTTATCCTTCCCCCAACACACACAGATACTAAATTTCAATTTTCTAGTTACACGATAATCTTTCTTACCCATTGTTTTGCTTTCTGCAGTTCCCATTACTTGGAGTCAGTTGTGGCCTGGAAACATTAGAATGGAAATTCGAGAAGTAAACAGTACACTAAGTTGTAAGCTAGGCCCCATTTGGAGTGGTATGATGAAATCTCCTGCAGCCTATCCCATCCTGGTTGGGATGTGAATTGTGCCTTTGTCCAGTGTATCCATCATCTGTATGCTACCCACCCCTTCATCACCTGGTAGCCATCACAGCTTCCATGAGGCTGTCCAGGAAACCCTATTTTACAAGAGCCCCAGAGTGCAAAGGGGCACCATGGCACCAAACAAGAAAGGACAAGTTGACTCTGGTACTTAGTGGCAACACTGCAGGGCGCCCAGGGAAAACCCAGTGTGCCTGAGAGCTAGTACGACACACAGCTCTAAGTAGACATAAGGTGCCTTGGAATGTGTCTCCCATCAATGGAGGTGTTCCTGTACTTAATTCAGTCAGCAATCTTTTTGCATTGCTCACTGTCTCTATTGTCATTGTTCTTGAATCGAGGCATCAATACTTACAGTGATAAATTTCTTTATCTTAGCTTCAAGGGCCACAGATGACATTCTCACAAGTTTTTGAGCCTGTAGGCCACAAGTTGGCCAGTCCACAGACCACAGAGCCCTCATGGAGGAGCCTACCTCTTACCTAATCCAGTATATTTCTGGGTGTCTTCTGTACCCTTCTCTTCCTTGTGCCTGAACCTTGAGGCTCATGTCATCTACACAAATGACTCAGGATTTGGTACAGCTCAGGGCCATGTGGGAAGGGGGCCCTCTCTGCAATGCCATCTCGGGAGCCTGTACTGAGACAGGCAGGAGAGCGCCCCTGCCCATGTCACCCATGTGTTGGACAAGTGTCCTCCCTCCTTCCAGAGTTCCAGTGAGTTAGGCCATCTCTCCCAGGCATTGTGGGTTGGGTTCTTTTCTTTGTCGGCACTACTTATCAAACTTAAATTCTAATTACACTTATCTGTGCTGAAAATTGGCCCTAATCACCGCTTAAACTCCTCCTAATTGTCAGAACCACTTCCTCAGCCAACTGCAGGCTGTTCTCCTGGTTATCACCGCAGATCAGACAGTGCTGGATTGCTCCTCGGGGCCCAGCGCCTTCTCCTTTTTGCTTTTTGCTGGTCCAGGTGTGAGCAAGGTGGTGACGGTGGACGTGAAGGGGAATTGGCAGCGCTGGTTGAAAGTGCGTGACCTCACCAAGGGAGTCACCTACTTCTTCCGGGTCCAAGCACGGACCATTGCCTACGGGCCTGAGCTCCAAGCCAACGTCACAGCTGGTCCCGCCGAGGGTGAGTGGGACTTGGGTGACAGGTGGGCACTGGTCATACCTTCAGTCTCACCTCTGGTTTCACGGAGCTGAGAATTTGTCTAGCTCCTCAGCCTAGCCCTTCTGGCAGGGCAGAGCTGCAGAAGCTTGGGATATTTGGGCAACGTGGAGGTCTGCAAAGGAAGGGCGTCCATGCAGGTGGGCTCCTCATATGTGAGTGAGCAACTTCTCATGTTGCGTGGACATGTGTGTTTGTTTAATGGGAACACAAGCAAGAGAAAATATAGTGGTATCTCAGTTCATGAACGCTTTTGTTTGGTTCACAAACAGAAGTGTTAGGCAAAATTTTGTTTTTGTTTGCAAATTCTGCATTGGGTGATGAACAGGACTGCATCTGTCTCTCCCACACTAACACAAACATGGCCATCTTTTCCAGAATTATGGAATGATGAAGTTCGTGAACTGAAATGAATTCAATTTTTGAAATAAAATTTAAAACTTTTCGCATGTCACAGGAAGGACTCTGGAACTTCCCACTTAGCCAGCTCTTCACCTTTGCTTAGACACTGATGCAGCCATAGCACAGGACAGTATGAGGGAGTATAGGTGCTGGGTGCTCTTCCTGTACCATCTCTTTCTGACCTCTGATCACTTCCTGATTTTTCTTTTAGTCTTGAGAATTGAACCCAGGGCCTTCACACTGAGCTACATCCCTAGCCCTTTTTATTTTCTTTTAATTTTTAATTTTTTTTTAAATTTTGAGACAGTGTCTTGCTAAATTGCTCTGGCTGGACTCAAACCTGAGACCCTCCTGCCTCAGTCTTCCAGAGAGCAGAGATTACAGATGTGCTCCACCACAACCAGCTCACTTCCTATTTTTAGGATGAAGTCCATCGTAGAATGAGGGTTGGTAACCTGCCTGGAGGGCTAGGAATCTAGAAGACCTGGCCTCTCACTGGAGGATGACCAGTTCCCCCAAGATCAATGGCTCTATTCTTCTCTCTTTGTCCTGCAGGGTCCCCAGGTCCCCCTAAAGATGTTTCAGTCACCAAGTCCACCTCAGACCTGACCCTTCAGTGGACAGAGGGCAGCCCTGGAAGCACACCCACCACTGGATTCGTCATAGAGGCCAGGCCTTCAGGTAGGCCGTGCGCACCCGGGAGCAGTGGGGTCTCGGCCTGTGGCGGGCAGTGATGTGGAGCTGGGGCCGGGAGGGGTGAAAGGAAAGGCCCATCCTCCTGCTCCTCCTGTGTTTCTGTGACCACAGCTCTGCTGTGACCTCACAGCCATCAAGTCACGGTGCATTAGGTACGGGACTCTTGCCAGGAGGATGGCAAGTTTCATTCTCAGAAACAGGCGGGTGGCAGCTGAAGGACACTTTGAGATTCTCAACCAGACCCGAGAGTGTCTTTAGGGACTCACCTCAGGGGTCAGACTCTGGCAAACGCAGACAAAGACATGCCCTGCCTAATAATTACTAATATTCTTGGGCTTCTGAAAATCAGCTCTAAGATCAGCTGCTGCTCTGCCTTTCACCCACTTATTTCCATTCTACATCTTTCATCTTGTTCACTTTTTATTTTCTATTAATGCATCTTAATCATACACATTACAGGGATTCGGTGTGATATTCTCACATACTATACTGTGCCCATTGCTCATAGCCAAGCACTTGTTTTCCACACAACATACCCAGCACCTTCCCCATCCCTATTCTCCTTCCAGGTTGACTTTTCTTAGTTTCCACATTTGCAAGAAAACATGCAGTATCTGTCTTTGTAGGTCTGGGTTATTCCATTTAACATAAGGTCCCCTCGTCCCATCCATTCTACTGCAAATGAAAGGATTTCATTCTTTATAACCAAGTAATACTCCATTATGTACCTATACCACACTTTCTTTCTCCATTCTTCTGCTGATGGGCACTAGGCTGTGTCTGTATCTTGGCTATTATGAGTAATTCCCTTTGGATATGACCCAACAGTAGGATTGATTGCTGGGTCATGTTGTAGCTTTAGCTTTTTGGGAAACCTCTGTACTGTTCTCCATAGAGGCTATGCTAATTTACATTCCCACCAATGGCATAAAGGAAAGAGTTCCTCTCGGCTTTCATAACAAAGTGTGGACATTATCAGAAAAAGGAAATTTCTGATGAGTTGAGCAGGACATGGCTGCTGGAAGCAGAAGGCACCTCCAAGCAGAGACTTCATGACCTCCAGAGGGTGCCACTGTGAAGAGGAGCACCTTAGGCTGAGCAGAGTGATCTGTCAGGGTGTCTTCAGAAGGGACAATGGGCCACCTGCCGGGTAGACTGCAGCCCAGGAGTCAGTTGGGTCCAATATGTAAAGAGGCCGTTAGACCAAGAGGAAAGACCTAGCTGGAAAGATCAGCATGTTCAGAGATGTCCCTTCCTTCCCCACCACCAAATTACATTTACAAGGTTACAAGTTTGAAGTGCCTTCTGGAAACTTCTAAAGAGGACCGAGTATGTAAGACCTTGTTAGGCCACTGACAAAAAGACTTGTAAGACTGAAAGGCAGCCTGACAAATTCTTTGGCTCAGAAATACATGAATTTAGCTGGGTGTGGTGGTACACGCCTGTAATGCCAGCACTCTGGGAGGTTGACAAAGGAGGATGCCAAATTTGAGTCCACTCTGGGCAACTTAGTGATTTAGTGAGAGCCCACCTCAGTGAATGAATGAGCTGAAGGCGTAGCTCACTGCAAAGGCTCTGGGTTCAATCCCTAGGACTGCCAAAAAAAGAATTCATGACTTTAGGCTGCTGAGGCGGGCCCTGCTGTTGTCTGCTGAGCAAAGCATTTGGCCAGCTCAGAGACAGAGGGCCCCAAACCAATGAAGAGTCTTGGACCTCTGTGGTCACTGGGTCCCCCACATCTCTGAAAGCAGCTGGACCACAGAGCAGCCACGTGCTGTCTACCAATAACATTTGATGTGAGACAAAGAGCTGGAGCCCAGTGGGAGGTGACTTGGTCCTTGGGGATATGGCCTGGAAGGGACTAATTCCGGTCTTATGGAGTGAATTCCTTTGCTAAGAGTGAGACGTTTTAAAGGACTGATGCTGGCCCTCCCACTCTCTGGCCTCTGTCTCACCTTGTGATCCCCACTCGCACATGCCACTACCCCAAGATGCCATTCCCATGTTGTGATACAGCCAGGGAGGCCTTCACCAGAGCCAAACAGCCACCAGCACCCTGCTCCTGAATCTCCAGTGCTGTGAGCTTGAGTAGGCCTTTCTTTTATAAAGTACACAGACTTGGGCATTTTTCTACAGCAACAGAAAATGGACTTATGGACCAGACTTAGGGGTAAAATTCAGCAGCTCTATAAACTTGGATGGGAACAAAACCCACAGTTGTATTTTTATTAACCTCTAACTGAGATTTAGCATTTCTGTTCCTTATGAATGAGGGGTATTGCTGTACCAGGGTCATAACAAACTGCCACAAACTGGGCAGTTTAATCCACAGAAATCTTTTGTCTTGCAACTCTGGAAACTGGAAGTCCAAGACCAAAGTGTCAGCAGAGTTAATTGCTTCTTATGACTGTGAGGAAAATTCTGTTCTCTGCATTTCTCCTAACTTCTGCTGGCCCCTGGCCACCCTCGGCTCATAGGTGCATTGCCCCTCTCTGCCTTCCTTTTCCCAGGGCCTACTCAGTGTGCTGAAGCTCCAGATTCTGCTTCTTGTTAGGCCACTAGTTGATGCTGAATTAGGAACTCACAGTACTCTAGTTGACCTCACCTTAGCTAAATACATCACAGTCACTCTGTTTCCAAATCAGGTCGTTCTGAGGTATGGGTGGTTAGGACTTTAACATAAGAATTTGCCCATTGTGGTGGCGGGGGTGGAGGCATAAGTCACCAGTAACAGGTAAGATGCCTCTTAATTAACGGCAGGGTCTATGACTATGCCAGCTGTGGAAAGCATGGCTGCCTACATGACATTTCAGCTGTTGCCGATATTCCACAGTTTTGTTTACACTTGCTGTGACTTTGAAATTATAGTTTGTTTGTAGATTCTGTCAGACCGCATTAGTCCTAATAGTTTGTGAAGTTGCCCTACAATAATGGTCACAGATCGCCTAAATCCAGCTCTCTCCACACACCTTCAAAGAAACACGTAGCTGAACAAGTAGCACAAAGAAAAACAACCCACAATCATGTCTGCACTAGCACGAGTCAGGGGTTCCCAGGAACTTCCACTGACCTCTAAGTAATGGAAGCATTACCAGGATAATCGATGTCCTTTTCAATCCCACTTCAAGAGTCTAAAACCATTCTGAGGAGATGTCCTTAAGAGTCAGTCTATTGCCAAGTGGGTCAGTGGTGCCTGCAGCAGAGTAAGGAGCCTGATCTAGATAACCAGAGCTGAGTCTTGCCCAGGGATTTCCGTCCACCTGGACGCCTGTCTGCCTCAATATCTGTTATCCCAGCAGACATGTGGCTCTAAGAGAGCTCCAGAGGAGGTGTTCTGTGCCTCAACTGTGCCTCAGCTGTCCCACTGTCAGCATCCTGGCTGTGACATAGGGCAGACGCTACCACTAGGGGAAAGCCGCTAAAGGTACCTGAATGCCTCTGTATTATTCCTTATGACTTCATGGGACTTAACAGTGACCTCAACATAAAAAGTCAAGTTTAAATAATAAAGAGCTAGCCCGGGCTCCCCCTGTTCAGTCCAGCACAATAATGTGTCTTTGAATCCAGCGTCCACGTGTACAAGATCAGCTGTGGAAGACGTAACACCTCACCAGCCAGATGCCTCTGCCTGCCTTGAGCCTTAACTCCCGTGACTGAGTCTTCGCACTTCGAAAGAGCAGGAAGATCTTGATCCGCAGTCAAGGGCTCCCTGGGGGCCATGAACGACTTCTCCAGGTGCTGTCAGTTAGGAAACAGGCCCCGGGGGGCAGGATCCCCAGCTTCCGGGCATCAGCAAGACCATGTGAATAAGAACTAATCAGTATGTTGCTCGGCTTCTTGCTAGGCCCCACGTCTTGCGCAGAAGTCAATCAGAGGTCTGTGCTCAGCGGGGTCACTGTTGGAAGGTGGAAAGGGACCCTCCAAAGGGGACTAAGACATGGTGAGACTGACCTGGAAGACACTGCCTTTCTCAATGACAGCTGAAGATCTTCCTTTTGCATCCATTTTAATACCTGAGGTTTGAAAGCAGGTTGCCAACAGTTTCCCCTTTCCGATCATGAGCAGAACCAAAGCAGGCTGTGGGACCCTAGACCTGAGAAAGCTGCCCCCCACCTCTGTGACTCGGGCACTAGCAAGTTGGAGTGGAGCAGGAGGCTTTTATGGATTGTCAATATTTAAACACCTTGCTGGTAGCCAGGGGCCTGGATCTCAGCTGTCATCTATTTCAGGCCTCATTACACAAAACATTAAATGCTGTATCTTCTCATTTTCTCCACCGAAGCTCTCTGAAGACGTCCTCCAGGCAGGGAGTGGTTTACAAAGGTGGTGCAGGCCTGGTCTATGAGAAGCGGCGGCATGCTGGCTTTGCAGGCACTCTGCAGTAGGTGGGCCCTGTCGCCCCCAGAGGCCTCACAGCCTGATAGCTCCACATCCAGCCACATCCCTCCCCAGCCCTGGGAGACACTAAACTCATTGTCCGGGTAGCCGCTGCCCCGGGCCCAGGTAGCCAACAGATAGCAGAGTAGTCTCTTCCTCCTCAGTCTGCATCGTGGCTTCCAGCCTGCAAGTTCTGCTGAAGAGCCTCATGGCCTCCGTATGCTGGGGACGCAGAACTGAACAGCAGCTAATGAAACTGACACAGGGCTAGGACATAGAGCCCCTCTGATTCCCGGAGAGGGTGGCCCCGAGTGTAGTCTGAGGACATGGCCATCAGGTTCTACCAGGACAGACAGCAGCTTATTCATTTCCATAGCTATGCGTAAGTGTTCCCCAGTCCATGTACAAAGCTCCCTGGAAGACAGTGGCAACTATGCAGTGGGCAGATGTGGATGACTTATTTATACAAATCATTCCAAGGCATTTTACTGTGTAGCTCACGAAGCCTAATTTACATATTTACACAATACACTGGAATGGCACTAAAGGAACTATAAATATATTTTCCTCTCCAAAGCAGCCATGAAATACATAATTAGACCGTGCCTGGAACACACAGACAGTGTATCGCTTTGTTCACAGATGATGCCTCCAGCCAGAGGGAGAGGAGGGATCCTATCCATTCTCATCCTCCTGGGCTCTTCCAGGCCCTTTCCCCTTCATTCTGTTGATTTTCAGTTTTCAGTTGAGCCAGGGAGAAAATCAGTATCATCCCGAAGGCAGAACATCCACAGAAGGTCCCACATCAGCAAATTGAGCAGGAGTACCACAGCCACTGCGGCCCTGCCTCGTACAGCCCACTCTTTGTCACCTCTTGTCATTCTGTAGCCTCGCCTGTTGACAGCATGTCAGCCCGCGTGTTCCATCACAGGCCACCCCTTGCACGCAGGCACACATGGCTTGCTGTCTTCTGCCTCGAGTGAGGATAGTAAAAGTTGGAAGGACTTTTAATAGCAGATGTATTCATGTTGTGTTTAAGCCCCACCCGTTTCAGTGACATCTCTAGCCTAGCTCAGCCATTTAAACACAGAGAGATGGCAGTGTTTAAGAAATAAGCAGCTGACAGGCTTTCATTTGCTCCGAGCTGCAGGCTGACAGTTAGGTTGTTGGTCGTGTGAGTTAGCGGAACCAGAAATCTCAGGCAGTGAATGACAGTTTCATTCAGCATGGAGACCCTGGTTAATTGTCCATGAAATCACACTTTTGTATTGGCGGCAGCGTCTGCCCTAATACCTGCGGGGCACCACTCAGTCCTGGGCAGTGGTTGGAGGGATGCATTCAGCAGTGACGTCCCCTTGGACGCAATGCATAGGGCTCTGTCTCGGTTCAGAAAAGAGAAGATGACATCCCTGCACTCATCAGGACATTGTCAGGGAACAGACGTGCAGGGCGCAAGAGACATAGTCACAGAAAGATAAAAGCTGACTCACTGTATCCGCCAGCAACAAGCATGGTCTCAGATAGCAAAACCTATTTGTACTAGAAAAGATTTCTTTTGGGGGGAATCTTCAATATTAGCCACTTTCCTTCTTTTAGTAGACAAATAATGCAATAGCAGCAGCAAATGGTGGATTTCTTGAAAGAAAAACCACCAAGGTGCAGAGCCAGACTTGCACGTGTGGAATCTGATTCATCTTTCCCCGAAGTGAACAGGATTTCAGGTTCGCAATGACATGGGGCTGATTTAGCAATATTTGCAAAGCTTCTTTCTCAGTCGCTCCCCTGCTTTCTTAAGAATGGACCTGGAATTGTTCCCACAGTGTCTCGGTAATGAGTCTGGGGAAGTGTTGCCCCAGTGGCTGGGAAGAGCAGGGCGAGAGGCACACTGGTGGGGTTTGATTTCCCCGTACAGCATGGACCTCCCTGAGTGCCCTGGATACCAAGAGGTTGCTGCCTGGAGGTTGAAGGTGTGGCCCCACACAGGGCTTGGTTCTGAGATCAGAGAGATAGGGGATCAGTCATCCAGGGACCAATCATCTGGGCTTTGGCTTTGGAAGGGCCATGACTCTTCTCTTACTGTTAGGGTCATAGGTTTCCATGATGGTGATTTCGCAACTCATTCCCCAGAGGAAGACAGCCAGGCTGAAGAATCCAAGTATCTCAGAAGAGTGAGCCGTTCCCAGCACCGAGAGGCCCCTGCACTATGTGCTGAGGATTTTTCTTTGCTAGCGGGACATAGGGTACTGTTCTCCCCATTGTGGACTGAGCTGGAGTCTAGACACAGGGATCCTCCTGGTGCATGGAAAACCAGTCACACAAATCTCACTATTGCTAATAGTTCTGTAATGTTATTTTCCCCACTAATTTGTGGAGATACTTTTCTCCATCATTGATTTATTGAGATATTTAGCAGCATAATACAAATGAGAAAAACAGTCCACAGTTGAGCAACTGGATACTGTGGTGGCTGCCAGATTTTTTTTCTCACCCACTCGTGATCATGGTATGAATATTGGTATGGATAAATAGCCCAGTGAATTATAACTGAAGCATAAAATGCTGAATATGCTAATTTGGGGGAGGCAGAATTAAGTGGAATAAAAATGTGAACATTTTTTTTCTGTTAATTCAAAAAGAAATTATCATGGTATGACATTCCCCTCCCCATTTTTGAGTATGAAAGGATTGCTAAATAAATCTTTCAGTGTTGAGATTCTGTATCAATATTTTAAAGTGTTTTTATAAAAAATGTACACCATTCCTGGAGCTATGACAGAGCGCTTAAAATAAAATGTGGCCTTTAGGTGATGGTAGAGGAAGGGGAATCATTTTTTCCCCTAGCCGCAAGAAAGCATTAGAGAAACATTAATGCAAAAGACATTCAGAGAACTTCTTCCAGAGGTGTTCAGACCCAAGAAGACTCAGAAAATCTCTCACACGCTTCGTGCCTTAATTTCAGTGGGCTTAAACAACACTCAGTGTATAAGTACTTCTGCCTCTAATCTCTGACATCATAAAATTATCTTTTTAGAGGAGGAGGACTCCACAGTTTATTCCACATTTAAAGCCCTTAAACAGTGGCCTGCCTGTGGTAAGCACTAAGAGACTGTAGAGGTTATTATTTACTAAAAGCCTGCTCGGGTTAGGCCCGAGGACTGGCCACGGACAGCGGACGGGTGGCAAGAGGATGGGCAACGGTGATAGATATCTGCTGAACTCTTGATAAATGGAAGAGCCGGTAGGGAAGGCAGCCTTGCCTACCTGGAGAGTGGGGAGTCCTGCGTGGGGTCCTGTGTGGCCATGACCTTGCTTCTTGTCCACCCCTGCCCTGGACTGTGCATGGCTCACGGAGAACCAGTCTCATCCGGCTCCTGAGGGGTGGAGCAGGGCCCCCGCCAAAGATCAGAGCATGGAGCATTTAGCCATGAATGACGGGGGCGGGGGAAGGATGAAGGAGACCCCCAGGTGAGGGAGCAGCCTCTTTAGAGTCAGTACACAAGCACTCCTGAGTGTCCTTATGTGGAACTCGCATGGAAATGCAGTATCACTCCTTATGTAAAGCTCAGTATTTTAAGTGGGAAAACCCCACTTCGGCTGCGGCTTGCCACTTTGACATTATTACTGGTAATGAGTATCTTGATGAGACTTGGTAATGGTATGAATATTTAGAGGTAGATCATCATTGTTCTGCCCCTCGGCCTGTGCAGAGACGTGTACCTTTAAAATCATTCACATCTACTCCTTCATTAACCTGTGACTGTGAGGACTCGGTCGGGCAAACTCTAAATCCTCTGCAAACACAGCCTGACACACTGGCAATTTCCTGCTGTTTACCATGGGGCTGATCCATCCGAGCAAGTCTGGTGCTCCCATGTGACGGGCAGGTTCCCGGATCACCTCAGGGCCCCATAAAGCTGTCAGTGCGTGCACATGCATATTCAAATGGCGTTTCCTCTCCAGATCTCCTGCTTGTTAAAGTATCACATACCTATGCCTATAAAAGAAATTACAATGTGTGAAGGATTGCTACTTCAAATGAACATTTTGGGCTTTGAGCCTACCTTTTAGCAAACAGCCTCCTTGGGGAATAAATTTATATTTTATTTTACAAACATTCACTTACTGCTTGCTATGTGTGAAGCAGTATTCTAAGCACTTTATGAATAGTAACTTGTTTAACCCTCCAAGCAAACCTATGATATAAACCCTTCGTTATCACCATTCTGCAGGCAAGGCACAGAGAGGTTGAGTTCTGTGCCTGAGGTCACACAGTTAATTGGCAGGGCCAGGCTTCACACCAAGGGCTGTGCAGTTCCAGACTCATCCTTTCAGTCATGGTGCTGTGTGGGTCTTTGCTTTTGAAAACAAATTTTCAGCCAGGCGCGGTGGCGCACGCCTGTAACCCCAACACTTAGGAGGCTGAGGGAAGAGGATTGTTGTGAGATTGAGGCCAACCTGGGCTACATAGTGAGTTCAAGACCAGCCTGTACTTCACAGCGAGAACTTGGAACCAACCAAACCCATTTGCTCCTTCCTTCCTCTCTACATCAGATTTTCTGGCTTTAATTTTAATTTTATTAACATTTTTTGTTGGTGTTTAAATAAATTCAGCATCTTTTACTGTGGTAAAATATGCATAACATAAAATTTGCCATTTTAAGTAGTTTAGCAGCCGATGGAGTAGCCTGAGTGTATTCACAGTGTGCAGCTATAGTCGCCATCCATCCTCGGAGCTCTCTGTCTTCTCAGATTGAAACTCTCCTCATCACACACTCACATCCCCTGAGCACCCTATTCATGAATGTGGCTGTTCCCAGGGCCTCTCAGAAGCAGAAGCCATGGCTGTCTGTCCTTCTGTGGCGGGCTTATTTCCCTGAGCTTCCTGTCCTTGAGGCTCATCTCTGTGGTGCCCTGCTTCGAAATGCCTTTCCTTCATAAGGCTGAGTAATGTTCCATCCTACGCCATACTCTGTTTACCCATCCGTGCACAGACCCTCGGGCTGTTTCCACCTCTCGGCAGTTATGAATCACGTTGCCATGTACACTGGCAGACCAATATCTGTTGGAAATTCAGTATATATTTTTAAAGTTTATACTTGTATCTGGTAACGTCTGAATGTAAAGTTGAAACTGGGCGCTCTCAGCTTGGGTTTGATGCTGCAGCCACTTCAGAGGCTGCCCAGCCTTGCTGCAGCGTGGTTTTAGAGCTGGGCTTTAACCCGTTTCCCTTTGCCACAGAAAAATACTCACTGGCAGAGCTCGTGGCTACAGTGTTTACCCCAAGATAACTCACAGATTACAGTTCTAACCTCACTTCCAAAGTTCACCACAAAATCTCTCTTGTTTACTGTTATCTTTGAATCCAGCGGGTCACTGCAAAGTTTGCCATTCTCACGAGAACAAGGATGATAAGAAGATCGAGGGAGAAACGTGATATTTTCGTGTGGAATATGATGGTCCACTTTTTGTTATTCCATGCTTTGAAATTTACCACATGTGAAAAAATTATTAAGTGCTGACTGCCCTGTACATTTCTTTTACATTAAGATCAGAGAAAAGGTCTGTTTAGAAACAACTCCAAGAAACGCTTTTGTATTTTCACATTGAAAACCAGATTTGCTTCAACCTCAAAAAGTATGTTTATGCAAAATGAAAGGACCGCTAGCAGCAAGCTGTGATTTTTTTTTTTTTCCTTAGGGGAAATGGGTGAAATTGAAAGCCAGGGCCGATTCCCCAGGGGAGGGAAAGGGGCCTGGGCCCAGTTGCCGCTGAGCAGGTATGGATCCCATGATGCAGGCTTCTCCCTATCACCTGCCGTCCAGCGCTCTGCTGTGACGGAGAATCAGCCCATGTCTGTGGATTGGGCAACACTGCCCTGCCATTCTGCCCACAGCGTGGAAGATGGGCCTGGTACCACGCGGGGCTGGCAGCCCTGGGAAGGAAGCTGGGGCTTAGAGTCTCCACCCTGACTCTTTGGCGGCATGGTGTTTCTAATCAGGTATAGAGGGGATGCCCCAGATGCACAGGGACCTTTGGTGACCAGAAGGGCGGCCAGGCCAGGCGGACTTGCCCGTGGGTCCAGAGGAGTTGGTAATGGTGTGCACACCGCAGGCAGTAAGAGCAGCAGCCAGCGGGAAGAGGGCCAGGAACCCTAAAGACACATGGAGTAAGAAACCACAGGGGCACAGGAACAGGCAGAGAACAGGACCAAGGAGATGCTGCTGTCCAGCTTGCACCTTCAGCGGGGTCTGTTCTCCATGAAGAAATTTGTCTTTCTCCCTTTGCCCCGTGCAACCCTCACCAGCCAGGGACGCTTACATCAACCCTGGTCCAGGGCAGCCTGGGATTGATGACCAGGCAGGTGCAGTGTCCAGGGCCTGGAGCTGGTACCTGGGAGAAGGTCTTCCTCACCTCTGCTCTGTGTCGCCCTCTGTCCCTCTTACAGATGAAGGCTTATGGGACATGTTTGTGAAGGACATTCCCCGGAGCGCCACGTCCTACACCATCAGCCTGGATACGCTCCGGCAGGGAGTGACGTACGAGTTCCGGGTGGTAGCTGTCAACGAGGCGGGATATGGGGAGCCCAGCAGGCCCTCCCCGGCGGTGTCAGGTAGGGGCCGGTCCAGGCGGCTGAGGGGCAAAGTGCTTTTTCTCAGGCTGCAGCTCAGAGTCATGCAAATGTTAAGACAAAGCCAGATTCCCATCCACACACTGATTTCAGCTACCTGGACAGGGGTCCGGCTTCTCCCTTTTAACCCTCAGGTGATCCTGGTGTGCAGACAGGTTGTGAGCCTAGATTTAGGGCTCTTAGTGGGGCTTGGCTGATGAAGGGATTGGAGAAAAGGCACCTGCTGATGACAAACAGGGACAAAGAAGAGTTGGGGGTGGTGGGCAGAGTCCAGCCAGTAACTATCACAGGCTGAGCCAAAAGAAGGCCAGCCTGGCTACTACTCTTCCTTATGGCGAGAACGTGTTTCATCCCTTGTTTGTTTGTTTGTTTTGAGACAGGTTCTCACTAACTCACCATGTTGCCCAGGTTAGGCTAAAATTTCCTCCCACCTGGACCTCCCAAAGTGCTGAGATTCCACACCTGGCTTCAGTTGCCTACTTGTAGGTTGGCTGAGTTACCAACTCCATTGCTGAAATTGCAAATAGCCTTTCTCTGTCTTCTGGGATCTGAGGAAGGAGGGGGTCTGTGGGTGAGCTGGAGACCTGGCCTGCACCTAGATCTAGGATCAGGTTTGGGATCCCTCAGTGAAAAGGACAGCAAAGAGGGGCCCAGGGGTCCACTCCAATTTTCAATAAGCAAGATTTGGGGGAAAATATTCCTTCAGTTAATTTTATTATGAACATCTTAAACATGCCCCAAAGTGTAGAGAGTAGAGTACAGAGCCCCAACACACAGCAATTCGGTATCTGGTTCGTCTATGAAAAACCAACACAATGAAATTGCACACTTCAGGCCCACACATGGCTGGTGACAAATGCTGCTTCTTTACACGGCACATGGCTCCCTCGCCCTTCTCCAGTGCATCCTGCGTGGATGCCTCTCTGAGCTCCCACTGCTTGCAGATGCTGACATAGCTGCCCGCTGCCCGCTTATCCCTTTCTTCCACAGAGCCAGCCAGTCACCCGCTAGCCTTGTGTCACCACCCTGGCTGTAGCGCATGGGGTTCCCACTCTGTTGTGAAGACCCAAAAGCCAGCAAGGCCTTTCTTTCCCACCAGTGCCAGAGCCAGGCCTCTGTGGGTGCTTGGGGCCTTGTTGGCCTTGTTACCTGGCCTATTGAATGCACAGCCTGAAAACCTGCCTCTATCTTTTAGATTCAAAGTACTGTTATTTCCTAAGAAACCCTGTGGCGGAACATTATCCAAAACCAATTTCCCCTTTATTCCCCGTGTGCGCTTGCTCTTCATCCAGCCAATGATACGCTTAATGCAAGGTAGATGTATTTTCTGTGGACTTCGGCAGCTGCGGGCAGACTCCAGGCTTTGGCTGTAAGAGGCTCTACATTGGGGGCATCAGATGCCATAAACCAGGCCCCTGTAGGGAATCTTCTAGAGGTGCAGAGTAGGACCCCAGGGCTAACCAGCACCCACTGAGAAACCACTCAGTAAACAGAATACAACCTCAGGAAGAGGAGTCTCCTTTTGAAAAACATCTATTAAATGAAACCTTTTCTATTCACTTCTCAAAAACAAATCTAAAGATGAGGCTGGTAGTTCAGCTCAGTTTTTCTGGAGGCACAATATAAATAAAACAGCCTTAGCCTCCAGGGGCTCTGGTTTGCTGGAGGAGGCCAACAGGTAGGCAGACAAACATACCTGGTAAGAGCTCACCATGAGAGGCTTATCTACAGGTCCCAGGAGATGCAGAGCTGGGCAGGAAGCAAGAGGCAGGTCCTGGGGGCCTTGAGAGCTCAGGCTTTACCCCAAAGCCAGTGGTGACCCTGGAGGATGGCAGGAGGGGACAGTTTGACCTACCTGGGAGCTGTGTAATGAATGGATGTGAACAAGTAAGGAGGGTGCAGAAAGATCAGAACAAGGTTCGGGGGCACGGGCAAGAGGCAATGCCAGTTGCAGTGAAGGCATGAGGGCCAGCCAGAAGGGAGGCCTGCAGGGACTGGGAGCAGGGCTTTAATCTACACAGGGTTTTTAAGCATATGAAGGTGGAGGAGCATGATGGGAGATCTGATGGCAGGAGCAGGGCACAGTCAAGGATAGAGCTGTCTCCAGGGTAGAAGGACCCTGAGATTATTTTGTAGAAAAGGTGAAAAATGGCTATAGCAGAATTCCCAAAGCCTGCTGCCAAAGTCACAGAGCTTCAGCTGCTCCCGTGGGAAAGGGGTCCATGGCCCCCGGTGGCCTGGGCTGGTTTCGTCTTCCCTGTGACTCAGCTCATCCCCCGAATCCTCTCAGCTCCTGGATCACAGGTGACAGCCACATCCGGAACTCCTGTGTAGCCTTTCTGTGAGTTTGTGTCTCTTTTGCAGCCCAAGTGGAAGCCCCGTTCTATGAGGAGTGGTGGTTCCTGCTGGTGATGGCGCTCTCAAGCCTGATCATCATCCTGCTTGTGGTATTTGCCCTGGTCCTGCATGGGCAGAACAAGAAGTACAAAAGCTGTGGTGCAGGTGCGAGCTCCACCCAGCCCCATTCCCGGGTCCCCACATCCCTGCAGCACCCAGCTCCCTGTCTCTGCTGTACCTGCCCCTCCTGCCTGTGCCTTTCCCTTCCATTGGCCTGAAGGACAGGACATACGTGCAGTGGCTCTGCTTCCTGGACATGGCAGGCAGACCCAAACCAGAGCTCTGGCCTGGTGACCCAGATCCTGCCTGGCTGCCCCCAGCTCAGCCACATGCCTGGTCACAGCACCCATCATTCAGGCAGTCAGCCTCAGCTCTCTCCTGAGCACTGCTGTTCAAATGCACTGGTGTTTTAGGTACACCCAGAAAGGATAAGCGGTAGGCGGGCACACTACTGTATATCCACTATGATGAATGAGTTTAGGCACACATGGGCTATTTCAGGGTGGCACACGGGGTGTTACAGAAGTGTTCCTGCAAAGCAGCCCCTCTCACAGACTTAATCTTGGTCCTCACCTTCTGTCCCTAAGCCAGCTCAGACTCTCGGAGGGCCAGGTCGCTTCTCCGCTCCCAGCCCAGGTTCCCCACCTGGCATAGAGCATGTGCTCAGTCACTGAATGTTTTCTGCAGAATGCATCACAGTTACAGAAATGAACAAACGGGTGTGGGGTGAGGCCGACCACAGGAGAGCACATTCGTGTGGACATCAGAAGCAGCCAAATGAACAAGTGTTCCTACAGGGCAGGGTCACAGTGGCCTCTTGATGGAGAAGCACAGACAGGGAAGGAGCAGAGGGCATCCAGAGGGGGCCGGCAATGCTCCACACTCCACACAGGGATTACAGTGAGAAAGCACTTTGCTCAACACTTAGGAGCAGTGCACTGCATGCATTTTATTATCCTCTGTATTTTTAACAAAAATTTGTGTAACAGCAGGCCACTTCTTTGCATAACCAGAAAATAACTGAACTGTACACCTGTAGCCTGTTTTCATCCACATAACGGACACCAAAGCTGTAGCTGAGCCAAAGAATATGGATAGGAGGCTGAGGCAGGAGGATCACACGTTTGAGTCCAGCCTGAGCAACTTTGTCACCCCTTGTCTCAAAATTAAAAGGAGCTGGAGTGGTAGCTAGGTTCAATGCCAGTACTGAAAAAAAAAAAAAAAAAAAAAAAAAAGAATGTAGACAGCCATCTGATACCACCACACCAGCTGGACTGGATGTCTTCCTGAGCCCGGTTCTGTCACTAAGGAATTCCCATCTGTCTGTCCTTTCTAGCAAGGTGATCCTCCTACAGTGCTGTTAAAGAAGAGGCAAAGAGGCGGGCCACCTAGGCTTGGGGTGAGGGGCAAGACCAGGCCTCCTGTGCTGAAAGGGTTAATAAACCCAGGCTCCCAAAAAGCCTTGCCATTTGCTTTGGTAACGTTAAGCAATTCATCCCTCAAAGAAAGGATTTATTTTTTTTCTGTAGAAATTCACTTCTAACAAGTGTTCGTAAATCAGATTTTATTCTTGTGGGATTTGCAATATATGAATGGCATGTCATTTTACTGAGTTAATGCTATTACAGAATCCTATGTGTGGTGCATAGAAAATCTCCCTACTTTTACTCTCCTCCATCTGCAAAACAGACTTAAAAAGACAGATCTGACCTGAAGCTTCTGATACCCGGCTTCACCCTGGAGTATTAGTTTAACATCATAATTGAAGCCTGGGGGGCTAGAGCTTGTCTCAAGGCGGCACTTCCCTTCCTGCCCTGGAGATGTGTGGAACTGAAGCCTTTGGCAGACCAGCACCACCCACTTGCCCTTCCTGCTTGGGCTCCCTAAGCTGCTGTCCTGGGCCCCATTCCTTTTGATTCTGGATCTCACCTACCCACTTCCGATACCCAAGCCTCCACTGCAGGCAGGTCCATCTCTCCTTTGCTGCTGGGTCTGTTGGCTTTTCTGCTGCACACAAAAGCATTGATGAACATGGGAGCGTGCCAGGTCCCCAGCAGAGTGTTACTGGAGTTCTAGGCCAGAGGGTCTGACTCTAGCAGTCCCAACAGGTCTGCACCTGCCACCTGAGAGTCCAGAGACATGAGTGGTGACAAGGAAGAAAGGAAGTTACTATTCGATGTGGCCGCATGCTGAAGCAGGCAGTAGGGTCCTGAGCCCTGCCTGCATAAGCTCCAGGAGTCTAGATGCAGGGACAAGAAACATGGATAGTCAGGCTGCCTGGGTCAGACTATGGCCTGCCTAATAGGAACCTCAGGGCTGGTCCTGTGAGGTCCTCCTGGCTGCAGGGAGGTCACTATTGTTTGAGAGGGCACTGTGGTTCCCACACAAGATGTTTGCTCCTGCTTAGGGAGCAGCCTCAGCTCTCTTTGGAGCAGTTCCATCCATCATGAGGTGATCTGCCTGCTCATTTCTTCTGGAATCTTAAAAATATCTTAATTCCCTTTATTTTCATGTTTTCAGTCTTGAAGGGGGATGAAGGAAATTAAGTAAACAAAACTTAGGATTAACCAACCTTGTATAACCAGTTTTTAGACAGACACTCATAAGGGACTAATGTGTCTATGTGCGGTTGAGCAGGAATCTGACCCAAAGTTTAAGGTGCCAAAGCAGCCGCATGTAACATGAAGACAGAGAGGCCGTGGGTTGTCCTGCTTTCAGTTCCCCATCAGATATCTGCAGCCCTGAGTAAAGATCAGTGCTTGCTAGCAAAAGCAGCCTCTAACTGCCCATCAGAGCAGGAGCCTCTCAGGGTTAACACAAACTCGCCACACACCGGTGTATCCTAGCAGCCAGCAGTGTGGTGGGGACCACAGCAGATAAAGTGCACACCTCAGAGAGCATCTTACACAGTAGGGGAAAGTCGAAATCAGAGCAGAACAAGCATGGGTGTGTGTGTGTAAATTCTCCAGGTGAAGGGCACACATTTATGCCAAGTGAGGCGAGTGAGAAATGTGGGAGGGGAGGAGGGGGAGAGGGAGGTGGTCTGGGGACTCAGAAGGGAGCACTCTGCCCTATAACACTCATCACAGTCTGTTTTTCTGTTGCTAATTACACTGTACCTCAGACTGGGTACATAACATAAAAAGGAAACAGATTTGCTTTGTCTCATCTTTCTGGTCCAAGCTCAAGGGCCGCATCTGGTGTTGGCCTTCCTGCTGGCAGTCACAAGGTGACACATAGGTGACACATGGCACTAAGAGGAGTTCCTGGGAAGGGCACCTGGCAGAGAAATGAGCCTGCTCCTCATGCAGCCGCTCGTGTGAACGGACAGTGAGAACAGATGACACCCAGGAAGGGGCAGAGGCACGGAGCAGGCCTGGCTCAGGGACAACTGACGGCTGGGCTCCCACACCATCGGAGCGGGGAAGACATCAGGAAGGCTGTCGTGGTTTTGGTTTCTTATAGCTTTTTCCATTTCATCCGCTAATGTGCTTTAGAATGTGTTTTGGTATGTTTTTGTAAATATTTTTAAAAGTGTGCAATTTGGTGGTTAATTTGAAGACATGTGCAACTACCACTGTCCCTTCGGGGAGATTCTTTATCACCTATTCAAAAGGAAACCACACCCGTGCCCTTTCTTTGGCTATCACACCCATATAAACCTGCTTTTTACTTCCTATTTTGTTATATGATTGTGAGCATTTTTATTTTGGAATTTGTTAAATATTTAATTTCCCTGACTTTTAATAAGTCTATGCATTCTGAGCACATTTTCATAAAATATTGGCAAGGATGCTGGCATTTTGGCATCAGGCAAAACAAATGCTGAAATGCTAATATTATCACTTCGCTCCAGTGATGCGGTCCGTGCACAGCTCTGTCCCCGGCTCAGCTCCTGAGCCTCCTGAGCCAGAGCAGGTCCCGCACCGTGGTGGGGTTTCTGTCTCGCCAGCCCAGCCCAAACTGGACAGCTGGCAATGTGGTCCACAGGATCCTCAGCTTTTAACACTATTCTGTGACTTTTCACCATATTCTAACGTGGACTGCATAGTGACAGGGGACACTGTGCAGGGGAGATGCAGGGCCGTGCCGACTCTGCCTCCCACACCTGCCACACACAGTGCAGCCAGAACTCGAGTGGATCCTTCCTGATAGTAAAACACAGCACTCAGTGAGAGATGTTTTCAGCCTTCCTCCAGGCATGTGCCCTAGGAAGACAGGTATTTATTGTTGTTAAGCAGACAAGTAAGTGTCCTTACTTACTAAACCTGGGCTTGCTGTGTTATTTCATAAATTTGAAATGCGAAAAAGTTTTGTCCCTCACATTGTTATGCATTATTATATATTATTATGTATAATATAACTATACTATGTATGAGGACCGAGACAATTCCTTTTCACGCAGTGCAGCCAGGCAAGCCGAAGGTGGACACCAGTGCCCCAGCAGGAATCCCGGAGCTATGGGTGTTTGTAGATTGGCTCAGTGTTGCTGCAGTGGGCACGTTAGTAAAACCTGGCTCACTTTCCTGACCGGGATTTAGGTAAGAGCATCTCCAACATGGAGGAGTCTGTGACCCTGGATAACGGCGGATTTGCTGCCCTGGAGCTCAACAGCCGCCACCTCAATGTCAAGAGCACCTTTCTGAAGAAGAATGGGACCAGGTACGGACCTGGGACTGGGTGGAGACTGTGGTGAGGCCAGGGGAGAGAGCCGCAGAGGGGCCACCTGGGGAGCTGTGACTGCCTGCTTGCTCAGCCAGAGGTGCGTACCAACCGAGGACATATCCCACATCCGTAGACGCGCTGAATCCCACTGCAGTTCCACAAAGCAAATGCAGCTCACAGACAGGCATGGTTCTGAGCCCACCAGGCGACATGGGATGTAGGAGAGGCGGTTGCAGAGGAGCCAGAGATGTTTCCATTGTGCTCTCAGAGATGTAACAAGGGGGCAGGACTTCAGGTGTGGGGCTTGAGACCTGGGACACCAGGCTAGCCTTCTGTGTCACCTCTCTAAGCACCTGGGATTGGGGAACTCCTGGTTCGCGTGGCTGTCACTCCAGAGTGGCACAGGCCTGATCATGTCCTTGAAGAAGAGGTCGCTGTAATTTTCAGCATTTCCTGCATTCCGAGGTTTCCTATGTGACATAGATGGCCCCTCTGTCTCTGGAGGAGGCAGGCTGCCCTGGTGGGGCTTCTGCCTGCAGTGACCCTCTGCCAGCACCGCCAGGTGGCTGAGCAAAGCACAGCAGGCTGCCAACCCAGATCACTCTCCTTAGGGCAAGAAGTATCTGGTCACATCTTTCATTCCATTTGTCTACCGAGAGGCAGGTGTTTCTTGTTGTAGCATAGAAATGTGAAAAAGCAATCACATAATTTCAAGACCAAGAAGAACTTGTCACAGAGAATTTTAAAATATTACACATTCACTCCCTTGCTGCAAATGTCTCCTGTGGCTCCTGGGAAGAACGGCTGGTGGCTTTGAAGCACATAGCCTGAAGACAGCTGTGGGTTAAGTTCATGCACTTCCTAGAGAAAAAGCAAAGGCATTCCGTGGTGAAGTTAGAGGGTCTTCGCCCACCTAGAGTTCCCTGAGGGGTCCCTGTTGAGAAAATAGCCATCTTGTGTCAGTGGCAGGGAGTCTGTGTGGCCCAGGGGTGCTGTCGTGGTGGTTATGAGCTCTACAGGAAGGGGTAAGGAAGCCTTCCAAGCTGGAGCCTGGGCAAAGGAAGCTGTAGCCTTGAAGTTACTATGTGTAGGTAGCCCCAGGGGCTTTATAGGTAGTACAGACTCCACGGCTCCTCCATCTACAAGGTCCTGTGGCTCCTTTCATGTGCTGTGTGTATACATAGGGGCCACCAGACTTGGGGTGGTGGTGGGCATGGACCCATGAGCCACCAGGCATCTCACCCTCAAGCATTTGTAAGTGGCCGTCTCTGAGCCCCAAGGTCACACTTCCACATATGCAGCCCCATGTCCAGAGGCCTTCTGCCTTGTTCAGCCAGCTGGCAGAACATAGGACGTGGCTTCCCAACGGCCTAACACAGCCAGAGGTCCTCAGCTTAGCGGCCTACAGTGGCACCATTCCTGTGCAAAGGGGGCCCCCTGGGCTTGGTTCCTTCATAAGGGTCAACTGGTTTCAGTGAAGGTCCTGGACTTCCTGGTAGGGCCGCAAATGAAGCAAAACCAAGCTGGACAGGAAGATTGGCCCTTCCTACAGTTGTTACATAAACCATCACCTTTTAGGTCCTAGGCCCCGCCGAGTATGACAGAAGGAGGAGTCCTGTGCTGGGGAGGGGTCTGCATGCCTGTGGGGCTCCACAGAGGGCTGAAGCCCACAGGCTGGGCAGGTCGCAGGGATCGGGTCCCCCAGCACAGGATCCAAGGTCCCTTTAGAATGTGGCATGGTTGGTTCCACCTTTGTTTATGCTGAGGTGCCAACTTCTCTGTGGAAGACACCATCTTAGCTTCTCAGCTAAAAAAGTTTACCCAAATGGTTAGATGACAAAAGGAGTCTTCCCCAAAATAAACTATCTCTAAGGTAGAGGAGGAGGCCTACAGGCTTTTCCTGGGTCTTTCCTGGAGAAACCGAGACATAGCTACTCCCAACGGAGGCAGTGGCTGTGGTGTAAGATCAGGCTTTCTGACCCCCGTCTTCCCAGAGTCTTTGCGCAGGGCAGAGATGATATCTTGGCCAGTGGCTCTTCTGAGCTCAGATCACCGAGTGACTTTCCATGGGGATATGAAAGGCCACCCCATCAGCAGCCACCGCCCAGCTCTCTTCTCAGCCCTCACAGCATGAAGGTCCTGGATGTAATCACAGCCCCCTTAAGGACACCGGCAGCACCACCTGCCCCGGGGAATAAGAGGTGCTCCGCCCTGCCCCATTTAAAGATTAATCGGGTCTATGCTCAGGTTTCCTCCTAAGCTGTCATTTATCCACCTGGAGAAGAGTAGCTGGGCCTTCAGTCAGCTGGAAGGCGATCATCCCCAGGACTTCTGTTTTCTATTGCTTGTGTGATGAGTGACCCCACGAGCAGCAGCTAACGCTGACCTACAGTTACTCCCTTGTGGTGTCCTGAGCAGGGGTATGGGCCCCTGCAGCTCCCCCTGGTGGACAGCTGGAGTTGCCAAGGCCATCTTCTCACCAGAGACTCCCTGCACCCAGGCAAGCGTTCTCTCCATGCTCTCCAGGTTTCCTTGCGGCGCGGTGACTGACAGCCCCAGCTTCTTCGTGCCATCAGCTGGAGGCCACTCACAGTCCCCTGCCGGGGACCTCTCCACAGGCCATTCAAAAGGCTGCCCGCCCCTGTGAGTCCAGTCGGAGCGTCTCTGTCTCCAGTTGGCTGACACAGGCTCTCATAAATGTCATGTAATCGTGGAGGGCTGGGGAATGACAGCTCTACCCTTTCTATTTAGCGAGCCCCAGTCAAGGCTGTGAGGCCCCACACTTCCCTGTATTCCAGCAGTTGGGAGCATGTCATAGCCCAGCCCACACTCAAGGGGCCAGGTTACACAGGGGGCAGTGCTGGGGACATCTGGGAATACTGGCCAACAAAAGCCTGAAGCTTCAGCAGCCTCCTTGTCTCCCTGGCCCCAGCCCTGAGTCCTAGGTCCCTACTGGAGCAGGAAACTGGGCTGTGCACACTTCCCTGATGCCCTCCTGCGGTGGAGTCTGAGCCACACCCCTCAGCTCGGCAAGACCAGACCATTTATCATGACCCTGTCCTCAGCCCCGTCCGTCCCTGTGGCTGACAGGCTCTGATCTGCGGGGGCTGCTATCCAGTCCCCACGTGGCCAGTGCTCAGAAAGCCTTGCACCGGTTGTCAAAAGTGGTGACAAGGACATGGCCTTCTTCCCATTCTGTCTGGACCCAGGCCAAATGGCAGGGGTGACCTATGCCATCCATCCTTATCCTAGGTCTCCACCCCGGCCCAGCCCCGGTGGTCTGCGCTACTCTGACGAGGACATCTGCAACAAATACAATGGTGCTGTGCTGACTGAGAGTATGAGCCTCAAGGAGAAGTCAGTGGGCGCGTCGGAATCCGAGGTCAGTGTGTGCCTGCGACCCCCACCTTCGTAATGAGCCTTCGGCAAGACATCCTGCCTTATCTGATCCCATAGCCACCCAAGGAGTAGGCAAAGCTGCTGACAAAGTCCCCGCTTTCCAGATGAGGAAAGTAGAAGAGCTGGACTCAGACCCACAGTCCATTTTGGGTGCAACAGTGCTTCCCACATGGGCTGGGGAGAACAGAGGCACCAAGCCAGTTCATGGGGTTCCGCTGCTGGAACCCCCCGGGGGCTAGAGAAGGGCAGGGTAAGGCAGGTGCTTTCCACCAGCAAGGGGCACTCTGCAGAGCAGACTCTGATGTTGCCCTACTAGCTAACTGAGTCTCTGAGATCGTCCACAGGCTCTCCAGCCACCCTACGAGGGCAGGGCTGGGGGCTAGCAAGGCCGTAGCCACCCTGAGGCACATCTGGCTGACAGCCCGGGCCCCTTCTGTCTGCTATCAGAGAAGCACCTGGCGTTTCCCAGAGGCTGCCCTGCCACACATCTCGATGGTTCCTGAATGGGGGCTGGAGCAGCAGGGGCCTGAGCCCACAGCCCTGAGACGGGGTAGAGCCCACCCCCAGCTCGGGGGCCTACTTGCCCTGGCCCTCGCCTTCTCATCCCACCCAGGAGCCTCCTGCTCTGGCCTCCTTTTGTGGAAGAAGTGTTTTACACACAGCAGTTCCAGATCAGCAACAGGGTGGTGACACGTCCTTCACCTAGCGGAGCAGTGGCCCAGGGACACAGCAGCTCTCTGGGAGTGTCACCCTGCCATGTCCCAGGGCCTGTCCATCTCAGGCCTGGTCTTAGTCTTTCCCGCCACCTACACAACAGTGCGCATCTGGTGCTGCACTAGGGAGCCGTGGGAGATCTGAGAGGTCCTCAGTGCACCCCAAAAGAATGTCCTATCTCAGGAGCTTTTACTGTGAGCCCAAACAGCTGCAGAAAAGCTGTCCCCACAGTCCAGAGTGTTTTGTTTCAGATACGCCAAACCTTGGGAGGGATGAAAATCACCAAGCTGTTTGCCATATACACAAGCCTGCACCACCTCCCAGGCTAGTGCTCTAAATCAATATTTAATCTAAAATAAGTCTCACCTTCATTTTGACCTGAATTCAGGCCGTATTGAGCCCCAAGGCTCAATACCACGGCTGCTTTTCAACTGTGGTTTATATATGAGCTCCAGAGAGAGCAGGCAGGTGGGAGTGGCAAAGCCGACTGGGCTCACTCTGCGCGTCCTGCTTTCAGAGGATGCTGGTTATTCATAGTACCATTGTCCTGGCTTGGCCAAAAGAGCACGTGGAAATCCAGGTAGCTCAAAAGGAAAGAGCAACCTTATCATAGCTGCTTGTACTAAAAGCAGCATTACAGAAGCGGTGCAGTGGCCTTCAGGCGGGACTTCTGTCTCTGCTCAGAGTGATGTACCTCCGGGGCGCTGGTGGTGTCTGAGCTGACCCCTAGCCCGCTGCTCTCTGGAGTCCACAGGCACAGTGCGTGACATTGATGGCTACTGTGCACTAGCTCTGTGTGCACCAGGCAGGTGTTGCTTTGGGGGACAGAGCACCAACCAGACCAGGCTTCGGCTCACCCTCTCACACCTAGTGCACACACCAACCCAACAGATGAGTGTCTCCGTGTTCAGGAGCTGCATCACCCAGCAGAAAGGAAACAGAACTGGTGGCCATGAAGGTCCTTGGGTCCCCAGAGCTTGGCTGATCCTGTCTCATCTTCCACTGTGCTCTCCAGCCACATGCTAGCCAGTGGCTAGTATGCCCCAGAGCAACCAGAATTGGATTCACAAATTCTGAACTGTTTGTTTATAGAAGCATTTTTTAAATGGGCTAATGGGAAGCATTTGGTCTACTTTCCTACTCAGATGTATGGAGTGTATTAAAATTGAAATGCAGCTGATTTTTTTGAAAATTTCATTAGTTTGTGTTTGCAATCCATAATGGATATATTCATCATGAGTTATTGGTGTATATACATATCACAGATGATTTTTATGAAGATTACTAAATGCACTCGGGCACTGAGCTGGGCAAATGCATGCACTCATGCACAGCCTCGCATATACACATACTAGTACATACCTAAATGCGAGCACACATACACACATGTGGGAGGGGGTGAGTTTGTGAGAGGAGAGGGAAGAAAAAGGAAGAAGGGCAGGCAGAGGAGGAAAGAGAGACATGGGACCCACACTACATGGAATTCTGCAAAGAGGTGGCTCTGTCCTTATACAACAGAGGAGAAATCAAGGCTAAAAGAGGTTTTGAATGCTTTCCCAAGCACATGTTAATGAGCTCAGCTGAACGTCTAGCTCCAAGTTCCAGTTTTCCCACCAGACCTGCCCCTCAGAGCTGAGTTGCTGTGGCTCAGCCATGTGGTAAAAAAAACAGGGCCTTGATCCAGGCTTCCTGTACCCAAGGGAAAGCCTTTATTGAGCAGAAAGAGCTCCTTTATCTTCCCACAGAGGCATGTTATGGTTTTCAGGACCAGGGTCTTCTAAGTCTAAGTGATTTGCAGTGTAAAAATCTTCTGTATTTTCTATCTTCTGCCATTTATCAATGTACTAAAGTCTCCAACTCTTATTACTGAATTGTGTATTGTCTCTTTAATTCTGTTAGGTTTAATTTCGTGTATTTTGGAGCTTTATAGTAAGATGCATATGTGCTTATATGTTTTTGTATCTTCAAATTTCTTTTATCCCTATAACATACACCTCTTTGTCTCCAGTAACAATTTTGTTTTAAGCACTTTGTCTGCTATTGGTGTAACTACTCCAATTCTCATGGTTACTGTCCATGTGCTATGTCATTTCCATCCTTTTATTCTCAACCCTTGTGTACCTTTAAATCCAAATGTGTCTTTTTTAGGCACCATACAGTTGGATAATATTTTTTTAATTATTCTGCTCATCTCTGCCCTTTGACTGGCTTTTTTAATCCAGTCACATTTAATGTAATTATTGCTTAGGTAGAATTTACATCTGTCCTTTTGATATCTGCCTTCTGTATGTCTCATATGTTTATTTTCCTATTTTCATTACTACTTTGATAAATGGATATATTCTAGTGTACCACTTTAATTCCCTCACTTTTGCTTTTACTATACTTTTCAGTTATTTTTAACAGCTTGATCCATCAGCATCTACTCCAGATGTATCCTAAATGTCAATGGCATACAGAAACTTGTCTTTTATTATACATTATGTCCATATATGTTATAGACTGAAGGATGCATGTTCATAATTATTACCTTATATGAGTATATGTCTCTTAAAGAAATTGAAAGAAGAAAGGAGAACAAGTATGTACTTAGTTTATCATTTTAACCTTATTCACTATTTCTGCCCCCCTTCATTTCCTTGTGTGGTTTCAAGTCATCAGTAGGTGACATTTCCTTATTCCACAGCCTCCTTTGTGCTGTATTGTTCCATATGTTACATGTCTATAAGTTATAAGCCCAACAGTACAATTATATGCATATTATTTTATGCATGAGTGCTTATTAAATCAGAAAGAAGAGGAAAGGAGAAGAAATGTATAATTATACTTTTATAATTACCTATATAATTATCTTTATTTGTGCTTTTAAAATTTTGTCTGTATTTGAATTACTGTCCAATGTCAGAATTTCAACCTGACAGTCTTCCTGCAGTATTTGTGACATGTTGGCTAGCGATGAATTTTTCTCAGTTGTCATCTGTTTGATGTCTTTATTTTACCTTCATTTTTGAAAGTAGCTTTGCAAGATATAAGATTCTCAGCAGTTTTCTTGCAGAACTTCAAACATATTATGTTTGCCTTCTCCTTATTTTCTGACTAGCAGTCAGTTAATATTATTTGTGTTTCCTTATGTGTGAGTTCTTTTCCTTCTATTGGTTTCAAGAGTTTCTTGTTGTCTTTGGTTTTCAAAAATTTGATTGTGATGGACCTGAATGTGGAGCCCTTTGCATTTGTCTTGCTTGGAGTTTAATGAGCTGAGTGGATGTATAAACACTCTTATCAAATTTAGGAAATTTTAAATCAATATTCCTTTGAAACTTCCTTCTTTCTCTTTCTCTTCTTGTTCTGGTGCTTTCATCACAGTGATATTCTTGATGCTGTCTCACATTTGTAACTAACTCTGTTCATTTTTTTCATTCTTTTTTCCCTTTTTTTTTTTCAGATGACATAGTCTCTGTTAAGCTATCTTCCAGTACAAATTCTTTCATTGACAGCTCAAATCTATTGTTAAGCCCCCATGGAGAATTTTTAATCTCAGTTATTATATTTTTCAACTCCAGTGTTCCCAGTTAGTGCTTTTTTATTGTTTCTAACTCTTCACTGATATTCACTACTGGATGCAATCCTATCATCATGCATTTAGTTCTTTAAGTGCAGTTTCTTTTTGTTCTCTGGACAGCACTGTAGCAGTTGCTTGTAAAGCCTTTGCCTGGCTAATCTGATACTCAGGCCTCTCATAGGCTGCCTGCACTTCTCCCTGTGTTTGTATTATATCCTCCTGGGTTTTCTTTTTTTTTTTTTTTTTTTGGTTTTTCTCCGGTACTGGGAACCAAACTCATGACCTTGCACTTGCCAGGCATGCGCTTTGCCGCTGAGCTAAATCCCCAGCCCCCTCCTGGGTTTTCTTGAAAACATATCATTATGGAGAATATCTTATGGCAACCCTGAATACTGATGTCTTCCCCCTTTGTGGACCACTCTTATTGCATCTCTCTTTGTTTAGTTTTGTGGCTGAACATGTTCAATGAGGACTGTTTTGTCTCGGTGTGTACCCTTTGATGGCTATTCTAGGGCCATGCATATGCTCCCTGGCCACTAGAGATGACATGTGTTTAATCAGGCTCTCTTTACTTCCTTTCTCACTTTCCCATTAATGATGTGGAGGACCCACCGCTATGGTACCATGCCTAAGAAAGTGCCCCGCACAGTTATCTGGCTCCACTATTTTGCAGTTCTGTGGGTATCTTAGTTACTTTATCATTGCTGGGACAAAATTCCCAACACTCACAATTTAAAGGAGGAGGGGTATATTTGGCTTATGGTTTCAGAGGGTTCAGTCCATGATCACCTGGCTGCAAGGCAGAAATGGCACAGTGGATGGAAGTAATAGAGGAAAGCTGCTCAACCCTGGCAGTTGGGAAACAGAGAAGGGAGGAGGGAAGAGCCAGAAACAAGAATATACCCTTTTTCGGTCACACTGAGTGATCCATCTCCTAACAGCACATTCAGCTATGAACTCATCAGTGGATGAACCCTCTGATGAATATAACGCCATCTTCACCTAGTCACCTTCCCAAAGCCCTACCTCTGAACACATGAGACTTTGGAGGATATTTTAGATCTAAACCATAACACTAAGGCATAAATTTTTCCATGCTCTGATCCAAGTACAGTAACGACCAACTCTTTTAAAGTACCCATATGCTAACAAGCTTTGAAGCTGGCTCTGTCCCTGAGTGGCCCTTAGGTTCTGCTATATCTTCCCCAGGCTCTCTCTTCTACACTGCTTATTGCTATGCTTGATACTATGGAAGAACCTCTAGCTTCTTAATATTCACCGATATTCACTACTGGATGCAATCCTATCATCACACATTTAATTCTGTAAGCACAGTTTCCTTTTGCATGCTGTGTTCCAAGGCAAGTCCTCTCCTTGTGCAGAGATGTGAGGTCTCTGTTCTTATGGGCCGTCTCTCCCTCCATTGGCCCCTTGTGTGGCTGCACCAAAACTGAAGTTGGGAACAGTGACTCTCTTCATCACACAGTAACACAGGGGGGCACTAGATTGAGATGGTCATCCCCCTTCCTGGCTGCTATTCCCAATGAGGGGCTTTTTCCCTGCAGGCAAGCTAGGGAGGGGCCACAGGGCCAGTGCTCTTGGCCTGACATGCCTGAGCAGACCCTCATGCCTACCCTAGAAGGCTGGAGTGGGAAACCCGGTTCCCCCAGCTATAGTGGCCTGGCACAGAGCCCGTTCAACAGAGAGCTGTCTATGCAGGGACAGTTGGACTAAAAGCCCTGTCTTCTTGGCCACGAACCCCCAAGGTAGTTTCTGCTGCACTGAGTGGGGTTTAGGGGGAGATACTCATGGCTCAAATGCTAGCTCCTGCTATTCTTAGTCAGATTTAATAGATATTGTATAAATCTTTCTCCATCTGCTATCTGCCCTTAGCACCATTTTAAAAAACTTTACATGGTTGTTTATAAAATAATTTTTCTACTTAAAAGTCATCATTCTACTGGGGAAAAGGTCCTCTGAGCCCTTCTTGCCACCATTCTGGAAGTATTGTTTGCCTTTGTCATTGATAATTTAGAGGGGCCTTGGGAAAAATATGGGCTAAGTTCTAATGTTCATTTTCCTAACTCTACACTGACAGAAACAGAGCCAACTTACAGAACTTAGAGAAAAGCCCTTAGGGAAGGGAGCAGACACCACAGGGAGCAGACAGAGGGTTGCTTGTCAAGTAGAATGAACCCAAAAGCCATATCCTCATCTAAAAATAGGCCTAGCACATGCCTGAGATTTGGGGTTAAAATGTTTATCCTCCCTGCAGGAGGCAGCATAAAGATTTAATTAAGCACAGCCTGGCCAGACTGGCACAGCCTTGTAGTCTTAGCACTCTGGGAGACTGAGGCAAGAGGATCACAACTTCAACTCCAGCCTAGGCAACTTAGTAACTTCATGACCTTGTCTCAAAATAAAAAATGAAGAAAGTTGTGGATGTAGCTCCATGCAGAACCTCTGGGTTCAATCCCTAGTACCCAAAAAAACTAAGAATAAAAACACAAGAAGCCAGGAACTGGGGATAGAGTAGTGGATGTATTTTGTCCCGGGCTCAAGTTAGCGGCTTAATGTAGTGTGCATGCAGGTGCAGACCACAGGAGGGATGAGGTTCCCTGTTCGCGCTCTTCTCCAGAGCTCAGGGGATGAGGAGTCAGCACCCCTCGTAGTCTCTGCTGGAAGAGCGCTTCTGAAAGGCTCATATCCTCACTGAGAAAGTACTGGTGCCATGCTTTTTGCCTGGGGTATTTTTTTATAGTTTGTAGAAATATTGCCAAGTTGGAAATTCTGCATCCCATCCAACCACACAGGAGCCAGCCGGATCAGAGCTGCTGGACCTTACACCACAGTGTCCCGTGGCAAAGGCCGTGGCTCACACGGTCACCCCAGTTAGAAATAAGAGACTGTCACTGTTCCCTCTCATGGCTGCTATGAGTTTTAGCAGGACTGCTGTTCAAATCGCATATTAAAAATTGCTTTTGAAATCCAAAGAAGTGCTTTTCAGAATCCCTCCAGCTCCAACTGACTTAGACCATCGCTCCCACCCCATACCTAATTAACTCCCTAACAACGCTCAAGTCTTTCATCTGCCAGTGTAGACCCCACATGTTGAGAAGATCTCTCGTAACTCGTGGCCTGGCAGCTGGGCACCTTTGGGAACTCACAATCTGAGGCTGCATCTAATCATATTCCCTCCATCCGTGGTTTCCTGGGAAACTAGTACACACCACAACATCACATCATGCAGGAAACTTAACAGAAAAGAACTGTAGCATTTCCTTTTTGTCAATAATTTGCACTCACTGAAATACATCTCCATTAAAAAATAATAAGTTATATTAACAATAAACAGCTGGTGGCAGAGGGATGGCGCTTTAATACAGTCGTTCACCAGGAACCGATGGAAGGTCTGAGCAGGAGCCAGAGGCCTGACTTTTACCTCCGGCTCTGGTGACACCAGTCTCCTGACCCTAGGTACCTTCTCACTTGTTTTGCCCAAATGAAAAGCGAGAAACAAAAAAGAAGGCTCTCTCAATCTCCTATCTGAACTTCTTTCTACATGATGGCTTTCCTGTCTGTTTGGCTTTTGGAGCCACTTGGCCACCCACTTCCCTGCTGTGTCCCTATTCTGAGAACCCTGCCTTCTTACATGCACAGGGGTGACTCCTGGGTGAGGCTCTGATTGGGTCAGCAAAAGTCACATGCTTACCACGAACCAGTCGCTGCTCTCTGAGGGGTGAGCCACGCAGTCCGTGGGGCAGAGGAATAGCTTCCTTCCCGATCTCTCAGCGGAAGCCTCTAGGCCAAGCATATTTCAGTGAAGCGCAGGCTGGGACTCTATCCATGCCATGTGATGTCTGCAGTGGGCCAGTCATGATGAAACACTCGAGTATTTCTGCAGCAAACACAAGAGTGTTCACGTCAAATCAGCTCACGGTTCAGCTCAGGGGAACCACTGGCTTTGTGCAGGTCCCACTTTGCCACCAACAGATCGGCCAGAGAAGCTTTTGAGTTTCAGAGCATCATGGGTTTGGGGTCATGGGTTGGGGTCAGAGAATTTTGTTGGCTTCAGCTGACTCAGCGGAGACCTGGAACTGCAGTGAGCTCCTATGCTCCCGGGGTTCTGGGCTCAGCAGTGACTCAAGCCTCCTTTTGTCCTCCATGGACAGGAATGACCCCCGCATCACAGCGCCATCACGTGGCCGCAGAGCTCCTGGGTTAAGCTGGAGCATACTGGGAGTTCAATAAGACAGAGCCTCTGAAATGTGTGTCACCACGGTTAAGTCAGAGAGAGACTGCACCTCTGCACCCAGGGAGTAGTTTCAGCCCCACAGTTATGGACCTCTGACAGGAAAAACACAGAAAAAGAACGGCAGTGCTCAACTGCCACCGCACAAACAGGCCATATCAGTGTCCCCAGAAGCCCCACCATTGTGACTTGCCATCACTTTCGGGTGACTCTTCCTCTTGGAGTGCAATTTTTAGCCTATGTCTGAATCTCCCAGGAGGCTGTGGCTCTGCCCTGTGTATCCCAGGGGCTCCTGGGTGGATTCCTACAGCGCCCAGGGCAGGAGGCTCATTCCGCTGTGCATCCCGCAGGATGGAGGAGGGTGATTCACAGCAGGCTCCCAGGCCTGTCAGGCTGGGAGACTGTCAGGCCAGCAGCCACCAGGAACAGCGCTGCCAATAGCCAAGACCCTTCCTGTCCTCTGTATGAAACAGGAAAGGCAGCAGCTTCCAGTCCTCAGCCCCAGTCCCACTGAGAGGAAGCGAGTCCCACACCATGGGGTGGGAGTTTCTCCTCCTAAGAGTGGAGCTGAAACTACTCCCTGAAACTACTCCCTAGGAATCCACCCAGGAGCCCCTGGGATACACAGGGCAGAGCCACAGCCTCCCGGGAGTTTCAGGTGCTGTGGCTGGGATCACAGCCTCCTCACTCATCCCCACATCCACACAACACCATCAGTGGGCCAGCAGCTCCTGGCCACTGAGAACTTTGCCTGTGTGTGTGTGTGTGTGTGTGTGTGTATAGGTAAGTACTGGAAATTGAACCCAAGGCCTTCACACTGAGCTACATCCCCAACTCTCTTTTTTGAGAAAGGATCTCACTAAGTTGTTAAGTTGACCAGGCTGGGCCCAAACTTAAAATCCTTCTGCCTCAGCTTCCCAAAATACTGGGATTACAGGCATGCATCACCACGCCAGCTGAGAGCTTCTCAAGCAGATGTAATCCCAGCCTTTGGGCCACACCAGGACCTGCCCTCTGAGCCACTGTGATTCTGAGACCAGGTGGGCAGCCCACCCTCACCAAGTCTGCTGGTGGGACAGGTGGGACCGAGCCCTCGAGAGATGGGGCCGTGGCGCACAGGGAAGAGACATGCCCTGTGGGACTCTACGACAGGAGCGTAAGGAATGGAGCAGGACACCATGCGTCCCTAAGACAAGGTCCCCCTCATCCTGGCAGGGGTCTGGAAGGAGAAGCTCTGCCAGGTCACACTTTCCCGCTCCTTCCTTGAACTTAAAGGCCAGCCAGGCACCGCAGCCAGGCGCACTGGGGCGTGGATGTCTACGGTGCCTCCGTGTCCACTGCAGGCAGTGCCGCACTCCAGGCCTGCCAGGTGGCTCCTGGGGGGCTCGGGAAGCCCACAGAGCCTCCAGTGAGGGCAAATTAGGATCCCCCACCGGGTCAGGAGACCCTCCCTCCACCTTCTGCTTTAGAGCTTCCTCTAACAGCTTAACCCAAAGGACTGTACAATAATTTTGCTCTAAGAAATAAGCATAGGAAATATGGATTAAATATTTTTGGTGGCAGCTACTGACTTATTTTATAAAAGAGTAGAAACCCTAACAGGACGGATCCTCAGAGGCCTCTGGGATACCCAGTGCAGCTTCCCCGCCAGCACCCGAAGGATGGTGGGGTCTCCTGTGCCGGGGAGGTGGGTGGAGACGTGGGCAATTTCCCCAGCTTCCTTTCTCAGCGCCCTCCCCACCAGGGTCCCTGGATGTGATGCTGTTCCTCGGGGGTGGCCTCCCCGCCTCTATGAAGCTAAAGAACCCTTTCTCGCTGGCCCATAACGGTGTCTCCGTTTCCCGTTTCCTGCAGCCCCCAGCCCTTCCTGCTCCTTCTGTGTCTCTGGGTTCTGCTCCCAAAGTGCAGAGTACCCTGTGGGCTGTGCAGACCTCTCCTGTGGCTTCTAGAGCAGGGAACAGAAGGCAGGAAGCAGTGACAAGCTCACCACTCCCATCTTGGGTGACTTGAAGTCTGTCCTGCCTCCTACTCAGCCCGTGGCGGTCCCTACCCCCTGGGACTCACGCTGTCGCTCTCCTGCAGGCCTCTGACTCAGACTACGAGGACGCGCTGCCCAAACACTCCTTTGTCAACCACTACATGAGCGACCCCACCTACTACAACTCCTGGAAGCGAAGGCCCCCCGCCGCGGCGCTGCACAGGTACGAGGCGGTGGCAGGGGCCGAGGCGGGTCAGCACCCGCACCCGGTCATCACCACACAGAGCGCAGGTGGCGTCTACACCCCAGCTGGCCCCGGCGCCCGCGCCCCTCTCACGGGCTTCTCTTCCTTCGTGTGACACCGAGCCGACACTGGGGCAAGACGGATGCGGACCTTCCGGAGTCTATTTTTGTGAAGACAACCAACTCCAGGAACTGAGCTGAGGTTTTTGTTTAAAAAGAAAAAATTCTGATAAGCGCGATTTTACCTACTCGTGAACACTAGATTTCAATTAGGAAGGTTTTTTTAATGGCTTTTTGTAACACCACTGCAGAAAGCAGGGCTCTTTGTTTTCTTTTCTTTTTAAGAGAAGGTTTGCCCCTGGTGCAGTGGCTTCTCATCCTCCAAGCCGCCGGAGGTGACAAGGGACAGGAGGTGGGGTCCTCAGAATGGAGCCCCGGCCTGCTCCACCTCTACCTCCTCTTCGGAGAACCAACTCTGTCTTCGGACAACTCGGGATCCTGGCTCTCTGGCTCACTTGCTGCTGGGGAGCAGCGAGCAGGCACTTTGACCTGGGCTCAGTTAGAGCTTTGTGACCCAGCTCGGCCAGGTTACAAAATATTCTCACTCCACAGTTTCTAGGCAAAGAATCAACTTTAAGGTTTTTGGAGTGGGGGGGTGGGGGTGGGGGGTGAGCGATTAGAAGGTGGTGTCCTCCCCGCTGCCCGGGCTCAGCTTGGCCTCTGTCCTTCTGGTGGTGAAATATTCAGGGCTTTCCTTTCTTCCCTTCTTTCTTTCAAGTTGACAGAGCAAGATCAGGACCCCCACCTCGCTCCCAGTAAACTTCCCGTGACATAGCACACGGCCCACCCCGCTGACAGAGAGTGAGCCGGCGTTTGCAGAGTTGCTTGTTCTGTAGGAAGTGTGCATTGTTAACCAGAGTATTTTTTAAATCTTTTTATCTTTTTTTAAACTATGTCACATGAAATGAATGCATCTTTGCTGTCTCCAGGTGCCTTTTTATTAATTGTTCAGCTTTGTACGTGGGAAAGATGAGAAGCAACCGTGTCTCCAAATAAAGCAAAACCGCTCTGAGACCCGGGCCCTCAGTGACCGCGTGCACCCTGGGCCGCCCGGGCACCTGGGGGGACAGTCCTTCCTTTTGTCCCCTTGCTCTTGCCGGCTGCCCCTGCTTCTGACTGCCAGCGCTGCTGCCCCAACCCCCATCCAAGGCCAGCTTGTAGCCTTAACAGGTTTTCTGGGAACAGTTTTTCTTTAATTGTCACTGTTTTAATTTTTTTAACTAAATGAAACTAGTATGAACTGCTTTGGAACACTTAAGAGTTCAGAGTCCAGCTGTGCCTCTGGCCCTTCCAGTTACTTTTGTGACAGATGGCTGAGGTCAGCTCCTCAGCCGGGGCCCAGATCTGGCTGGATATGACCAGAGCGCCGCTGGCACCAGGCAGCACGTGTGGCCCGGTACTCACGAGCACCCCCCATTCCCACTTCCGGGTGACACACAACACTGGAGACCCTCTGTCAATATCCAAAGCACAGCAGGATGAGGCAGGCATCGTCCTCCCGGGAGCCTCAGTGCCCAGAGGGTAGAGACTTGCTGGGCCATCGCCTGGCCGGTGCCACCGGGAAGCCAGTTCCATGGCCGCACATAGGCCAGGGGGCGGATCGTGTTTCATTCTCTGCGTTCAGAATTCCCGGGTGTGGCCCTAGGAGACCACGGAGAGGTGGGTGCGGGGTGAAAACCCTTTTCCACTTCCCCAAAACAGGTGTGAAAGGAGCCCTCTCTCCCTTCCTTCCTCTCTCCCCCTTCTCTTTCTGAATGGAAGGGGAGATGTTCTAAACCAAAAATCCTAGACGCTCTGCCCAAAGCCACTTGTGTGAGAATTTCCATCCACAATCCGGGGGTGGGGGGACGGCCTCAGTGGACAGAGCTGCCTCCTCCCTGTCACCCCAAAGAGGGGGGTGGACAGGAGACCACAGCGCGGCCACGTGAACTTCCAGAAAGAGAACACTCCGCAGAGGACTAGGCCACTGCCGTGCACTTTGTTCTTAAGCCATAAGGAAATTGCTTTAATGAACGAGGACAGCGCTGAGGACGCCTTGGTCCAATGTGTGACTTTGCTCTTGGTTTCTCATGACAAGGATGTGGCACTTTTTTTTAGACTCATACGCCCTATGCTCTTGGTAAGCTTTTTTCATATGCAGTGGTCCTTCGAGGCTGCCCTGGCCCCGTGGCTGCTGACACACCGTTGTCACAGACTGTGGTCCAGCCCGTCACGCTGAGGAACTCTGCCCCGAATGAGTCACCTGCATCTAAGGAGCGGGGCCAGGGCCTCCCATTAGATTTCTGCCCTCAGAGCAGGGTGGACACTGAGGCATGTTCACCTCCCATCTCTGGGGAGAATAGGGACGTGGACACTGGATCGAAGACTCCCTGCTGATCGCAGGCCAAGCAACAGTTCTATAACCAAGGTGAGCAGAGGGTGCTCCCGCTCTCTCTCCATGGAGCTGAAAGCCAGCGCTGCAGGAGCTTCAGGACCAGCAGTCGTCCCCATGGCAGCCGCATCAGGGGTTAGGCTTGCCCTGCACAGTGAGCTGCCCTTCCCAATGCACACGGTGGAGCCGTGGGATAGTGGGTGAGCAAAGGTGTCCAGGGAGGGCTCCTCTTTGTGCAGCCGTCCGGGCTGCCCCATCTGCTCGCCTGCCCCTCTGCATCTCTCCCCTCCCTGCTTGTCTTCCCTGCCCCAGAGGAAGAAGACAAGATGGAGAGTGGCAGCCTCACCAGCCCTGGGAGAAAACACGTCGGGTCCCAGCCACCACGCAGAGTGCACTTGCTACTGCATGGAAGGCGCTCGTCATCGTAAACACCCTTGGAGGCTGTGCCCGTGCTCGAGCTCACCTGGCCTCAAGCACGGGCTGGAGGTGCATCATGGTGTAGAACACGGTTTTTCTTGTTACACATTTTGGGCACACAGTGCAGCTGTCTCCGATGAACAGCTGTCTGCACACCTGGCATGGACACCTTCGGCTCTCAGAACCTACAAGAGCCCAGGCAGAGGCGAGAACAGCGCGGAAATGCACCAGGGTGCTCATCCGCACCCAGGGCCACCTTCCCATGCAGAGAGAGCTCAGGCTCCCCTTTAATATTGTCTGAAATTCTGCAGAAAACCAGATCTCATTTTAAAAGAAAGGGAAAAAAACACAATCCAACAACTTGTAGGAAGGCAGAGAGGTGCTATGGGTACAATTTTTAATAAAAATATTATTTTGTTCCTTAAGCGCTTGTGATTTTCTTCAAGTATTGAAGGAATAACCCCAGAGTCCTTAGGAGCATTCCTGAATTGTAAGGCTGTAAATAGGATCCACTGAGACACACACACACACCCCTACCTGTGCCTTTTCAGGAACCCGCTCCTTCTGCGAGGCACGCAGAGAGAGTCCACGCAGTTGAGCTAAGTCAGAGGGAAGCCCCGAGTGAGCACCCTGGCCATGTGGCAGCTGTCCCCAGAGCCAGCCAGCCCCACCACCAGGGCTTCTTGAGTGCCAGGAAGGGGAAGAATTGTCCGTGATCACCCTTGGCCTTGAACAGGTGGAAGGTGGAGCACAAGTGAGCCAGCTGACCCCACCCAGGGGCCTCCACCAACTTGGGGAGTGTGCTGAGGTGGGGGCAGGAACCCGGCAATCTCCTTCCTGCAGAAGTGGAATTTTCAAAAGCATCTGCCAACCCTGTGCTTGCAGGAGCCACTGTCACCAGGAGAGGGCTTGGCTTCATCTTCCCATCTGTCACCTCCCACCCAAGAGAGGTTAAAGATCGCAAAGCCCAGGACGCCCTCAGATCAACTGAGTCAGACCCACTGGGGATTGGACCCAGGCATCTGACTTGCTGTGAAAGGTTGCCAGGTGACAGGCATGGAAGCCAGGTTCAGAAAAGGCAGCTGTTGCCAGCTGCAGGGAAGAGGAGGGAGCAGAGAAGGGAGAGTCCTGGGTTCCCACCTTACCAACTTTGCCCCTTTGCTCTAGAAGCAGCCTCAGCCACAGATTTGCCCAGTCAAGATTGTGTCATTTTTCTCTCTTTTTCCCTGCCATTGTCTGTTTCTATCCCAACCTCCCCCGACCCATAACCTGGAATTAAAATCTGCACATTTCCTACCATCTCCAACAGTTCTGAAATTTCAGCTATCACACACAGGGTAGATGACACTTACTGAATAATTCTTTGTGCCAGGGTTTGTCTCACTTGTTAATCCACTGATTTCCCACCAGGACCCTGAGAGATAGCTAGAGTCAGGCATCCTGTTTTATAGATGAGGAAACACTCCAGGGAGAGAGCAGCAAGGCACAGGTGGGGGCTCCAGAACCTGGTTGTACCGCCTCCCAAGGGGCCTCTGATTTCACCTGAGATTTCCTTGAATCCCCAGGCAGTTAGCTCCGCAGACAGCACATGCTGCTCGGCATAGCTCAGAGCTGCCACTGTCCCCCCAGATGTGCCTGGGACTCAGAAGACTCTACTTGCCCTCATCATCCTGTGTGGTAAGAGAGAGGAAAAGCCTGAGCTGACCTGGCATGTGTTCTGGGCAAAACTGTGCCATCATAATAATCATCCTTATTATTATCAAAAAGGTAGCAGAAGACACTTTGAGATGCAGCCATTGCTTAGGGAGTAAATCCCTATGTCTTGATGAGATAAGAGAGCCACATTGGGCAGGAAATGACTTTGGTGTGTAGTTGTGGGCTCTGCACTGTCTGAGGATGTGAGGGGCAGAAGCCACCTGCTCCTCCCCAGCTGGGAGGAGCCTTGGGTCATGCTAGGTCCTGTGGTCACCTTCCTTGGGCCAAGCCTGGGGGACCCACATCTCCAAGAGGTCAAGTTCCCTTTGAAAAGAGATGGGACCCCAGGTCATCCTCTCCCTCCCAGAGAGCCTGGTCCCCAGGAGGAGGCTGAGGACCTGGCACATCTAAGGCTTGATCCAGTAGACACTGCCAGCACTTAGCAAAGCCCCTCTGAGCCAGCAGGACCCAGGGACAAACTCCAGGCAGGGAGGGACCTCAGTTGTACGCAGAAGCTCCAGCTCTTCCCACCCAATGCACCCTCACTGCCTTGGGGTGTCACTTCTGCTGGTGACACTGGGTGAGATGGCCATGCTTACAGGCAGGCCAGCAGGCAACAGCTGCTCCCAGCCAAGCAGGTGTTCAACCTCTCTGGGTAGCATCACTGTGCCGCACATATCCAGCTGGGCTGACAGAGCCAGTGTTGCCCTGGGCTAGAGTGTGAAGGAAGAACAACCAGGGGCTTCCTGAGCTTTCTTTACTCTGAAGTCCCCTGGCGCTCGTCTCCTTGCTGGTCCCATGCTGCTTCCTGTCCACTTGTCCAGCTTCTGGACTCTCCTCCAGGATCTCCTTCTGCTGAACTTGATCCAGGCTTCTCTGATCATCTGTAGTTGGAGAACCTGCTTCATGAACCTGAAGCAGCCCCCACCCCAGGCCTGGGCTGTGGGCACTGCCTGGGCACCTGCCCTCCATGGGGCCCACCTTTGAGCCACAGACAGCAGCTGGAAGTGGGTGTTCGCCCTTAGAGCAGCAGCCACGTCCCTGTCCCTGGGCCCAGGAGAAGAGCCACACAGCAGCCTCCTCTCAGCTGAGTGTCGAGCTCTAAAGAGAAGACCTGACCTGCCCAGGCAGGGAACTTGCTCCCAGTGTGCTGTGGGTATAACCATACACAGACAGCCGCACATGAAGTATCTCCAGGGTAAAAAAAAACGCCATGAAAATCATGAGCTATTCTTAAAGGACCCCAGTCACACATGTGCCCAGCCTCTGTGGGTCAGCATCACTGTGCCGTGCAGAAAGAATATTTGGGGTGACTCAGGGGAATGCTAACAGAGCAGGTGCCCCTGCCTGCGCATGCTCCTTCTGCACCGTGGCCTCTTCCTCTCACCCCAGAAGAGAGGCAATGGTTGTCCCTGCGTCCTCAGCATATCCAGGGTCCTCACTTCAAGCACATACATCCTGTAGGAAAGAGAACCCTGGAGGACACTTGGCTTCAATCATGTGACCCTCCTAGTCACCCTGGTGCATGCTATGGGGACATGGCAGGGGACACCCACAGTGCCAAGAAAACAGTAGAGCTAGAGCTGGTTTTGAGTTCCCTATCAAGGTCCTAGGGTACTTCCCAAGAAAATCCTCACACAAGCGTGGTCTCAGCTCCTGTTGGATCCACGCTTCGCCTTCCGAGGTTTGGTGTGGCCGTGGAGGGGCACTGTTCTCAGATACTTTGTTTAGGAGCCTCACACGCTTTTGCAAGCCTCCTGATTAAATAGCCTAGTTCTCTAAAATAGTTGGCGCACCAGACGCTTATTTCAAAATGATTTGAGCACATGCATGGCTTTGCTTGTATGAGGACCTCAGGATTTGCCAAAAATTCTCTCCCTTTAATGGCTTAAGTCAATTAACAGCCAGCATGGTGAAAATTCCAAGCTGTTAATTCTGGGCTCTGTGGTCTTAAAATGTCCTGCTTCTCCTCAGATAAGACAATATTCTGCAGTCATTAAGCAAATCACTACATTATGGGGTTGAATTTGATCCAGACTCAAATATTTTAATAAAAAAAAGTCACATTTGTGAAGCATTTTGAAAATGCACAGTTCTGTGGGATTCTGCAGCCACCTTGGGCTTCTTGGTGAGTCCTCAGCAGGGGACCAAGAGGATTCTAAGTCACCAGGTGGAGCCCCAGGGCGTGCACAGGATAGTCCTCGTCTCTCTGTGTCTTAAAGGATACTTTTCAAGGATGTTGAGTGCTGGAGAATTGAAGAATTGGGCTTGCCAGGGAGATGAGAGATGAGGGAAACTGGATGGAAGTCAAACCAGCCACTGGGGAGGTCCAGAGTCCCCCTTTTCTTCTAGCTTCTGCTCACAGTATCCCCTATGGTGCAGTCCCCATGTGCCAGAGGCTTCGGGGGAGGCGAAGATGCAATGCCACCTGCCCTGCAAGCTGCATGTGACCAGAGGCTGGGCTCGTGGTAGGGGTGCTACTGGCTTGCCAGCTGAGTCCCAGGGGGACTGAGACCCCGGTGAGAGAGGACTGGATGCCACAGTTGCAGGGAAGGTGCAGCACCACCAAGGTCTGCCTCAGTGGCACAGCAGCCTGCTCAAGGACCACCCTTCCCAGAAGGCGACATTCCTGGCGCATGGAGCATGATAATTATAATCAGCTGGTACAAGTGAGGGTAGGGGCAGCCTCCCTGAGTTTTTGCCAGCCTCCAGTGCAGAATTTTAGCTACTGGTGATGCTTACACTGGGGAGGCAGCCATGGACAGGCTGTGCCTCTCAGGAACAGAGTAACAAGTCCAGAACCTTCTTTCGATCCCTGACATTTTGCAGTCATTGTCCTTGGGTTAGTCATCGCCTGCTCTTTCCTAAGCCCTAGCTGTTGCCTAGTTGGAAGCAGGACATTAAGGGAGATGGTGCCAGGTGGTAGACCTAGCAAAATAACCTCTCAGGGAGCAGAAAATGGGGAAGGTATTCAAATAAGAAAATTACAGAAGAAACACAAAGGGCCACAATTATTTAAAAAGATGCTCCAACCCACTAGTCATCAATCACATAAACTGAGACAAAAATAAGAAGCTTCACACATGGGCTTTTGATGACTGAAGATATTCATAATATCAAGCCCTGGAGTATGTAGAACAGGAATCCTACTAACTGCACCCAGAGGTGTGCACTGGGCTTCGAGAGCAATGAGTGAAAGTGTTAGTAAAAATTAAAATATGGGTACTCATTGACCTAGTTAGGTCCTTTTCTAGGCATCTATTGTAAAGAGTAACCTCACATGTGATCAAACAAGCAAGAATAGCAATATTAATAGCACCATTGTTTCTAAGAGCAATATCTTGCACATACCCTAAATTCCTCCAGGAATATACTAGTTAAGCAAATTGCATTCTTTTATAGTATGAAACACAATTCATTTTTTAGCAGCAGGTAAAACAAATTATGACAATCCCTGAGTAAGGACATGAAGATTCTTGAGCCGTATTAAATAGATATAGTAAGTAGCAGAACAGCATTTATACATTTGGCTATAGAAAGCAAAATCATGTTTCCATATGTACAAGTGTGTGTGAATAAATATAGAGGGAGGAAAGGATTATGAAAACACTGTTCAATCCATAAAGATAAGTAGATGTGGGGAAGTATTGGAGTGGGGAAAGGAGTCTATGTCAAGGGGACCAAGAATTCCCCAAGAAAAACTTATTTTTCCTAGACAAAGAGCCAGAAAAGATATAAAAGAGATTTTGGTTCCAGAACAGTAGAGTGGGGATACTTTTCCCCCTATTCATTCCACTGAGTACAGCAAAAATCTTATGATGTTTATAGGAAATAAGAAGACTTCCAAATAGAGGGAGAGGATACAGACTGGCTAAGGACCCTGGGAGCTGAGGAAGGACATGGCAGTGGGTTCTCTGGGGGGTTTTCCACTCACAGGGCCCACACTGGTACTGGAGTAGCCTCTAACTTGAACCACCAATAGGCATGGTCAAAGGCATCCCCAAGAAAAGCTTGTCACAGACAGGACAGGACAGTTTTGAATCATAGCTGCTCTACTCCAACCAAACATTATGGAGAAAACAGTGGATACCCACCCTGGCCAGCAAAGGCTGAGAAAGACACCCAATACCTCCCTGTTCCTTGCTCCTTGCTGTACTAGGGTGGTTTCAGGTAAGGCCAAATGAAGACAGAAATGGTGTGGAGTCACATAGGTCTGACTTGCACCACCACCCAGAGGTATGAGGGATAACTCAGTCTTCCCAGGACAAGAGTTGATGGCATCAACCACATCCTAATGGATTCAGAACTTTTGCCACCACCATTGCTAGCAAGATCGCCACCTTCCCCTCTGCCCCAGGATCAGTAGAGGTCACTGGGGAGCAGTAACGAGGGCCTCTCTGGTCCCATCAAGAGCAATACTGCTGAGGTATGTCAGGGAGTCTGGAAGTCCATCCCACCCAGCCACGATAAAGAACATCTCCATACCAGGTGACAGTAGAGTCAAGTAGAGAACTTCCATCCCCACCTAGGAGTAACAAGGCAGTGACCTCCCCTCTCCATTTGGAACAGTGTCATAGGAGGACACGTGAAAGACAAGTGGAATTCCATGACATTAGATCCTAAAAGTCCAGGTTTCAATGGAAAATCACTCATCACACCAAGAGCTAGGAAAGTCTCAAACCAAATAAGAAGAGACAATGGATAGCACTGATGTAACAGCTGTCAGAGTAAAGCAGCCATCACCAAAATGTTTCACCAAACAATTAGGAACACCCTTGAGAAAAATGAAGAAATTAGACATTTCAGCAAAGAAAGAGAAGATATAAGGAGCCATCAAGTAGGGCTGGGCGTGACGGTGCACGCCTGTAATCCCAGCACTTAGGAGGCTGAGGCACAAGGATCCCCAGGAGTTTGAGGCCAGCCTAGGTGACAGAGTAAGATGCTGTCTCAGAAAAACAGAGAGGCAGAAGGAGAATATAAAGAATCACTTAAAAGTTTAAAACTGATACATTTTTCAAGTATTGAAAGAAAATAATTGTCACCTATATCCAGCAAAAATATCCTTGAGAAATGAATAAGAATAAAGATGATCTCAATGAAGGGAAAGTAGAAAAATGTATACCTAGATTATGAAAAAATGCTAAAGGAAGTTCACTAGATGGGAGCGAAATGATACCAGAAAATTATCTTGAACGATCAGAAAAGAAGAAAGAATAGCAGAAGGATCAGAAACATTAGTAAAAGTACTGTCCTTCTATGAGCTTTCTAAATTATATGGGATGATTAAACAAAAGTTATGACACTCTTTAAGGTGTTCACAATGTACAAAAATGTTTCAGATAATTACTTTATGAATAATGGAAAGAAGAAATGAAAAATGATGGAAGCTTTCTATTCATTTGAACTGATAAAATGAAAAATAGACTGGGATCAGTTATATGCTTATAATAACAATTGTAGAGCAACAAATAAAATATTCTGAAAGAGATAGACTTAAAATACTAGAAATAAATCAAAATAGAATTCTAAAAATGTTTATGTAATCCATAGGAAAGAAAAAGAATGAGAAAAAACAAGACAGAGAAAACTAATAGCAAACAAACAAATTTAAATGTCAGTGCTAATATGTTGATAATTATATTAACTATAAATGACCCAGATATACAATGTGTGAGACAGGGATTGACAGAGGGGAGAAAATGACCCAACTGTATGCTAGCTATAGTAATCTTATTTCAAATATATTGATACAGCTTCAAATTAAAAGAGAAAAACACTAATAAAAACAAAGGAGCAATGTCTCTACTGAAATCAGATAGAGTAATTTCAAAGCAAAGAAAATCTCCCAAGACAGAAATATCACATGATAAAAAGATCAATCCACCTAGGAGGCATAACAATGCTAAATGTGTGCATCCAAAACCCTCAACTGAAATATGTCAAACAAAAGCTAATATAACTAAAAACAGACAAATCTATAATCATAGTTGTACATTTCAACACCTCTCTCAATAGTTAACAGACTGACTAGGTCCCCCCAAAAAAGCAAGGTTAATAAAAGCCCACCAAAACCATGAGCCAATTGGATTGACATATATTGAAAACTCCAGCCAGTTGAATCGAAGAATACACATTTTTTGAAGGACTTATGGACCATTATCCAAGACAGATCATATTCTGACAAACCTCAATATGAATTGAAATTATACAGAATGTGCTCACTGCACACAATAGAATCAAACTGCAAATCAGTAACAGGAACATAATGGGAAATTCTCCAAATATTTGCATTATTAAAAATATTCTAAGTACTCCCTTGGTCAAAGAGGACATCTTAGGGAAATAAATTACATATAACTAAACTAAAATGAAAATACAAGCCAATTGTTGGGTTGAAATTAGAAGGGTTCTAAGAGATAAATTCATAGCACTGAATATACTGTAAGAGAAGAAATGTCTCAGATCAGCAATCTAAGCTCCTGCCTCAAGAAATTAGAAGAGCAAAGTAAAATCCAAGAAAGAAGGAAACCAATAATAAATATCAGAGCAAAAATTGGTGAAATTTAAAACACAAAAATTAATAGAGGAAAATCAGCAGAACAGAAAGCTGATTCTTTGAAAAGATGAAGATTGACAAACATCTAGAAAAACTGACTAAAAGTATAAAAAAGACCCAGATTATTAACATCATGAATGAGACTGGGACAATCACTCCACCTCCTGCAGACATCATAAGGAGAAGAAGCGGGCACCAACAGCAACTGTACTGTGAATTTGAGAGCTCAGAGCATGTGGACTGCTATGGTTTGGGTGTGATTTAATTGTCCCCTGAGACTTCCTGGGTCAAATTTAATCCCCATTTTGAGGGATTAGGAGGAGTGGAAACTTAATCTGATTGTGTTGTCTGGAGATGAGTCTTTTGGAAGGAGAATGGGATTAGATAGTCATTAGGATAGAGACCCTGTGATTGAAGCCTGATGGCTTACAAGAGGGAGGAGGAACACACACACACACACACACACACACACACACACACACACGCATGAAAATGCATGCATGCACACACACTCCTGTCTCTAACTGTGTGATGCTCTGTACTGTATTAAAACTCTGCCAGCAAGGGCAGCATCAGGTGAGGCCCTTGGACCTGGCATCTGCAGAGTTGTGAACTCAAATACACCTTTTCTCTTTATAAAGGTGCCTACCTCCAGTATTATGGTAATGAAAAACTGAGATAGATTTGAGTGTTCCTACATTGCTAAAGAAATGGTACTCATAATTTTAAATACCCAGAAAAAGAAACCTCTAGATAGTCACTAAATAACTGCACCATATATTTAAAGAATTATAACAGTTCTACAAATCTATTCCAGAAAATAATAAATGCAGAAACATTCTAACAAATGTCATGAAGCCAGTACTGGCCTGACACTCAAGAAAGAAAATTGCAGGCCAACGTCCTAGGTGCATGTAGACAGGAAAATTAGTAATAGACTGTTAGCAAATAGAACTCAGCAAAATATAAAATGTCACACACCAGGACCCAGTGACTATTCTTGGTTGATTCAGTCTTTGAAAATCAATCAATGCAATTATGATGTTGACAAACTAAAGGAAATAACACATATCAATTAATGTAGAAAAGATAATTGATGAAACACAACATTTATTCACGACAACAACCTCTCAGAAAACTAAGAATAGAGAGGAATTTTTGCAACTTAATCAGGAGCATCTAGAAAAAGCCAGTAGCAACTAATCCACTTAATGTGAAAGATTGAAAACTTCCTTCTAAAACTGGAGACAAAACAAGAAGTCCCCTCTCACCACAGCCATTTGGCATAGCTCTGGAAGTACTGTGTTGAAAATGAAAGCAATACATTGGGAAGAAAGAAATAAACCCACCATTATTTGCAGAAAAGATGATGGTCTGTATAGAAAACTTTGAAGAATTGACAAAAAAATTATAGAACTAATAAGGCAGTTCAGCAAGGTCTCCACATATAAGCTTCTGTTATAACTATTAACATCAAACTGAAACCTTCTAGTTGGCCAGATTTTCTCTCCGCACTTTCCTTTCAGGCAAAAGGAGCCAGGTGACAGCAGAATAAATTCATTATTGGAATTTAAAAGGAAAAAAATTTTCAAAAGGTCTTCCGGGACAGATACCAGAGATGAGCTAGAACCACCTTACCACCTTACCGCTGTGGGTATCAGTCCTGTCCATCCTATCCCCACTTCACTGTCAGGGACAGCACATTGCAACCGGAAGCTGGCCCTGGAGGAGGGTGTCCACCACAATCTTGGTAAAGACCAGCAATCAGCACCCATTCCTATGCAGAGCCCATTGTTAAATGCTAACTGCTGTCCCATTCTCCCCTCAGTCTAGAATTTGAGCCCATTTCCTCTCAGGCAAGGTCCCTGCTCAAACTCACACAATCCGTAAATTCTGGAAAGGTTTATGTTCCTTGACCGGACTCAGCACAGCAGGAAAGCCGCTTCACACGTCTGAAATAGGTTAAGAAATACAATGCAATGAGAGTCTTGTTCTCACTCGATTCAGATTTCAGAACACCCCTTTCTCTTTCAGTAACCCAACTCCAGCCTTGATCATAGCTCTGATGAACAGAGGTTTTATCTTAGATGGCCAAGTGCCTGTCTGTGGGGGCACCGGTTGCCCAATGACAAGTGTCTGTCCAGTGCTGTCGTTGTGCTTCTAGCGTCTCCCACATCAAGCCCCACAGAGACTTTGTGATGCAAAACACAAGGGTCACCGAGGCTAAGAAGAAGGCGTGGACAAGAAGGAGCCAATAGGAGCAAGGAACTGGAGCAATAACAGGTAAAAGGTTTGCATCCTGAATCCCAGGCATGAATCTTCAGCATTTTCTTCCCCGACTCCCACCCTTTCTGTGACACAAGGGATTGAACCCAGGGCCTTCACACTGAGCTATACTTCCTGCATATTTTGAAACAGGGTCTTACTAAGTCACTAACCTGCCCAGGCTAGGCTTGAATTTGCAATTCTCCAGCCTCAGCCTCCCAGAGTCCTGACCTTACAGACCTCAGTCGCCACCATGCCAAACTTCTTCCCTGTCTTTGTAGCTGATAATATGAAGCCAACCACATCCACTTGCCTTTCCCCAGTCCTGCACGTCATTACTATGGGCTAAAGAGCCCAGAGCACAGATGAATTTAGGACAGGTAGAAAAAACATGGGAAGATTTTACTAGAGCTGAAATTATGAGCTGAAACTAAGACGTCCGCTTCCTGCCCACACCTGCGGCCCAGGCGGAGCAGGGGGACAGACCTGGCTGCAGGAGTAGGGGTTGTGTCACTGCCCAAAGCAGGACAGCGAGTTTCAGGGGTACTGAAGATTCCAGGACGGACAGCTCCAGCCCGGTCCCCATTGACATCCAAAGTCTTCCTGTCCTTCTGTCCAGTCCAGCTTAGCCTTTGACTGGAATAAATGCAAGCACTTCTCTAAGAGTGGCCTGCAGGGAGACGAGAGGAGGGTTGGGTGTAGCCAGGAGGCAGGTGAGGTATCCTGAGGCAAAGGCTGCAGAACCAGAGGCCAGATAGAGTGGCAAGTCCTCCTAATGGGACCTCTTTCCAGCCTCAGCTCCATCATAATGGCAGAAAGGAAGGGAAAACTTAGACACAGGCTTTGCGCATGCTCTGCTTAATTTCCTTCCGCTCAGTGAGCATGTGACCCTTTCAGAGGGCCACCCTGGGGACTCAGATTCGCTGCTGAACTACACAGTCCTGCAAGCCAACAGCTTCCTCTCTTCTGCGTAAAACATCCATGCTGGGAAAGGAGCCTGCCTGGCCCCCTCTCCCACACCCCCGCAACTCTGCAGATGCCTGGCAGTGGAGCAAGGCCTCTACCCCATTTTCTGAATGATAAAGCTGGGCAGACTAGCTCAGTGGCCCTAAAGTACAGGGCGCTGTTTTTAGAAACTAAATAAATCTACATGTATCCAATCTCCAAAACACATCTTGTTCAATGATGCTTCAAGGAGAGGACGTTTTGCTTTGGAATACTGATGCTGGGCAGAGCTTCTCCTGCAGCGGGCGGACGAGGATGTTATAGCCTTCGGTGATGGGAGGCGGCAGGCAGGGCAGACAGGGCCCTGGACACATTTTTGTGAAGATGTGTAGTTCTGCTTCAGGACACTGATGCCAGAATAAGAATAGCTCAAAGAATACGACTCTGGCTTCTCGGAACAAATGGAAGCTATCTCCCAGTGAATGACTGGAACGCAGTTGCTACAGTGTAGTCTCTAGCCCCTGACACTGCTGGGAAGTGGTGGAACCATTACAAGGTGCAGCTGATGGCACGAAGTGAAATCACTGAGGGCACGGCCTTGAAGGGGATATTGGGTCCCTGGCCCATCCCCGTGTCTCTGCTTTATAGTCGCCATGAGTTGAGCTGCTTGGCTCCACCACACATGCCCTGCCATGATGCATGAGCCGCCACAGGCCCAGAGTGATAGAGCCAAGTGACCCTGGACAGAAACCTCTGGAACCATGAGCCCAAATAATCTCTCCTTCTTTTAAGTTGATTGTCTCAGGTATTTTGTCACAGCAACAGAAAGTCGATGCAACAATTCAGCTCATTACCTGAATCATCCTCTCTTTCAATTTGATGCTGGTTGTTAGATTCTAAAACTACTTTGGCTATGGTATCTACAGTAAATGTACAGTAAACCACACATGGCTGGAATGTAGAATTCAGCGAATTTTACATTTCTCCCATGTACCACCAATAAAATCAAGACATAGACATTTCTAGCTTCTTCCAGAAAGTTCCTCTTCTTCTTTCCTAATTTTCTACCACCCCACGCCACCCCAACAGCTCTATGACTATAGCCCAGCATCGCCTGGTTTTGAATTGCAGACAACTGTGATACTTGTGATAGTGTCCTAGATGCCTCAGTTTTCTGGGCCCCATGCCCGGCATTGTGCTATGAACTCTGCTGGCACAGTGTATCACTGCAGCCCATCCACTCCATGGCTGGCATTTCATACTCTGCATGTACCAGAATTTATCTTCCCTTTCTGTCATGGATAGTACTGGGGGCTTTCCAGTTTGGCATGATTATGATTAAAAGTGCTACAAATATTCTTGCACCTATCTTTGCGTGGGCATATACCATCATGTTTCTTGGATGGACACTCAGGAGGGAAACCATTGGTCCATGGCGGGGGTGACTTTACCAGGAGCTTCGTCACTGCTTCCAGAGTGCCAAATGCAACCTGCACCCTCTCCTCCAAGGCATGAGTGATGGTAGGTGCTCCTCATCTTGTGGGTGTCCCAGCTGCCACCAGTCTGGTGGGGAGGTGGCACCAGGCTCTGGTAGTCTTAGTCTGCATTTCCCTAGTAGCAGGCAGTATTCACTTCACTACCTTGTCTTTCTCCACATTGGTGTACTCTCCTTCACAGGTCCCATTCCTGTCTGTCCACCTCTGCAAACCCCTTCTAACATTGACCCTTCTGACTCACGCCTGTGTTCTCCTGCGCCTATTGAAGAAGCAGCCAGCGGCAATGGCAGATGGACCCCCAGGGTCCCGCACTGACTTCCCCAAAGTCCACATGCACATCATAGAACTGAGTTCTGCGTCCTCACGGTGTTTGCACAGTCTGTGCACTGCGGCCCTCAGCTTTGGATTCACCCAGTGCATCTGACACCTGCTGGGCTTGGGGCTCAGGAGTTGGCTGGCTGATGGGTTATGAGATTCCAGGATCCTCTTGATCTCTTTGCTGCCTCTGCCTTATGACCTTAAATGTTAAGTCATCTTTCCCGACTCTGGGTGTTTTGTTTGTTTGTTTGTTCTAATGGTACTAGAGATGGAACCCAGGGGATTCACACTGAGCTACATTCTTTTTATTTATCCTATTTATTTTTTATTTTTGGACATGGCCTTCCTAAGTTACCCAAGCTGGGCTTGAACTTGTCATCCTCCTGCCTCAACCTCCCAGAGTATTGGGATTACAGGAGTATGCCACTGTGCCTGGCTCAACTCAGGGTTTCGGGACTGAGGGTCACCCCTACACCTCCTCTGGTGTGGACTCTCATTCCACTTTGTTCAGAGACCTCAGGCTGCTGTAGCTGCCATGTGAGATGATGCATGGGGAAGACATTTGTAAACTTTGGCCAAAAAGATAAAGACAACGCTCCGTGTCGTGAGAACAACTTCTCCACGTAACACAATGTGGTTTGAAAGTGGGTTCAAAGAGAAAAAGCACTTCCCACGCAGGCCCAGTGATTCCAGTTCTCCAGGATCTCTGGCCTCACACCCATGGGAATAACAATTTGCCAAGCAAGCATCACAAATATATGTGTGTTTACTTATTTATGAAGCATTCCATGTACACTGCACAAATATATTATGTACATAATAAAGCATACTCCAAAAATAAGTATTTTTTACAGGATAAAATAAAAATACAATAAAGGGAAGATTTTAAGACCTTTTTGTGTGCCACTAAGGATTGTAGATGGGGAAGGCCAAGCTGTTTATGAGAGGTTCTTGGGTGAACGATGAGGTGCTCAGGAAAAGCATTTCGTCAAGAGCATTGCTGTCTTGTTACTGTTCGTTGTTCTTCACCCGACTCTTGTCCTCATGTTTCTAACTCCCCCTGGAGCCCTGTCCCTTTGTCATCCTGACCGGCCACATCACAACCCAGGGCTCACAAGCAGCACTCCCAGAGGGGGTCAGGGTGGGCTCTAGGTGGTGCCGGCCTTGACTTGAGGATTTACCTCCTGCCCACTGTGTGATCCCAGGCCAGTGTCTCACTTCTGATTCCTGCTCTGAAAATGGTGGTGAGGGTCAGGGAGACTTGTGTGGGATTGAACAGGGGCTGGGAGGTCCCAGCACAGAGAACATGGAAACCCTAGACATGTGGCAACCACTGTTCCATCCACAATCACTCATGTTCTAGTTCTTCTGGAAAAGGGATATGTGGAGAATTTTCACATCTCTAATGTCCCCCCTACTGTAATTTGAATGCATCCTCCTAGAATTCATGTGTTAGAGATATAGCCCGAAATTCATCTATTAATGGTCTTTGGAACTGGAGCTCTGGGAAGGTTACCAGGATCAGATGAGGTCAGGAGAATGGTGCCGCTATCGAGGTATTAGTGGCTTCCTAAGGAGAGGACCTGCACCAGCACACTTGCTTTGTCTCACCCCAGATGCTGTCTGCCACAATGCAACAAGAAGGATCTTGCCAGATGCTCTTGGACTTCCTAGCCTCTGGAACCATGAGCTAAGTAAACCTCTATTCTTTATAGACTGTCTAGACTGCAGTATTCAGTTACAGCCATGGAAAGTGGACTAACACACCTGGCATCCAGAACCCCATGGATCCCACACAGGGCTGGATCTGCTCTGGTCACCACACCACACATGAAGTCTCTGGGTGGTTTTTATTTCCCACTCCTTCTGATGAGTATCTACGGCTTTGCCTCACTGTCAGTAGAAGGGAAAAATGGTACAAGAGAACTTGTTCTTTTTAAAATTGTGTTCTTTTGAAACTGCCTAACTCTGTAACTTCTTCATGGCTTTGTAATTACTTTCTTGACCCCTATAACCACAAGAGCATAACTGAACATACAGGATGCCTGATTGTACCATTGTACCAAGCTTCATGAACTGATGAGCATTAATCTACCCTTGTAACCAGTGATCTCACCCTGCTAGCTAATCAGAAGAAGTGCTAGGCTGTTCTGTCTCGCCTTTGTACTTCCTGCTTGTGCATCATATAAAAGCCCTAGACCACCAGAGCTTGGGACTTGATATTCTGGAAATGATCCTGATTAGTGCCTATCAATGTAAATAAATCTGCCTCCAAATCCTGGGTGTCATTTTGGTGTTTCTGCTTGCTATTGCATCAGAAGGAAGAAGGTGGCTCTGCTGATTGGACAGGAGTTAGACTTCTTTGTGAATGTCACTAAGCATCTTGGGAGGAGCAACAAGTGGGTGGTAAGCACCATACCCATCCTCCAATGCCAGCATCCCCTAGCCACATTATCCAGATGCCAACCCAGGTCAATAGAGCCATGCAATTCCTGTTATACATGATGCTCCAAGCATCTGAGTTAGGAGCTGGTGCTGGGCTTTGTTTGACTGGGCTGAGTTGCCACTGCTGGGAGCCATTGAGTAGACACTTGGTAGCCATATGCTGCCAAGTCACAGACCATGACTACATAGTCACAGACCATCAGAGAAAGGAAAAGTGGCTGCAGCCCTAAAGTCCAGTGATAAGTGGGATGCCATCTCCTCCAGATAGGGCATCTGGACTCTTTGCACAGGGGACATCTGGAGAGGATCCATAAGAAGACCCCAGAGACCAATGCATGACATCCCAAAGGGATTGATTGTGGTGATCCCCATCTGTGTTCTACACTCTGATACTGAGCCCAAGATGTTCTATCCTGAAAGGTGAGAGAGATAGACACCCTAATTTCCAGTAACTTGCAAGGTAGGGTCACCATGGAACCTTTTATTATGAGGGAACATTTATAGACTGAAATGCCAGATTTTTGGTGCTCACTTGGGTGAGCTTGACAAACATATCTACCACAATAACCACCACACTAATCAAGATATGAGGTATTTTTATCACCCCAGAAAGTTCCCCTAAGCTCCCACCAAGACTCATCTCTATAAAATATAATCCTCTAATGTATCAGTTAGTTAAGGTTCACTAGAAGGACAGATTTAATATAATATAGAGAGAATTTACAAATTAGGCTTACAATGCCTATCTGCAGAGTCAGGGGTGGAAGAATGCAAAGGGCACTCTGCACATGGGAGAGCCAGAGGACCTAGTCAAAGCCAAAGATCTGGAACTCATTGCAGAGGTTGTGCAAGTCCACATCAGAAATCCAAAGGGTCTGCTTTGGAAGCCTGAGGAGTCTGTGTTGGAAGCTGAAGGAAGTGGAATGAACATCCAAATGTAAAGACTGGAGCTCCTCTGAGGAAGCAGAAATGAGCCTTCCTTCTTATTCCACCCAGGCTCCTATTAGTTGGTGTCACCCACACCCAGGGTGGGTCTTCCCCCTTCAGTTTGGGGCTCAGAAGTCAATCATACAGACACAGCTCAAACCATGCTCCACTAATCTGGTACACACTTCTTAATCCATTCAAGTTGACACCACAAGTAATTATTACATCCTGCTTAGATTTTTGTTTAACCCACTTCTTTCTCACTGAATGGCTCATTGTATGGCTGTACCTCGGCCTGCTTATCCATTCTCTCGGTGACAGATGTTGTCTCCAGTTTAGGGCTAAAACCAAGACTACCACCATGATCATTCTTGTGTAGGCCTCTGTGAATGGATGTCTTCATCTCTCTGAGGTAGATAGGTGAAGGTGGAAGCATGTTAGGATTTCTAAAAGACCCTTAGAAATGTGGCTTCCCACACAAACCCAGACGGCTCAGTCTGTTCTGTGTGGACACTAGTGTTAAAAGATAATCCGAATGCTCACCCAGATGCCAGTCAAGAGCATCCAACCCACTGTCACTGGCCAAGGAGGTTTATAATCTCCATTCACACACAGTGCTCAGAATTTAATTAGCTCTATTGAGGAACACGACACCAGGACCAGCTTATTGCAGCTGTAACATTGAGGGGTTTATGACCAGATATTAAAACCAAAGCCATAGGGAGACTGGCATGGAGCCAGACAAATCTGCAGCAAGAAGAGTAAAGATGCGTTGAAAATAAAATTTAATTTTCCAGCTGCGGTTATGAGCAAGTCCTACCCTGGCTTCACCGTAGGGTCACAGCCTAACAAATGAAGCAGAAGCCCAGAATGATAGTGCAGCCCTCAATGAGCAGCAGACTGTGGAAGATAGAGCAGCCCTGAGGTCTGGCTGGAGCGGTGGCCGGAGCACCTTTAGGAAGGATTTTAGGTCTGTCTCCTTTTTTGCATAAATCTTCATGTGCACCATCAGGGGGGTCACCTGGAATCTGTTTAACTAACTTGTTTTCTGCCACAGGTTGGGCACAGCAAGAATTAATTCCTTACTCACCCAGAGTGAGGATGTCACAGCCCCACCAGAACCAGCCTCAGAGGCCAAGCCTGTCCAGGGTTGAATTTGTGATCACTACAAGGTCCATGACGACCAACTCTAGCTTGGCTCCCAGGCTCCTTATCCCTCTCCCATTGGCTTTATGACATGGGGAAAAGCTGACCAGCATCATAAAGGGGCAGTCATGGTGGTGATGGCTACCTGCAAGTCAGGCTGAATCTATGTGACACCTTTCAGTGAGGACCAAGATTAGAGATACTTGATATGAAAACTGACAGTGCAAACCCATAAGCAGGCAGTCATACTTGGGGGCCCCACACCCATCACCAGTCACCCCTAAGAATCTGCAGGTTTTCCTATAAGCTAAAGAATTGAAGGCCCAGACCCCAAAGAGTGACTTTCCAGGTCCCCTGTGGTCATCCCAGTGGGCTTCAACTCAACTGAGAATTCCTGAGCAGGGTAATCGGGCCCTTGGCAGGAATATTATGCTTTATGAGAAATTTAGAAGGTCGCCCTGAGAATGGAATGGCCACATCCACAGAATGCTGGAAATCAAGATTCCAAAAAGTTGAACAACTCAATGGCCCTCAACTGAATAGATATAATAAAATGTGGTGTAGTCGTGCAGCGGAATATTACTTGGCAACAAAAGCCATGAAGTACTGACATATGTTACAACATGGATGAGCCTCACAAACATTCTGCTCAGTGAGAGAAGCCAGATTCAGTGAGCAAAGCCAGAAGGACCACATATTGTGTGATTCCACACATATGAAATGCCCAGAATAACCACCTCTGTAGAGAAAGAGATAAGTTGATGGCTGCCTTGATCTGAGGTAGTGGTGGATGCACCAGTTAATCTCAATTGTCAATTTGACTTGAGTTAAGCAACTCCTAGATAGGTGACTGGAACACGGATTATTCCACTGGTGTTCACGGCTGGATGTGCTGTTGGAGGTGGGGTCCAGTTGGAAGAAGTGGGGCCCAGCAGGAATAGGTGGTCATGGGGGCGAGCCTTGGGAGGGTGTGTGTCTTATGGATGCTCTTTCCCTGTGCTCCACTTCCTGGCCACCATGAACTGAGCAACTTTGCTCCCCTAGGCCCCTCTACCATGATGTTCTTGCCTTGCAGCCAGCTGACCACAGACTGAAACCTCCACAACCATGAGCCAAATAAACATCTCCTTAAATTATGGGAGTCAGGTATTTTGTCCCAGCAATGGGAAAGCTGAACAGTACAAGGAAACTGGAGAGTGAATGCTGAGAGATGTGGGACTTATTTTTTAGGTAATAAAAATGTTCCAATTTGGCTATGGTGATGGATGCACAGTTTTATAACCCTAAAAGCCACCAAGTTCTGCACTTTCAGTGGGTGAACTGTGTAGTATGTGAATTGCATCTCAATAAAATTGTTATAAATACTAATTGAATGAGCATAATCAATCCAACATCCTTTGCACTTGGGGATGAGAATTGCAGCAGTGACGATGGGGACATGAAGCTCCCACCTGCTCAGTTTTCCACCTTCATGAGCTCTACATGCCCCCCACATACCAAGAAAATGCAGCAATAATTGAGTTAGTGAGTGAAAACAAAGTTAGTTCCATTCCTTACATTGTCATATATCAAAATAAGCTCCAGATGGTCTAACAAGTTAAATACACACAAACTGAGCCAGACAACCAGAGAAAAATATAGGGAAGCTGCTGTGCTTTGGGTCTGGAGGGTCCCCAAAGGTCACACGCTAGGCACTTGGCTGCCTCTTGATGGGTTTTGAAAGGTGATTAGATGATGAAGGCTTTTACTTCAGCACTGGATTAACCCATCGGTGGAGTCATAATTGGATGGCCTTATTGGGGGATGATGGAATCTTCAGAAATGGAGCCTGGTTGAAGGCAGTGAGTAATGGGTATGTGACTTTGAGGACTATGTCTGGTCCTGTCCTACCCCCTCAGGCTCTCTTATTCTCTTTACTTCCTGCTGTCTTGAGGTGACCAGTTTTTCGCCCCACACATTTTCACCATGATGCTTCTGCTTCACCTCAAACAATGGATCTAGCCAGTCATGGACTGAAACCTCAGAAACTGTGAACCCACATTTTCCCCTTTAAATTGTTTCTCTCATGTACTTTGTCACATGACAGAAGCTAACATAAAGGCTCAAGGTAGAAAAGATTTTGTGGGCATAAAACAAGAAATGGCAGCAGAGACCAGCAAAATTGTCCAGAGACACTCAAACTAGAAAACAATGAACAAATTAAAAGTGGAAAGACAGACTCAGAATAGGGGCAAATGGATAAAAGATTGTGGTTTTGAAAACAATTTCTAAACGTGGAAAAATACATAGCTAGCCAACTGTTATGGTTCAGACCCTAAGTATTTCCCAAAGCCCCATATTCTCAAGGCTTGGTCACCACCCTGTGGTGTGGTGCTACTGAGAGGTGGTGAGTCCTTTAAGAGGTGGGGCCTAGCAAGAGGAAGTTAGGTCATTGGGCATTTGGCTTTGAAAGGGATATTGGGACCCTGGGTTCTTCTGTCTTTTTCTTGGTTCCTGGCTGCCATGCGGTGAAGAGTTCCCTTTGCCATTCTGCCATGATGTTCTGTCTCATCACAGACCTCAAAACCATGGAGCCAAGTAGCCATGGACTGGACACTCTAAAACCATGAACAAAAATAAACATGTCATCTTTCAAGTTTTTTTCTCAGGTATTTTATCACAGTAACAGAAAGCTGAGTGACAAACCAGTATATAAAATATAGTACTTATTAATAATAAAATTATAAATTAATGGAAAAATGAGATGTTAAAACATCAGATTGTGGAGGCTTGAAAAGAGTGTAACATACAGGAGAAGTACTGTGGAATAATGCTCACCTTCACAGTAGAAGAGAGAATCCCAAAATATTTGTTGAGCACATTTGGGATTTAAGTACCCAAAGCTCACATAACGTTCATACCTTTGACTGTGGAGCCTCCTTTACAATTCATCCTCTAGTATCAATTAAATGAATACGCACACAAATTTATGCACAGACCATAATTTGTAGCAACTAGAAATGGGGACCCTCCCACATATGTAAAACTAAGCAAACAATTAAACAGATCAGTATAAATTTGTATGATAAATTATATGTATCAATTAAAAAGCTACTGCCTAGGCATGGGGAAATATAAGGAATGAAGCATTAGCAGCACACAAAATCCCATGCACTGCAGATCTTAATTCAGAAATAAATAAATAAATAAATACACAGACACCCGCAGACTAAATACTGCTAGTGGCTGCCATGTAGTAGGCACTCAATTAATATGATACAATGTTGGAAAATGAAGTTGAAAGAAATGTACCAAAATATAAACACTGCTCCCTTGGGAGGGGTGATTTGGGTAATATTTATTTTGCCCATGATTTTGTCTAACTTCTCTAGCGTCCACACAAATTATCCTTATGCTCAGAAAAATAACATCATTAAATCTTAAAATGTTATAGAGATAGAGAGTGAGATCAAAACACAAAACTGTTCATCACATTTAACAACTAGGTGAAGACAAACCATCAAATAAAAATCCAGGTAAAACACAAATGGGCACAGAGGTGTTGGGAGACCGACCCAGGAACCAAGCTCACTCCAGCTATCTGTACCCTTTAGCTTCAAAACGAGAGTTAATTTTCAGTTCATTGTCTCTGTGTGGAATAAAAGCCTAAACTGTTGCCCACAACAGAAGCATTTCAGTGGGTTTTCACTGTTTCGATTCCCAGGCAATAATCCACCATCCCTTCCACGAGCAGGTTATCGCCGCTGGCTTGTAACAGGTGGAAAATCGCTGCCATTTCGTCAAAAATTGCAAGACCCTCTCAGAGGCAAGCGTGTCCCCGCGCACCCCACGGGCAGGTGCAGGCTCTTCAAGGCCACTCACTCCCCCCCTGCAAAGTCCTCAAACCCTCGTCTTCCGCATTTGCATTTGGCTGTGCCCAACCCCGATTGCTTCGTACCCTGGCCACCAGTGTAATCACGGCAAATGCAAAAGGCTGTGGTCGTCCTTAATAATGCACAAAATGGCCCAAATTTCTGGAGAGTGAGGATATAAAAGTGGAACACTGAAACGCTACCACCCCCTCTGTTAGAGAGCCAGGATGTCGCAGCCTCTCCCCATAAGAGCTGAAACGATCCGGCGAGCAGCTGAGGCACTCGTAATAAAGAAGATTTGGGGTCGCTTCTGAGCCAAGCAAAATAATGCAATTCGTATTAACCACCTGCATTATAAACCCAGAGCCATTCTGTCTGCTTTATCCCAACACCTACCCCAGATCTGTTTTCTCCCCGCCACTCAGATTTACATTTATGAGCCTAAAACTCTGATTTCAAACTCTAGGTATTTGGCAAAATGCAAAACAACTTGGTAACCATAGCAGCCTTCCAATGAGGGGCTGTGTGGAAGGTAAGCTGCCCAGACCCGGCTGGTAAAATCCACACCTGCCAGCATTCACGCCTTCCCCCAGCGCTCCCTTTGTCCCTCCCAAAGGGGCAGAGGGTTGGCTTGTGACCCTGTAACAAGGTCACATTTTCTCACTGCTCCAGATTTTGCTCGTGACCCTGGAGATCAGGATTTGAAAACAGATTCGACAGGAATAAAAATATTGGTGTTGACTCAGGTTCGCCGACGTCCCTTTGCATGCATTCCCCCAGAGGAGTCCTGTACGGCACCTGTGCGACAGAATGACACACTTTGTGTGGGTGTCGCTGGTGTCCCCATTCTCTCACTCCACACCTGGCCACTGCACATATTGGTGTCACCTGTCTGTCCCAAGGCAACTACCTCAGGAGACACTGGCTAGCGGCTGGACTCCACCCCTGCACTGGGAGAGGTACGCAGGACTTAGAAAGCTGTCCGTTTTCTGTGACGATAAAGAGGCTCCCTGCAGGGCCCAGAACACTGCAAGTGACGGTACCCCCAGGATCCGGCTATCTCATAAATTTGGGGAAATGTCAGAAGTTTAAATAGAATATGCCACCTCCCTTTTCAGTTTGGAATGACCACAGGAATGTCAGGGATACATCCACGTCCCCGGTTGTAGTCATTCACTCTGATAGCTCACGGATCGGAGGCAGGAACACAGCTGAGGCTCTGCGCCCTTCAGGCTTCAGTGGAACTGGCCCCCGGAGGCCACCCTTTGCATAGGTCACAGTGAAACAGCGGCCCCCGGAGCTGTGTGCCCAGGCAGCCTTAGGTCATAACCTCCATCCTTCAGGGGGCATCTATGTCCACAGCCACCACTAAGAGTGGCCTTTAACCAGGCCACCCAGGGGGAATTCAGAATGTGCCACAGACCTACGGGATCTCACTTACACTAATGCAGGCTTTCCTGCAAGTGTTGGACCAACGACGACATGACATGCACCAAAACATGAGCTCATCCTGAATGTCACAACCTCTCCGCGCACAAAACTCTGATGTGGCACCTGTCACAGCCTGTTCACACCAGCATTCTGTTCATCACATCCTTTTCTGGTGCAAAGTAGAGATATTTGTAGCCATAGCAAAGGGACCATGTGAACCAGCCGGAATCCTGTGTTAATCCCTGTTGCTTTTTTTTGTTTTGTTTTGTTTGGCATTACTAGGGATTGAGCCCAGGGCCTTCACCATGAGCATATCCCCAAGCCTTTTTTATTTTTATTTTGAGACAGAATCTCACTAAGTTCCAGGCTGCCCTCAAACTTGTGATCTTCCTGCCTCAGCCTCCTGGAGTGCTGGGATTACAGACATGCACCATCATGCCCAGCTTTTTATAAACAGCTTTATTGAGGTATAATTAACATGCCAACCAATTCAGCATTTAAAATGTACAATTCAATGGTTTTGAGTATATCTGCAGTTTTGCAGCCACCAACAAATCTAATTTCAGGACGGTTTCATCTCCCTGGAAAGAGACTCTTATGTACATTAGATCTCACTCTCCACAACCCTTCCTCCCCAGCCGGAGGCAATGGCATATCTACTTTCTGTCTCTAGATTCCTTGCTCTAGGCTTTACATATAAATGGGACCATACAATATGTGGGATGTTGTAACTAGCTTCTTTCATTTAGCATAATATTTTTTGAGGTTCATCCATATTGTAGCATGTGTCAGGACTTCATTCCATTTTGTAGCTGAAAAATATTCCAGCGCACGAATATGGCACATATATTGCTTAACATTTCCTCCCTGGATATACATTTGGGCTGCCTCCACCTTCTAGCTGTTACCAGAGAGGCTGCGGCGAGCTTTGGTATACAAGTTTTTGTATCTTCATTTCTGCTGGGTTTGTATCTAGGAGCTGAGCTGTTGGACTAAGACTAACTCTAAGTTTAGCATTTTGAGGAACTGCCAAGGTGTTTAAAAAGTAACCAAACCACTTTACATTCCCACCAGCAATGCCTCAGGGCCTGGGTCTCTCAGCGTCTTTGCCAACCTCTGTTCTTTTGTTCTGTCTTTATGACCAGCGCCAAATAGAGGGTGGGAAGTGATATCTTCTTGTGGTTTGGGTTTCTGCTTCCCGCAGGAAAATGATGGGAAAGAGCCTTTTCCTGTGCTCTTTGGCCATTTATACTTTCTTCAGAGAAGCATCTATTCAGATCCTTTGCTCATTTTTTTCCAAAATGGAATGATAAGAACTTTAACATATTTGGATAGTCAGATGTAAATTTGCAAACATTTTCTCTTAGTTTGTGGATTGCCTTTTCACTTTCTTGATAATTTTAAGTGCAGAATATTTAATTTCACTGAAGTCCAATTTATCTACATTTCTTTTCATTGCTTGTGCTTTTGGTACCATCTCTAAGAAAACATGATCCAACCCAACGTCTTGAAGACTTGCCCTGTGTTTTCTCATCTTCTTCAAAAGGTTTTGTTTTGCCTTTTATTTTGGTCTGTTATTGTTGTTTATAGTTCTAGGGATTGAACCTAGGGCCTTTGCTCTGAGCTACATCCCCATCCTTTTTTACTTTTAATTTTGAGATAGGGTCTCACTGAGTTACTAAGTTGCCCAGGCTAGGCCAGAACTCATGATCCTCCCGCTTCAGCTTCTCAGAGTATTGGAATTACAGGCATGCACAGCCGCGCTTGGCCTCAGGCGTTTTATTATAGTTTTAGCGCTCATCTTTTGGACTCTGTCCTATGACCATTTGAATTAACTCTCGTGTACGACATGCGGAACGGTAGGCTTCATTCTTTTGCACGTGGCTCTTAGTTGGTCAGTGCCGTTTTTTAAAGGGACTTCTTTCCCACTGAGTTGCCTTCTCACCCTTTCAAAAACCAGCTGACCACAGCCTAAACCTTTCTTTCCAAACTCTTGATTCCATCCCCGTGATCTGTGTGTCTGCCCTTATTTCAGTACAGCATTAGCTTGATTCCTGCAGCTCTGTGCTGAGCTTCAAAATGGGCCAAGTGTCAGTGCTTGCTTTTATTCTGCTTCTCAGGAGTGTGTTGGTTACTTGGAGTCCCTTGCGTTTTTCTTATGAATTTTAGTGTCCGTGTGTTAATATGGGAAAACAAGCTGGCGATTCTGACAGGGGTTGTGCGGACCCTGTGGATCCACTGGAGAGTAACAATCTCATCTCCCACCCTGGGTCTGAGATGTCTCCCACTCATTTATTTCCATCTTCTATCATCTCTTCCAACAATGCTTTGGAGTTTAAAATGTCCAAGTTGTGCTTGTTAATCTTATTCCTAAGTATTTGCTTCTTTTTAGTAACACCGTAAAATGAATTGCTTTTCTTAGTTGTATTTTAGTGTGTTCTCAATTTCATTTTCACCTACAAAGGGACGCTTCATTACCACAGTTTAAATCATATGCTTTGTGCATATCTCCATCTAATTTTGCTTTATTTATTTTTGTGGCACTGGGGATTGAACCCAGGGCCTTCAAACTGAGCTACAACTGCAGCCCATTTTTATTTTATTTTGAGAGAGGGTCTCCCAGAGCTGCTAAATTTCCCAGATTGGGCTCTAACTTTTAACCCTCCTGCCTCAGGCTCCCAGGGTTCTGGGAATACAGGTGTATTCCCAGAAAAGGATTATTCAGGTTCCTTTACATAACTTGAAAGACACTGGCAGTTGGGCATGGTGGTGTAATCCCAGCACTGAGGGAGGCTAAGGCAGGACAACAGCAGGTCTGAGCCCAGCGGCCCTCCCCATCACCATCACCCAACTCGGTGTCCGTGCACCTCCATGCTGGACTCTAGCCCAGAGCGCTGGGAAGTGGGACCCTGCTTGCCACGCTGCGAGGGCAGGCTGAGACGGCTGTGGCTTAGCATCTCCTGTGTTACACATGACCACTTCTTCCCTGACACCGCTGTTACCATGGGCGATGGGGCTCAGGACAGGTTCCGAGGTTCACCTGGTGCATGATGAGCAAAGAATTGGAGGAGGCGCGGCGGCCACGGGAAAACAGCACTGTCTATTAGGGCGATAGTCCTCTCAGAGTGAGCGGGCTCCTCCTGGTGGGAAGGAAAAGGGCACAGGTATGGACAGCATGGGGTTTAGGGACTGAAAATGTTGCCCCGGGCCTGGGGCACCTCCCACTGGGTCTTGCAGAGTGTGATTGACAGACAGGGTGCTGGGTCCAGTCAGCTGTGTCTACTGCGCATGTCCTTTCCCAGGAGCCCCTCTTTATAATTGGATGCATGAGATGCAGTCCGTATGCGTGACCCTCCAAGGCCCTCCTGGTGAAGAAAGGTTACTGCAGGTCATTCCAGCAGGTCTGGCATGCACACATCCTGTTTTCGGATTTTGGAATTTTCCAGGGCAGGCTTTGCTTTTCTTAGCTCTGCCTCCAGGTAGTAAACCCTAGGACAGAGATCAGGGGTTGGCCCTGGGGCGCTGCTCAGGTTCGGGTGAGTGGAGGGGAACAGCCCCATAGCCCCAGTTACACTATCTCTGTTACTGTCAGTGGCCTCAGATGCTACGACTCCAAGAGGGGAGGGGACAGCGCGTGCGGGTAAGTGCTGTCTGTCCCCATCCTGGGCAGTTTCCCACGGAGGCGCAGGAGCCTGAGCTTCGTGCCGTGAGCTGCCCCTGGAAAATGAGCATCTCCTGCATGGATGTGGAGTCACTACAGTCCCCTCAGCGGCACAGACCTTTACCCCCTAAATTGTATTTGGGCCTCAGGGGGTCCCAGAGTGTGGGTATCACTATGGGCCCCCAGCTTCTCCAAAGATATTAGGATCCAAAGCTGGTTCAGAGCCAGTGAAGTGACTTTAAATATGAACAGCTGATGGGGAGGACAAACCTCTGTCCTCACCCCCTGGGACCCCACAGGCCTCCTGACCATCGCAGCCTCACCCGAAGCCCCAGAACCTCAGCAGGCTTCTGGAAGAAGGGATAGCAACACAGAGACGCCTGCAGCTGTGCTCCATGGGCCAGGCGAGGATGGGGACTCAAAGACAAAGTTGATTTGAGAATGATAAAGACTCGGGCATTTCTAGCTCACCAAGCTACGGATGGAGATTCCTGGCCACACGTGCCCAGTAATAAATAGTAAACCCTCATAAAAAGACTTCTACGAAATATACAGGGCTGCCAAAGCCAGGGAGTCTTATTCAGCCAAATGATTACAGCTGGAGTTTTATCTCTAAGTGACTTTTTAGCATTATGTTGTCACCTATAATAAGTAGCTTTTCTTGTGCAAGTGCTAGAAGATCCTAATTGGGCCCGGAGAAGGAATTTTTCACACGTTTCAGGAGGGAAGGGACGAGCGGCATATGCAGTTACACTAATGGTTTCATTTTTTAAGACACTGAGTATTGTTTATGTGATGTTCTTATTTTATTGCGCGCAGACTAACAATCACTCATGCCCTGTAGAAAGCCGCAGTCGGGCTGTGCGTTTCATTTCCTGGCGGCTCTGGGCCTCTAGGACTGGTTTTCCTCTCCCCCGCTGAGGTCAATAACCAGCTCTGATGTGGCTCTTGCTAGATTGGTTTGTTGTGGTCAGTCTTCCCTCTCTCCCTGCGTTAACTGTATCTCCAAATGAATGCGGAGGTGAACAGCAGCGCTGATTCCAATAGCAGAAAATCGCGTTTCTCACCTGGACTCTCGGCCCCCCTCTCAGCCAGGTCAGATCCATTTAGCCCTTTGGCTGGGCAGGGCGGAGACTAGGGCAGCACTTCCTATGCTGACTTCCAAATCCAGAACTAATGTAAGGGGAAAAGCTTCACAGGGTTCTCAGTCCCTTACCTCAAAATTGTCCTTCCCATTACGGAGGAGCTAAATTTCTCTCTTCCGTCTTCTAGGAATTTTTTTTTTCCCTGTACTGGGGATTAAACCCAGGGCCTTCACAGTGAGCTACATCCCCAGCCCTTTTTGGTTTTGATTTTGAGACAGAGTGTCACTGAGTTGCCCGGGTTGGACATGAGCTTGCAATCCTCCCTCCTCAGCCTCCCAGAATGCTGGAACTGCAAGTGTGTACCACCATGGCACGAGCTTTGTTCTCTATTAATGGTCATTAATAAAACAAAGGCCATCAGATGGGTCCATAGTGGTGCTCATCAGATTTAAACTCTGTGGAGAGGAAGGGAGTTGTCATGTCTGCCATCCAGGTCATAGGCAAGGCTAAATCAATGAAATTCACACAGGGCCGCAGACTTCCGTGGTCACACCACAGATATGAAGTGCAATCAAAATATACGGTGAATATTCAATTTTAAAAATTACTAGAGCAAAAGACACATGGCCATGAATTCCCCTCAAAATCCTCCCCTGGCTTCATACCCACTTATCCCATCATTCTTGCCACTTTCTGAAGCAGTTCTGGAAGTCTTCTTTCCTAAGTGTTTTTACCAGGTGTGTTCAAAAGAATCTAATGCATGCTGCTGCTGCCTGCCATCCGATAGAAAGGTAGGCTCGTAAAAACATGACAGTGTGTCCTCATCCACCAAATTCATCCCATGGGGCATCTGGCTCTTCCCTAAAATCAAAATAACCATGGAAGGGAAATATTTTGAATCGATTCAGGACATCAAGGCAGCCATGACAGTGCAACTAAAGACATTCATGAAAGAGGACTTCTAGAACTGCTCAAGAAAGTGCCAAGTATGATGAGATAAGTGTGCTCAAAACAAGGGGAAGAATCCAGGGATGGTGGCACATGCCTGTAATCCCAGCACTTGGGAGGCTGAGGCAGGAGGATTGCCAGAAGTTCATGGCCAGCCGGGCTACATAGTGAATTCAAGGCCAGCCTGAACAATGTAGCAAAACCTGTCTCAAAAAAAGAGCGAGGAGGATTTTGAGAGGGATTGATGGCGATGGGTTTTTTACTGTAACAATTTTTAAAAATTCAAACATTCACCATATTTTTCCATCATTCCTCAAAGTGAGAACATGTCCTTCCACTTTTACAATCACATTTCTGAGCTGGGGATGGTGGTGCCTGCCACTAATTCCAGCACTCGGCGGGGGCGGGGGGGGGGTGCTGAAACAGGAAAATCATAATTTCCAGTTCAGCCTAAGTGACTTAGGCTGACTTAGAGAGACCCTGTCTCAAAACAAAAAAGGGTTGGGGATGTAATTCAATGCAAAGGCCCTGGATTCAGTCCCCAGTTTTGCAAAAGAAAAAATAATTATAATCACATTTCCATCTTTTGAGGCCCACCCCTGCTACACCACGAAGTGGGGCACCCCTTCTGCATCCCAAAATCCCTGTCACCACGGCATCGTACCAGCCTGGCCTCCCTCAGAGCATCTACAGTCGATTCTCATTATTTTCAGAAATTATGTCCTATAAAGTCCCATGAATACTAAGTTATTGAATCCTGAGCCTCGTTCCTAAGAGAACCCAAGGTTGCAGTCCTTCGAGCTGCTGGGGGCAATGATTTTCTCATGGATCAATAGGTAGTCTTGTTTTATGTCTCTGTTTAAATACACCTTACTTAACACGCGCTGTTCATCCATTCGCATGGAACAGTGACACCCGCCGGCCTGCAGGAAGCTCGGGAGGCCGCGGCCCCTGCACCAGCTAGGCTGGCCCGGCCGCACCAGCGCTGCGCTCCAGGCCGTGTGACACAGCGAGCCCAGCGAAGAGCACACAGGTGTCAAGGCTGTGGCACTGGCTAGACAGAAAAAGTCACTACTGTGCAACCTGCGAGCTGAAACAAGAGGACAGAGCGTGGCCTCATCCAGCCTCAGTGATGCCATGCACCTTGGTGACAAAAAGTTCTCTCCTCTGCAGGCACCTGTGTCACCTCCCACATTGGCCTGTGACTGGGGTCATCTATAATAAGTACCATTTCTTGTGCAGATGCTAGAAGATCTTAATTGGGCTCTGGCAAAACACTGAGGAGAGAATCCTTGGTCCTAGACCTCCTTGTCCCCCAACCCCTCGCAACCTCACCGTTTTTGTCCCAGCATCCATGTGCTTCGGCCACCCGAGCGGGCCAGGCAGTCATGCACGGGAGTGGATTTTCCCCCAGTGCTGGGAGTGCCGTGGTGGGGCCGGCACCCGAGCCTCTCCCGGGTAGCCACCATTTTCTCCCTGTGTCCCACCCCGCTGTCCTCCGTGCGTCTCTGTCCTGACGGCTTCTCCTCACAGGACCCAGACAGATTGGACTCCCTCCACCCCAGAGGCCCCATCTCCCCCTCAATCACCCTGACAGCCCTGCCTCCAAGCGTGACCACATTCAGCAGTGCTGGGGGTGGGATTTAACGCACAAAGTTGGGTGCCCTGTCCAGCTCTCCTAGGCCACAGACCTTGATAAGACACAGGTTCCCTGTCTCCACGAAAGGTGTCAGGCTCTCAGGCTCCCCTCCCAGAGCTTCCATGTTGCACTGTAAGTGGGAAAGGAGGAGCGAATGAGAAAAGCAGGGCATCGTTCTCATAGAGGGGCTCAGGTCACCAGGCTCTGACCCGGAGCAAAGCAGGTGGGGTGCAGGTGCCTCTCAGGTGAAGGCCACATCCTCAGGAGACCAGGGAGAGCGCAGCGCACCCACACTGAGCTAGTCAGGGCTCGTGTCCTGTACGAGCACCGGGGCCCTGAGCCTTTGGGTAGCCCTGGAGGTGATGGCTGCCCTGCTTGACTGCGTAAGGATGAGACCACAGCAAGGGCACCCAGGGATGCCTATTTCTCTGCCTCCTAATGGTCAGAAGCCCCAGGCCAGACCAGCTGCTCAAATCAAGCAATCAAACTGGACCTGCCACCTCTGTGACCCACCCAGACACCAAGGAGTGTGCTTTCCTGACCTCCCAGGTGTCTCTCAAGTGAGCCTGGGTGACAGAAGATTAACCACCACTGGGACAAATGAGCCATGACACAGCTGTGTGACACCCAGGCCAACTTCTTGCTGCTGAAGCCTGACCTTGCTCCACGATGTTTGTGCCACATTCTACCAGACCTAGGGAGCCTGCTTAAGAGTCTTTGCCATGAAATTATCATGCTGGAGCAGAAACTATAAGGAATTTGGAGTCAGCCAGTTCTGAAAATGTTCTAGCTCTGCTCTGCTACCTCACGGTTTTAATTACTTTTCTCTTGTTGCTGAGACAAAATAGCCAACACCTACAAGCTAACGGAGGAAAGGCTTATTTAGCTCACAGTTTGTGGAGGTTTCAGTCCATAATGAGCTAGCTCAAGGCAGGGTGGCACATGGCAGAGGGGCAACAGTTCATGGCAGTGAAAGTCAGCAAAGGCAACAAGAGAGCGGAGACAAGCCTCTTTCTGTCCCTTACACTGTATCCGGTCTACCGGGATTAGGGCGGTGCCAATCCAATCAGGGGACTGATCCAGGAATCACCTACCCTTAATCCTAGCATTGAACCATGAATCAATCTCACAGCACAGACTCTGCCATCTGCAAAAAAGCCCCATCTAAAACTACATGAGGCTTTGGGTAGACATCTATTCACAAACTATAACACTTACCATGCGTGTATTTGGCTGTAATTAAGGGAAAACTTGAATAAGGTATATTAAAAATGGGGGTTATTTTTCTCACAGGAATCTAGGAATAGGCAGTTTCTGGTGTTGCTTGAACTACTTTACTAACATTTTTTTGTTTTTTTTTTTGTTTGTTTGTTTTTGGAACTCAGAATCAAACTCAGGACCTTGCACTTGCCAGGCAGGCACTTTGCCACTGAGCTATATTCCTGGCCTTACCTATTTTAATAATGTTATTGGGGACCCAGGCTATGTAAACTCTGAGACTTATGACATTTTGTTTTTGGTTTGTTTTGGCCTGCTGGTTACAAAATAGCTACAGTAGTACCAGACATCACATCTGCTATTAAGGCAATGAAAAGGAAAGGGCGAGAATTCATGCTAGCTACATCTTTAATTTTTTTTGTTTTTCATTTTTAATACAAAAATGCCCTACCAGGAATTTTGCTCAATCTCTCAATCTTTCCCTTAGGTCTCATGGGTGAGACCTGAATCACACAACTTCCCTTAGTCACAGGAGAGGCTGGGGACTCAGAAAGGAGCTTTGTCATAATTGTCTTGAATAATCACAATCGTCACTGTGAACAATCACAATCATCACAATCACAATCACTTGGGGTCAGATACATTAAAACTTTTACCCAGGAAGAGGGACCAAAGGAGCTTAGGTACCCAGAGCTCCTGCCATGGCCACCCGGCCAGCATAACACCTCAGGGACTTTGAGCTGGCCACCTGCACCCTACACGCCAGTTATATTGTTTGTGAAATGGAGCAGCACTGCACGCTCCCGGGGTCCCAAATAAATGGATGAGTCCCAGAGGCAGTGGGTGCCTCCTTCACCTGCATTGCTCTTGGAGTATCTGAGGGGCCTGGCACACACATCCTGGGGACACGGGAACCCCACGGCTCTGGCCTACTGCCCCGCTATCTGCTTCTAGGAGGGAGCAGCCCCAGACACTGGAGAGTGACCACACAGTCCCCAGGCTAGAGATCCTGACAGAGGACAGCTGTGGCCCTGACTGCTCTGTCAGCTGCACCTGGCACCGTGGGTGAGCCATGTCACTGCCCTGCAGAGCTGCCTGTGCCGGGGACACTTGCCTCACAAGTCCTAGTGGCTCCTCTGCAATATGTTCCTTGGAGTCATCAGGGCTGGGCTAAGACGGCAGCCACAGTGGCATCACCTTGGCCGTAGAAGATGCGTCCCCTCCTCATCTGACTGCACTGCTGTCCCTGTCTGAATCGGTGCTTGCTGCAGCCGCTGCACCCCACAGAAATCCTTTACCAGCAAATCCCAGGAGAGTATAATCCCCAAATAGAGTGACTCACTCAATAATCCATGGCTTTCAGGATGTGCAAAGCTGCGTGCGGACATTTTTCTATGTCTCCTGGAAATCATACCAAAGGAACGGGGAGAAGTTTAAAACCCCATAAACTCCGTTTCTGGGGAAACCAGGAGACAGAGTCCCAGGACTCCGGCGTGCGTGTCCAGATGAGCAAAAAGGCTGGGTTGAGCACAGCAGTGTGAGACAGGGGAGGCAGAGAAGGAGTAGGGGTCCAGGGCAGCCAGGTGCACCTGGGAGGGAGGTGGCCACTGGCCACTGGACACCCGCACCCATTGTCTATGGTGACACAGCCACGGGACCCAGGGAGAGGCGTGCAGTGTGGCAGAAGCACTTCAGAATGCCAGGGTGTATATTGGCCCAAGGAAGCCAAGGGGCAGCACATGCAGGGTGGAGCAGGCTCACCAAGGACCGCCCCCCACTACACTGGACAGGGGCAGCTCCTAGGCTTGGACCAAGGCCGCCTCAGCCACTTCCCGCCAGCAGCTCCCACACAGCATCGCTGGTCTTCCCGTCTCTCTTCTCCCTCCTCCTCTCTCTTCTCTGCAGTGCTAGAGATTGAACCCAGGACCCTCGCACTGAGCTATCTCCCCAGCACTTGTTTTTTATTTTTTGAGACAAGGTCTTGCTAAGTCACTAAGTTGCTTAGAGTTGGCTTGAAGTTTCGATCTCCCTGCCTCAGCCTCCCAGAGTGCTGGGATCAGTTCCCTATTTGATGTGCGTTGACAAGTGCATAACCTGTCACCAAACCCCTTCCAAGATACGGAGCTCATCCTCACTCCAAATCATTCCTTCATGCCCTCGCCAGGCCATCCCCAACCCGACCCAAGCCCAGAAGCAACACTTTACCGGGTTCTGGTAACTACAGGGATGTTTTGTTCTGGAATTTTGCCCTGATGGACACTGTCACCAGCCTCCTTCGAGTGGAACGAGGTCTGTGGGACTCGACTGCTGCAGGCGCAGTGGCAGCACGGCCAGATGAAGCAGAACGTAGAGCCCGTACACGGCGCCACTGGGTTGGTGTGAGGGCTCGTCCTTCTGATCTGAGGAGCATGAGAAGGAAAAGTGGCTCTGAGGCAAGCCGGAGGATGGCTCCACTGTGCCTGGGACCCGCCACCACCAGGTCTACTCCACCTCTTTAGATATGGAGGCTCTGGCTGGGATTTTGTCTGGGGAGAGGAAAAGTTTCTCCTACTCAACAACCCGTAAGGGCCAGAGCTGAGAACGGCCGGGCGCGCTCACAGGTAGGGGCTTCTGCACCGAGCTAGGCCCTTCGCGCTCAGAAGTTTGGGGTGTAGAAAATCAATGTGCAAACTTTCCGCCCCATGAGCTCTGCAGCCCCCTGGGCCTTCACACGCCCCCCCCAAGTGGGGCCGGGAGAATCACACTGATGGACGAATGTGCAGCGTGTACTGGGGGGTCACCCAGCAAACGGCTGCATGAGTCTGCACTGTCAGGGTTTTCTGGGCAAGCTGTCTGGAAACCTGGGGCCTTGAGAAAAATGAGCTTTGGCAGTGAGTTAGTGGTGGCATCGATGGCGTATGCAGCCCAGAGCCCCTGCCCCAGGGCGAAGACAGGGGGGGACCTCAGGGATGTCAGCTTCTTGGGCCCCCACCAAGGCGTGCTGTGGGGACTTAGGCTCATGAGGCCTCCCAGTAGCCCCACACAGGCTGCTGAGCCAGTGGCACTGGTGCTGCTAGCCCCACCCCATGTCCCTATGTAAATGTTTATGAGGGATGCACTGGGGAGGAGGCAGGGCATTTGCATAGAGAAGCTCGTGTCTCCTGACTGCCACTCAAGCACCCAGGTTCTCTCCCTGTTGTTGCTCCCCAGGCACCCAGAGCCCCGTCCACAGCAGACATGGTAGAAGACATAGGTTTCTCTGTGCAGCCCCAAGCAGGACTTAAATTAACCAACTGGCTTTTTATGTTTACTTGTGACTCTGTCCAATGCCTTGGCCGATTGTCTGGAAGTGGGTGACAGATTCATTGTAAGTGAACCTCTGTGAGTCACTAATCCCTGTTAAAACCTGTAATGGTGGATAAAGCTGGAAAGCCTCAAAGGACTAGACAAGATCACAGTCAAGGACACCTGGATCAGATCTCAACTAGATAAAGACTTTAGCCTCAGGTGTCTCATTCCTGGGTGAATTAACTTAATCCTTCTTAAGGATTAATTTAATACCTTACTTGGAGAAGTCCTTGAGTAATTCCGTTCTTCTTGAGTAATTCCCTCCCTTCTTCTGATAATCAAATAAATACAGGCCACCCAGAAAAGGTCTTGGTCTTAGCCCTGAGAGAATCTCGAATTCTGTGAGAGGGCTTTGATCCTCCTGGAGCCCTGAAATCATTCAATTTTTTTTTTTTTTTTTTTTTTTTTAGCCTTCACCTTACACTCATTTGGGAGACTGTGGATCTGATCAGCCTACAATAATTAGGGGATATATTAACCTGATAGATGTCCCTATCCCCAGCCCCTGGGAAGTGCAGACCTAGTGATTGTCCCCACGATGCTGTCCTTTGCAGACTGTTGTGTGACATAGTCATGCAGGTTGCAGCCTTTTGAACCCACCCTTTCCCCTCCACACAATGTGGTGGAGACTCACTGTGGCATCACCTGCATCAATCCCTTATTCATGTTTTCTTTTTCGGTTTTCTATTGGGGGTAAAAACACACGACATAAAATTTGCCACTGTAGTCATTTCTAAGTGCATGGTCCAGGGGTAGCAAATGCATTCATACTCGGGTGGGACCAATTCTTCCCATCTTGTGGAACTGAAATTCTGTCCCCTCCCTTCCCCTCTGCAGCCCCTGGCAGCCAGCATTCTGCTTTCTCTCTACCACTCCGACTGCTCCAGGAACCCTACAATATTTGTCCCTTTGTGCCTGGCTTATTCTTCACTAAGGACCGCATCCTGAAGGTTGGCCCATGTGACAGCAGGTGTCCAATTCCTTCCTTTTCTAAGGCAGAGGGACAGCCCATCATTCACCCTGGCCCATCCTGTTCACCCATTCATCTGCCAGTGCATGCTGTAGGTACACATCACGTGAGCACATTTATGATGACCAACTCCAGGGTAGAACAGCAGCACCTCTCCTTCAAAAGCTCTCATTTCAGGAAGTGCTAGCAGACTCTCTGCCCAAGATAACTCCTAAGAAGGAGGCTTAAACACACCTTTCTCTGTGCATGGTCCCAGGACACAGCGAGGGCAGGGAGCTAGAGGGCCTCATGGCTCCTCAGCAACTAAAGATCAGAGGGGCCAAGGGGTGGGGTCACCCTGAGAGGAGATGAAATGGGGAGACATGAAATGGGGAACCAGGCAGGAACAATGGACGTAGTGTGGAAAGCGAGGTCACCTGAGAAAGAATCAGACACACACAGCTGCCCCAGGTGTCTTCGGCAGCAAATTCCACATAAATCCCCGCTGCATGACTTCTAATGCCGGGCATTATATAAATGCTGTGCGAACAGCTGCTGTGCTGAGTCACTAAGGAATGGTGACGGGCAGTGCCTGTGCACGTTCACACAGACGCAATGGGTTTTTGATTCTCGGTTCTTGAATCCACAGAGTCAGAGCCCATGGCAGCTAGGCAGGGAGAGGCGACTGCGTGTGACCCTCAGAGACCACCGATGTCCTCTCCTATGTGGGCCTGAACCTCGCTGCGGTCCAGGCCTTATAAATCATAATCCCAGGGAAAAGTTACTGGAATTCTCAAGAATAAATTCCGATCTAGCACTTCCACTGCAACCCGCAGCAAGAAAAAAAAAAAAAAAAAAAAAAACAGAGACTTACCTGCAGTTGTGGGGAGCCAACGGGTCCTAAGTCCAGTGGGAGCAAAGGCCACGACGCATGGTTAATTCCTGAGGAGGGGTTGAGTGAGTGTGAGCGTGGCGGGACGTGCGCAGGGCTGCGAGCTGGGCTAGGTAGGAGGCACAGCAGCACCTCCGCAATCTGCATTACACAGTCTGAGGAAGTATCTCGTGTTTTGGGTCAGCTGCTTCAGCTCTTCTGTCTGGCCTTAACTACCCTGGGACATCACTGCCTCTCGGCCTAGCTCATGCTTAGTAGGCGGTCACTATAGGCAGGGCTACACACAGACCTATGGCTTTGTGTCAAAAGCTACACATCCACACAAGCCTCAAGACCCATTTGCATTGCTTAAAGCCAATAACGGGGAGGAGCACCTCCCTAGCCGGCTCTCTGCGTATCAGTACAGGGGAATAGAGCAAAGGTGAACAAAATGGGGGTAAATGGTCTTCTTTGTTGGGGGAGCTGTCTCTGTCGTCCTCCACGTTCTCCCGCTTTGAGCACAAAGATTACTGTGCAGTGACAAAGGCTGTACGAGGCTGTGGAGGCAGTGAGAGGACTTTAAACCCACTGGTGCCCCGAGGTCAGGGCAGCCGGGTGAGAGGCAGAGGTTGGGGTTTGGAGCCTGGCGGCACATTACCCTCCTGTGTAACCACAAGGCAGCTCTGACTTCTAGGGTCTCAGGGACCCTTGGCTCATGTCTCTCATATCAGCAACCAGAAGGTCTCAGCCAGCTCTAAGACATGACAATAGGCTGGATGAAAAGTTGAATTAAAGACGCCACCTGTCCAACCCCTCAAGCCCCACAAAAGACCCACTTTAAACACTGAAGAATCACAGAGGACTGAAAGGTACCTGAAAAAGTTGATGGAAAAAGAGATCGCCCTGAAAGAGGAGATGCGTCAGCATCCTAACCCCAGGAACACGGCACAGAACGGCAGAGTGGGAGTGGGCTCTTGCCTGCGCCCAGGGTGCTGAAGTTCTGGAGCTGGAGGAGGTGGGAAAAGACTTCCTGCAGAGCCCCAGGGACACAATCCTGAGAAGCATGGGCTTTGCCCTCCAGGATCACTTGATATTCATGCTGTGACCACGTTTTTTCCCCAAAGGTCACCCGGATCTGATCCCTGCAGTCCTAACATAGATTAAACTTAATCCAAGCATGGTGTGGACAGGTAGAGCCCTTGGGCAGGGTTAGATCAAGTTATCAGGGTGGAGGCCCATGAAGGAATCCTGGTGGCTTTATACAAGAGAGAGAGACCACAGAGTGACACACATGCTCCCACCACAGCGTGTGGAGCCAACAAGGCCCTCGCCTGAGCCTACACCATGCTGTGTGGACCTCTGGCCTCCAAAACTATAAGCTAAACAAATCTCTTTTCTCTATAAAGTAGCCAACTTCAGGTATTTTGTTACAGTAACCAAAAATGGACTCATACACTGCCATGGGATGAACACTGCTGTCTTAAGCCAGCCATTGATAGGTGTTTGTTACACAGCCCTAGGACACTTCTGCGATGAATGGCTGGCACCACTGACAACAAATGCACTCACCATGGTCCTGGCCTCCGTCTCAAGCCTGCTGCCCTCAACAGCACTGTCTGGGCTGATTTGTCGTGATCAGCCACCACAAAGACACCTGACTCTGCTTGTTCTCTCACTGCGTAGTCGGACCATGAGGAGTCACGTGGTTGGTGGCTTCTACCAGGAAAGGAGGAGCTGAGACTCTGAGCAGCCTCTGTGGCCTCCTGCACTGTGGATGCTGGGTCACTGCAAAGCCCTGCAACTGACCTCCTGCTGTGTGCATTTCCCCTACAGGAAAAATGGTCCAGTTAAAACATCAGGATCTGGATGCACTGAGGCATGCCTGTAATCCCAGCACTCTGGGGAAGCTGAGGCAGGAGGGTTGTGTTCTGCCTAGTATCTAGATGTCCCCCCAAAGCTTTATGCACTCACAGGTAGGGCTCTTGGAAGGTGGCTGTATCATGGATGTGGGGTACTGGATTTGGGTGTAATAATTGGATTATTCCACTGACTGGTTTAGCATAATTCTGGGTGTGGGTGATACCAATCAATAGGCTGGTAGTCCTGATAGAATATGAAGGGACAGATGGAAGGCAGGCTTCCTGCTTCCTGCTTCCTGCTTTCCCTGCCATGGACTATTTCTTTATCTCTGATGCCCTTCCACCATGCTGCCCTGCATTGGAGCCAGCTGACTATGGACTGACACCTCTACAAACTGTGACCTGAAATAAACTTTTCCTCCTTTAACTTGTGAATGTCATGTATTTTGTCTTAGCAGTAACAGAAAAGTAACTGAGACAGGTGCAAATTCAAGGTCAGCCTGGGAAAATCAGCAACTTAGCAAGACCCTGTCTCAAAATAAAAATGAAAAAACGGCTGGGAATGTAGAGCAGTGCAAAGGCCCTGGGTTCAATCCCCAGTATGGGGGCAGGGGGAATAACACTCATCAGATGATAGCACTGTTGACTGTTTGTTTTCTCTATATACCTCTAGTTACCTACACGCATACACTCACACACTCACACACACCTTCGCATGCACACATATGCACACATGCACCTTCAGATACCTTACCCACACACACCCATGCTCTCATACACATGCACACCCTTCTCTCTCTTTCCTCTGCATCCTCACCCCCACAGTCCCATTCACTCCAGCCCACCAGCCACATGGTCCCCTCATTGTCCCTCTCATGCCCCAGGCCTTTGTCTTCCACAGGCTTTACACAGGGACCGTGGTCTCTGCAGAGCGTCCTTGATCTGGGATCTGCAGGGCTCACCCTCTCTCCCAGGTTTTGCTCAAACATCCCTTTCTCCACAAGGTCCCCACTGACAACATCGCTCAGAACATCAGCACCTCCCCTGGCCTTCCCGGTCTTCCTTATTCTGCTTCTTTTTTTTTTTCTTTGTTTAACTGCAGTTATTATTATTTTCTTTACTTATCACCTTCTTTTGTGCTGAGTCCTTTATTTATGTGGCAGTCTATTGTTTATCACCTGTGTCGCCCCAGAACATAAACTCCAGGCCAGCAGGATGTTTTAGTCCCCTCACTCCCTGATATATCACCCAGAAAAGTGCCAGATGCAGAATAGGTGCTCAATAAATATTTGTTGAACAGAAAAGTGAAATAAAGAAGGGTAGAGCCCTCTTTCACAATCTAGTGCCTTTATTGAGATCACAAAATAAATGAAATCTGCAGACATCAAAGCCTCATGCCCGTGGGTAGCATTTTGAAATATGAAGATATTCAGTTTTGCTAAAATGGTTGTCATTTTGGGGGTCTTATCAGCTACATTTAGAAATCTTCCTGCTTTGGAGGATGCAGCTGATCACTTACCGCTGAGAACAGGAGAATTTTTCTTCCTCGCCTGGACCAAGATAATAATTGCAAAGGGCACAGTGAGAACATCTGTATCCTGCCCACAGATACGCAAGGTTTTGCCGTAGTGACAAATGACCCCGAGATGTTTCAGCTTCACGCCAAGACCCTAGGGAGCTCAGTGACCTTCAGCAGCTGCCTCTGGGTAATGGCTCCTTCACCATGGTTGCTGGAACAAGTATGTGCTGCCCCCTGGTGGGAATGTGGTTCACTTCTGGTCTGTCCCATTGGCCACAACCAGTCACCAGGCTACGCCTCACCCCAGAGGATTGTGGGCCAGAAAGGGAGAAGACCAGGGACACTGATGAACCGCATCATAAAGACCAGCCCTGGTGAATCTGAGTCTTATATGGGTCTGAAACTCTCCTTTCAAATCATGCGTCCTTTTTTCCAATGAATGCTTGCTTTTGTTCATATTGCTTTATAAAGACTCTTTGTATGGTCACAGAGGAAGCCCTTTACTCCTGATATCGGATGCCAGCATCGTGGTGCAATTTGCCTTTTGACTTTGGATTTTGCTATCTTGTTTTATGCCATGAGGTGCTTAACATGTTCTTAAGCCTTTTCATAGTAGACTAAAACATGGGGACAGAAAAACTATACAAGTATCCAAATGCAGCATGAGCACACAGAGGGACTGTGGCAATGCCCAGGCCCCAGTGCCCCCAGCTAATGCTCACCCTTGTGTTCCGATCTTGACCTCTTCCTCCTCCTGCCACAAAGCACCCACTCTCCTGGCACCTGCAGGAGTGACCTTCTTGCACATCTTAATTGACTTCCCCCATGTGCACCCCAGCCCCCAGGACACAACGGCCCTGCCCTACCCTCTGGCCCGCTTGTCTGTGCCCCAGCAGGCCAAAGCACACCTCCATCTTACAAGTCTCCTCTAACCTCCAGATTGCCCTTTGCTTCCTTTCTTTTTGGTTTTTCTCCGGGACCAGGAACCGAGCTCACCACCTTGCGCTTGCCAGGCAGGCGCTTTGCCGCTGAGCTAAATCCCCAGCCTTTGCTTCCTTTCTTGTTCCTGACAATTTGTCTGTTGAAAATCTGGGGACATTTTTTGCTGATTCTGTCCTCCTGGTGCTACGGAGCATGTCACTGCAGCCTGTGTCTCCTGCCACTGGCATCTGGACCCAGAGGGCTCTGTAGACTCCCGCTTATCCCCTTTGGCAAGAGTCAGCTTTGTGTTGCCTCCACCCAGGCTGGTGTTGAACAGTGGTGGTGAGCGTGGCTGTCATCATCACGCTGCTGATTTTAGTGCCAAGGGTCTTGCCACCAAGGCTGATTCTGGAGCTGGGTGTGGTGACACACACCTGTAATCACAGTTTCTTAGGAGGCTGAGGCAGGAAGAGCACAGATTCAAGCCCATCATGGACAACTTAGTAAGCCCATGTCTCAAAATTTTAAAGTAGTGATTAAAACCAGGGATGTAGCTCAGTGTGAAGGCCCTGGGTTCAATCCTTACTCCTGAAAAAGCAAAAAGATGCCAGATTTTAAGATGGGATGGATATGTTTTATCATGTATCCATAGTGAATAAGGAAGCAGCATCCATCTGTTAATATTTCTTTAAGTATTTTTTAAATTAGAATGGATGTTCAAAATTTCCAAATGCCTTTTAACATAAAATGAAGGTGAGTTTTAATTTCCTTGTGAATTAAAGTATTAGAACTCTTGAATTGTTCTTATATTCCTCACATAATATCCAGCTGAGTCATGACACATTTAAACGTTATTAGATTCATTAACTTGCACGACATCTTTAGAATTTTGACTTCCATATTTATGAGTAGGAACAGAGTTCAGATAATTACTATTATTACTAGTATTGTTAAGAGCAGGAGGGGAAATATCATTTCTGCTAGTGCTGCAAGAGGGTGGGCATTACTATCAGTATCGTGCTCCTCTCAAAAATAAATTTTTGAAAAGTTTCCTTCTTTTTCTTCTCACACACTGGCTAGAGGAGATGCCCCTAATAATGGCTCCACAAGGATTCCTGAGAATGATCTTTCTTAATTCTTTCTGCTAAAAGCATTGCTATGGGGGGCCTTTACACTTTAGGGCAGTTGGGCTGGGTATGAAATCAGGGCTGACCCTTTTTTTCTCTAAGAATGTTGCAAGGATTTCTGGTTTTGCTTAGATATTACTGTAAAGATCTCTGGAATATCTCATATCTGCTGGGTTTTTTTCTTCCATTTCTTCTCTGTCCTGTCCATCTCTCTGTCTCTGTCTCTGTGTCTCTGTCTCTCTGTTGCTCTGAGTGTGTGTGTGTCTCTCTTTCTCTCCTGACCCACAAGCTTTCTTCTTCATCTTTGACAACTCCCACTTGCATGTGCTTTCATCATTACCCCAGGTCAAACCTTCTGTTATTTCAAGTAAGTTTTCTTGAGTTGGATCTTCAAACATTTCTTCTATTCTGGCTGTTATCCTTCTCTGACAGTGCCACAGAGAGGTAGCATCTCCTTGTATAGCTTCCAGATTATTCCTCCTGTTCCACTGAAAAGCTGTGCTCCTGTGAGGTTTTTCCCTTTTGCCCTTTCACTTCTCTCCTCTATGTAAATTATAAACTACAATTTTATTTTATCATTTTAACTTTTGGCAGCATCCCACTCCATCTACCTTTTTGAGGTGTTTCTTTTTCCCTTTCCTTACTTTCTTCTTGAGTTTTTGCTTTGTTTTGTTTGTCTTTTTGAGACAGGGTTTCACTATGCAGTTTGGCTGGCCTTGAGCTCACTGTGTAAGCCAGGCTGCCCTTGAGCTTGCAGTGAACCTGCTGCCTCAACCTCCTGAGTGCTGGGATTGCAGGCCTGCACCTCTGTGCTTAGCCTACTACTGTCTATAAAGACGGAGAATGAAGCCATGAAGCAAGGAACGCAGTGGCCTCTGCCAGCTGGGAAAAGAACAAAAACACAATTTCCCCTTACACCTCCCAAAAGGAAGCCTGTCTCACCGACACCCTGATTATAGTCCAGTAAGGGAATCCCACTTTACACTTCCAACTTCCAGAGCTGTATGGTAATCAACTTGTGTTTTAGGGCTGGGGATTTAGCTCAGCGGCACAGCGCCTGCCCGGCAAATGCGAGGCCGTGAGTTCGATTCCCACTACCAAAAAAAAAAAAAACTTGTGTTTTAAGACACCAAGTGGTAGAAATCTGTTACTGTGGCGACAGGAAGCTAATGCACATTGCAGAAGATCTGATGAGTATTCTTCGTCAGCTCATCACTTCGGTGCCATTTTCCTCATTTATTGTTATTGCCATTGTTTTTAGTTTTGTTTTTGCAGTACTGAGGGTCAAGCCCGAGGGGCACATCCCCAACCCCTTTTTGTCTTGAGACAGGTCTTGCTAAGTTGCTCAGGGGGGGCTCAAACTTGATTGTGACCTTGATGAACATGAGTTCCTTGTTTTGTTGCCTCAGCCTGGTGAGCAGCTGGGGTTATGGGTGTGTGCCACACCCGGCTTCGATGTTTAATGTTAGCCCATTTTGCAGCTATTGTTCTAGTTCTCTTTCTTGAGCTGAATGAGTTCAGGCTTTGGCTCCTACAATTTTCGAGGCTGTCCAGGGTGAGGAGCAGAAGCCCAGGCAGCATCCCACCGTCAGGGCTTCACAACAAGGCAAGTCACACCGCTTGTCATTGCAGCTGTGCATCCTCGAGGCTCTGAACACTGGAAACTGGACGCTTCCAGCCGTGCATGGCCACCCAGATGATCTCTTTCCTGCACCAGCAGCTGCCACCCACCCAGGGTCCCTTACCTGGCAGCACTTTCGCTGCTGCTTCCTGAGATATGCAGCACCTGGGCTGTCACCACAGGGCCTCTCCACCTCTCTGTGTCCTGTAGCCAGCTCTAGTATGGACCGAAGGCTTTTGGCTGTCTTTACCTCTATGTTAGAGTCAATATTCACTTGCCAAAAATGATGTGCCTTTTCTACTCTGCTTTTTGCATTTGGGGAGTATGGGAAAATGTGAACTTCATGAATCTGTTCCAAAGAAAATTCCAGTCTGGATTTAGCAATTGCTCAAAGGCTGAACAAAGAGAGTCTTTGGGTCCTGCAGGGCGAGGCCGCTGGGTCTTCATTATGGAACCAGGGAAGGAGACCAGGTCCAGCCAAGCTGGCGCCTCCATTGCGCCTGGCTCACACCCGTGGCGGCCCAAGCACTGAATGGAGAAAAGGGGGATTTTTGCTAGATCTGCTGCTAAGGAAAACCTTAAAGGCAAAATATTTTCTGTTTATTAAGTCCCAAAAAATAACAAAAATATCAGCTAGAACAATGTGCTCCCAGCCACTAAATGGAGGAAGCAGTGTTCACAAAGGCAGCTCCATAATGGAGGTGTGGAGAAAAAGACCAAAAGGTCCAAAAGCTCTGTGTGCCTCAAATACATCTTATGTCCATCCTCAGGGCTTGAAAACACCCCTTCCCATGAGCTGGAAAGTAAAACAGGAAGGCTTGTCTCCAGGGTGCCTGAAGATGCTGGGTGAAAAAGAATAGGACTAGCACCCATGTTCATAGCATTACTGACAATAGCCAGGGTCAGAAACAAAATAGTGGAATATTATGTAGCCTTGAAAAAGAAGGGCATTCTGGCACCTGCTACAACGTATGTGGATCCTGAGGACATCGTGCTGGGCAAAATAAGCCAGTCACAGAGGACAAGTATTGTGGAATTCCACTTTTTGTTTTGTTTGGTTTTGTTTTTTCCAGTACCAGGAATCGAACTCACGACCTCGCACTTGTCAGGCAGGCGCTGTGCCACTGAGCTAAATCCCCAGCCCCCATGTGGAATTCCACTTATATGAAGGATTTTGAGCAGCCTAATTCCTAGAGACAGAAAGTAGAGCATGGGTGTCAGAGACTGGAGCGGCAGAGTGAGTAGGTAGGGGGTCCAAAGTTCTGATTTCATAAGATGGAGAGTTCTGGAGATTGGCTACACAGCTTGAATGCGTTTAACACAACACATTTAAAAATGGTTAAAACAGCAGATTTTGTGTTGTGTATTCCACAAAAAATTTTTCTTAAAAATAAATGACTGGGTCCAACCTTCTCTTAGTGTGAGAAATAGCCTTTGCCCATAATATCATGAACCAGCTCCTGATGAAAAGGTCTTTCATTCATTCTTTCTTGCCCCCTTGAGACAGAGCCTTCACATGTTCACTAGCCTTAAACGTGTGGTTTTCCTCCAGCTCCCGTTTGCTCTTCACAGGTTTATTAGACATCTGTGTGGCACCGGTGACTCTGCCACCGGATTCGCCAGATGCCAACGGCTGGTGCCCAGCTCACCTGCAAGGGGAGGAGAGTTTGCTGTGGAGAGAAGGAATCATGTGAGTAGCGGGGTTGTCTTCCCTTTTGATGCAGACTCCACCAAAGGGATGGCTAATGCTGGTGATTGTGCTGAGGGGGAGTTACAGCCACCGGGATCCCAGAGACCTCAGTCCCAGGACGCCCCTCCCCGCGGGTCCCAAATCTGCTGCATTCACACCGCTTCTACAACGCGGCGAGCTTGGAAAAGGCCCAGCACATCCCAGCACCCCTGCCCTTGTCCCTCCTCCCGCAGTGCCTCCTACCTCCTGCAGGTCACCTCGTGGTGACACCTCAGCCCCCCATACATCTCCACACCACCTCCTGTTTCCTGTTTGGGAAGCTCCTGAAGTAACCGCACAGCCCACACTTGGTTGAATCCGTGGATCCAGCTGCGGATACAGAGGGCAGACTGCGTGGGCGCGGGCCCCTGCTGTGCCGTCTGCTGTCACTGTGACATGGCGCAGTGGCCGAGCTGTGTCCCTGCTCTGACCCAGGACCTCGGGGTGACTGTGGTAGGAGTCAGGGCGTGGATGACGGAGGCACAGTGAGGCCTTGGGAGTGGCCTGGTCCGTCTGACTGGGGTCCCTCTGAGAAGAGGAGGTGGGGACAGAGGCACGCACAGACGGCGACGCTGTGGGGACAGAGAAGATGGCGTCCACAAGCCACAGGGAAAGGCCGGGAGAGCCCCGCCTACCCGCTCTCACCTCAGAGTGGGAGCCTGCAGAACCCCGAGGGAGCAAACATCCGTGGTTTCAGCCCCAGTCTGTGTGCTCTGTCCTGGGGCAACCTGGTGCAGGCTGTGTAGGGCCGTGGGGGTGGCTGGCTTCATTCTCGGGAATCCAGTGCCTGCACATCCCTTGTTCTCATCCTTTTCTTGGACTGTTTTGTTTTTTTTTGTTGTTGTTGTTGTTTTGTTTTTTGGTTTGGGGGGTTTTTTTGGTAATACTGGGGATTGAAACCAGGACCTTCACACCTAACTACACTGCCAGCCCTTTTATATTTTTATTTTTTTTGTTGTACACCTGTGTTTTGCTAAATCACCAAGTTGCCCAGCCTGGGCTTGATTTGGGATCCTCTTGCCTCAGCCTCTCATGGTGCTGGGATCATACTTCTAAGCAACCCACACCAGGGAGCTTCCTTTGACCTTCTCCTACCAAACTCTCAAGAAATAGCAAATAGGGCTGGCGATATAGCTCAGTGGCACAAGGGCCTACCTGGCAAGCACAAGGTCCTGAGTTCAATTCCCAGTACAACACACACACACACACACACACACACACCAAATATCGTGCAGACCAATAGGATTTCATGTCAGGATTCCAGTGGAAGCCACCTCTCAGGCAGGTGAGGAACGGACGAGACCGAGCTCTGCCCGGGGTTTCCAGAGCCTGCCCCCGGTCCTGGGCTGCTCTCCTCTCCACCAGCATGGAGTTCATTGGATGAAGAGGTCACCTGAGGTCAAGAGCCTTTCCGCCAAAATCAGCAGATGACAGTGTGGTCCCCACGGTTATCCCACCTCTGAGACGGGCAACTGAGCAGAATTCATCTCTGGTCCTCACTGCATGTGGAGACCATAGACGCACCCCGGGGTGGAGAAGCCCTTTTGCCTGCTGTTAATAATTTTTGACGCCGCTCCTAGAGGGGCTGAGGGGCTGCAGGTCTCAGTCGCAGAGACTGGGTGTCGCCGGAGGCACCGGGTGCAGGCTCTCCCGGGGTGTGTGTTCCTCAGGTGCAGGAGAGGGGGAAGTTTCCAGGTGGGTTGAGACGGTTCCGGATGGGGTTGCAGGTGGGGTGCTGGGTTCTGCGGACAACTGGAGACCATGACTTAATGACAAAGCATTGGAGAGCCCCTGTTTTTAAAGAGCTTCACTGATGTCCAATTCGCTCATTTAAAGCTGGGCACAGTGGTGCGGGTCTGTAATCTCAGCTCTAGAAGGCTGAAGCAACAGCCTGGCAACTTAGCCACTAAACAAGACCTTGTTGTGATTCTTTAAAAAAAAAAAAAAAAAAAAAGTCTAAAAGCCTGGGATGAGGGGCCGGGGATTTAGCTCAGCGGCACAGCGCCTGCCTGGCAAGCGCAAGGTCGTGAGTTCGATTCCCGGTACCGGAGAAAAACAAAAAAAAAAAAAAAAAAAAAAAAAAAAAGAAAAGAAAAGCGTGGGATGTAGCTCAGTGTAAAGGCCCTGGATTCAAGCCCCAGTAGCACCAAAATATAAATAATAAATAAACAACAGTTTTAGTGGATTCATCGGGAATGTGCAACCATTAAAACCATCGACTTTGGAACATTTTTGTAAGCACACACAGATGTACCCCCTAGCGGGCACCCCGTTTTCCACACCCACAATGTCCCTAAACAACCTCAAATCTCCTTCCTGTCCCTCGCGATTTGCCTGTCCGGGGGTTTTGTCACCTGGGGTCTCTGTGTCTGGTTTCTGACCCAGAGCACAGGCAGCCCTGGTCCCGAGCCGGGGAGGCAGAACATGAGGAAGCGGGCGGCGGGGGGCGGGGCGGGAAGCCCCAGACCCGGGTTCCCGAGGGGTCAGCCTGACCAGGCAGCTGCTGCTCTCCGGGAGCAGGGAGCAGGGCGCTGGGGAGCGTGGGAGGGCTCGGGAGGGGCTGGGAGCTGGTGAAGGGATTTCACACTGCCGCTTTCTTTCCCTCTTCACTCAACAAAAAAATTCCAAGTCATTTTCTTAAAATGAGGGCAGGAGGTGGCTTGGAGGGTGAGTGCCAGGTGTGAGGCCAGCAGAGTTTGCAAAGGGTCGCTGAGGCTGTCGGGAGGAGCTGCAGATGGAAGATCCAAGCTGGCGTACAGCAAGGACCCACCTGCCCAGGAGCTGAGGCTCTTTCTCCACCAGCTCCAAATGGCTGTGTCTACCCTGTATTACAGGCATGGCACACCTGTGATCCAGACTGCAGGAGCCGGAAGCAGGGGGATCTCAAGTTCAAGCCCAGCATGGACAGCTTAGCAGTGAGAACCTGTCTGGAAATGTGAAAGGGCTGGGGATGCAGCCCGATAGGAAGCCCTGGCTTCAACCCCAGGTACTAGAGACAGACAAACAAAACCCCTGTGGGCCTCCCAGCCACGTGGTAGACTCTGCCCCCCAGGGCACACAGCAGTTTCTCCTGCTAGGACCCAAGGGCTGGTCGATGCCCTCTTCGTGTTTTTCTAGCAATTGTCTGGCACAAGTGAATGGCCGCCTTTCTGTTTTGTTGAGAATCTGCCTATCTGACTTCATTCATTAATAGGGTGAAATTTTTCCCACAGCCTTGACAACAAATGTGCACTTTGGAAAAGGTTCACTTTAGCTCTGGTGGTATGGGAGAGCCTGTTTTGAAATTTTATTTCTGTAGAAGCAAAATTCGCATACTATAAAATCAACCCCCACATAGTATAAAATCAACCTCTCACTTGAGTGACACTGAATACTTGCTAGTTGTGTGGCCACTCCCTCTATGTCCTTCCCAAGTCTACTCAGCACCCCAAAGAGAAACAGCGAGACGAAGCCTGTATCCACCGCCCGCCTGCCCCATCCCCTATGCACACCCAGACTTTCCGCGCATAAGTGGGGTCATGTGACACGTGACCTGGGATTACAGGTGTGCACCACCAGGCCTGGCCTCCCTCCTTAAACGTCAGCCAGGGCTGTAAATCTCAGGGGTTTCACAGCTCCTTTCACCCCAACCTGCCCCTCTGTCTCAACCCAAATTCCCCACAGAAGAGGAGATGGCCCACAAGCAGCCCTGCTGCCCTCAGGGGAGTTTCCAGACCTCTCCACATGTTCCCCAGGGGAGCATATACCTGTAGAAACATCCTACCTGTGCACAGGGCCAGTGACTTGTTTTTTGGGGGGAGGGTTGGGGATTTTTTTCTGGTACCGGGAATCGAACTCACGACCTCGCGCTTGCCAGGCAGGCGCTGTGCCACTGAGCTAAATCCCCAGCCCCCACACAGGGCCAGTGACTTGAGCACACAGCCGTCACTCCGTACCTTCGTTGTTATCAACCCCTCCTCTGGCTGCTCGTGCCTCCTTGTTTCCTGCTGCTGCAGAGCAGGCCCCAGCTCATCCCCATCCCATCACCTAGAGCAGCTCCATCACCCACAACACAAGGAAGTCTGTGGAGGGCTCCGCTGAAATGCTTCCTCCTGTGAAGGCGCTGCTGTTTGCCCTGGGTGACCCGAGACGTGACCTCTGTTCCTGCATCTGTGCATTTTTACTTTTAGAGGAAACTCTGCTATTGCTTCCCCAAACAACCCAAGTAGCACCGCCTGCCCCAGAGCAAGCCGGCTGCACCTGGGCCAGGTATGGGCTCACCCAATGCTGCATCCTTGCTCACCCAATGGGGAAATTGCATTTAATCCTTGTTCCAATTTGCACATCCTTGATTCCCAGCACATAATTGTTTCAAGAAGGACGAATCTGCGGTTCTCTGAGAGGGGCAGCTTTCCCCTTGAGGGACGATTTGGCAAAAGCGTGGATGGTTATTCCCGATTGTCGTATGCGGGGCAGTACTGCTGGCCCCTTGGGTGGAGACCATGCTGTCCCTGGCCTGCAGCCTCCTCCCCGGTAAAGGAGCCTGGAGCACCAAGCCCGAGAAGAGAAGCTCTGGCCCTAAACAAAAGCTGCACTTGATACGCACTACTGTTGTACATGAACCATGAGAGGAAAAAAGGGAGATTGCCCTGAAATGCTCTGCATGGGTAGGAGACGTTTCTTGGCTCCACCTCATCACTCTCTGGTCTGCAGCACTGTGGAAGGCACAGTGCTGAGGCGATGTCCTGTCAACATGACTAGCCACATGTAGTTTTGAACTCCAGCCTCAAGTGACAGTGAGTTCCTCAACTCACCACCACAGCTGACCCCAAATGCCCTCCTAGCCAGGTGCAGTGGTGCACATCTGTAATCCCAGCACTCTGGGAGGCCAAGGTAGGAAGACTGCAAGCTCAAGTCCAGCCTGGGTGACTTAGTGACTCAGCAAGATCCTGTCTCAAAATAAATAATAGGGGCTGGGGATTTCGCTCAGCAACACAGCGCCTGCCTGGCAAGTGCAAGGTCGTGAGTTCAATTCCTGGTACCAGAAAAAAAATAAAAAAAAATAAATAAATAAATAAATAATAAAAGAGGCAGGGGACGTAGATGAGTGTGAAGGCCCTGGGTTCAATCCCTAGTACTGCAGGGGGAAAAAAGCAGCTGCCCTCAATGCTCCCCCACAATGTTTCCTGTCTGGATCATTCCAACCCCTCCTCTTGCTTTTCCGCCTCACCTCTGTTCCACAGGCAAGTGCTTTAAAATGCTGATTCAATTATTCAATATTTTCTGTTATGTAATGAAAATCTATTCTCCTCAAATTTCCCCAAATCACTTTAAGAGTAAGAATTAACTGTTCTGGAAATAAATATTTATGCATATTACTCCTGACCTCTGCCTCTCTACAGATTATGGGAGGGAAGCACCGCACTGACTCTACCAAAACATAAACCTTAAAAAGCAAATTTCATTGCACTTAAAAATCCCTGGGATTAACGTCAGTGAGCGGGAACCCAGAAAGGGCCTGCCTTTCCTTGGTTTCCTTTAATAGAATTCCACAAACAATCAAAAGAACAAACATTAATAAGGGACAATAATGAGCCAAAATATTTGTTTCTCCATACGCTGTGTTGATAATTCCCATCCAGATGCCAAAACCCATTTTTCAGCGATGGACTAATAAAATGAGACTGCCCACAAGAATGTAATGTGGTTTCAGATTTCTGTTCTTGTTTTGCACACAAATGAAGAGTTAGGAGAGGAAGTGGTTGTGGGGACAAGAATGTGTTTTACCTGGATTTTGCTGCATCACCTGTCCTACAGCTGGGCAGTACAGTGCAGGCTGCTGTCAGCCTGTGACCTGAGCCCTAGGCCTAACCCTCTATCCTGCCCTGAGAATATCAGTGCTTCTGCTTTTGGGAATGGGAGCCCAGATGCAATGGAGCTGGGGGATGCATTGGCCTCCTGGATTAGTCTTCTTTCTGTTTCTGTAACAAAATACCTGAGACTGGCTATTTTATATAGCAAAGAGGTTCATTTAGCTCATAGTATTAGGGGCTAAAATTCCAAGACTTTACAGCCCCATCCATGCAGCCTCTGATGAGAGACCCTGGGCTGTACCACAACATGGTAGAGAAGCAAGGAGGGAAATGGTAACATGCAGAAGGGATCAAGTGTGTGAGATGGACTCACTTTATAACAATCCACTCTCCCAAGAGAACTGGATTAATCCCTTCCAAGGGCAGTATCCTCAGTGACATAATCACCAGCTGCTAGACTCTACCTTTTAAAGGTCCTACCTCCTACCAGCACTGGAAGACAGCTCAGCCACACTGAGGCAAGATCAGCTAATCCCCAGCCAGCAGCAGCAGACAGATGCCCCCAAGTGGATGCCTGCAGTTGTATACCAGTGGGTTTAGGGTGCTTTATTATGTAGCATGATAGTGGCACTAGCTGACTAATACACACTCAGGGTATTCTCAAACTAGGGATGCAAAGGTTAGAAAGTTTAATTTTAAAAGCTTCCAGTGCTCAAGTAGCTCATAGTGGAACAAGGGAGCATATCTGCAGGCCGAAGAACACTGAGACAGGTGCTGTTACAGAGGTATGGGCCGGGCGTGTAGAGACCAAGGTATGGTGGGGTAATCTGTTCATTCTAGGACCAAGGGTCTTTCCTGGTGGGGGCGACTTGAGGTAAGAGTGAACAGATTTGCCAGGCAGCAAAGGAGGGGAAGGGATTTTCAAGCCAAGAAGAAAAATGTGTGCAACAACCAGGGGTCTCCTGGCCGTTTGATCACTGGCTGGACTATGAGGACTAAGGCAGGGATGGAGGGGTGGGGTGTGTGCTGTGCTGCACCCCACAGCACCGAGACCAGCAGCCACTCCAAGCTTCCCACAGAAGAATTCAGCGCAAACCCTGAGTGTGTTGAGACTGTGAAGAGGTGGAAGGAACATTCAACAATCAGGACAATAGCAAAGGAACTCACAATCTCAGACAGTGTGAGAGCTGCCAGAGGAGCCGATTTCTAGATGGTGCCCAAGAGAGAGACAGATCAAGGGTGCGGGGAGCAGATCACATCATCCGAACTGACAGCACCCAAGCATCGACAAAGAGCTGGGAAGAAAAGCAGCAGCAGCAGCAGCAGCCAGAATGCTTGTTATTGGGCTGAGATCTCCTGGACTGGAAAAATGAATACTGTCAGCTGTGAGATGCCCGCGTCTGTGCCCTGGGCAATAGCCACAGGGTCTGCATGAGAGCCGCGGGGTCTGCTGCCTGTGTGGCCTGCAGCTCGCAGGGTGCAGGTGTCACTGCCAGGGAAAGACCTGGGGCTGTGCACTCCCGTCCCCTTGAGCCCACAACAATAGGGGGTGGTGGGCAGGGAGGCGCCTGGCCCTGGATGTCTGTGAAGGGGGCTTGAGAAGTAACGGCCCCGGATTTTCCCACTGTTCCCACACAGTGAGGTGTCAAGTTGCTCGTGGGAAATCAGTGTGTTGGAAATCTTCTCTTCAAATTCCAGGGTACAGGATGCCCACCTGATTTCAAAACTAGCCAGATTTGGGCCAGGATCCAAAAGCTTCCTATGCTTAAAAGATGGGGCTGGGCCAGGCTTTCTGAAGCGAGGGAGGAGACACTGTGGGCTCAGTCTGTGGGGTACCACTGCACTGGTCCTGAAGAGAAAACAGAGCCGGTGTGTTGTGGTTTGGATCTGGGAATCCCCCAGAGGCTCATGTGTCCCCAGCCCCTGATGCCAATAGTAGGTGGAACCATTAGGAGGTGGAGCCTAATGGAAGGAAGTGAGGTCACCAGGATGTGCCCTTGAGGGAACATCTGGCCCAAAGCCCCTCTGCTCTCTCTTCCTCTGTGCTTTCTGGGCACCATGAGGGGAGCAGCTCTGCCCCATCAAATGGTTCCACCGAGACACTGTACTCCCCACTGCCCAAAAGCGATAGAGTCAGCTGACTATAAACCAGAACCCCAGGCCCAAGTGGACCTTTCCTCTTTAAACTAATCATCTTTGGTATTTTGTCACAGTCACAGAATTGAAACAAGTGGCCAGAACTTCCTTCAAATTTGTAGGATGTAGAGGTTTGTGGGGTATTGGGGTTTTTTTTTGAAAACTCATACAAATAAATAAAATCTGAATTGCATTTAGCTCCACGTTTACCTGAGGCTTTCCCCCAGGGTTTGCTGATTCATGAGGCCCTTTCACTGGAATGTGCAACCCTGTCTCCACCTTGAGAAGGCAGCCATGTGGCAATTAGTTTTGGTGCATCTGTTGGAGTTTGGGCAGGCAGCAAGCTGAGCCTCCCTGAGGACTGTGGGATGAGGGTGTTTAGTCATATTGCATCTTACACAAATGTAAGGCCATGAAGGATGACATGAGCTGGAGATGACAAACAGGGCTAGAGATGACAGAAAAGTCACTCAGCAATTTCCCTGGGCAAGCTGGATCCTGTGAGGAAATTCAGGGCACAGGCACCAGTTGCTGCAATGACAAGTAAAGCAACACCCAAGATTTAGAGGCAGATTTATTTACATCGACAGACACTGATCAGGATCATTCCCAGAATATCAGGTCCCAATCTCTAGGGGTCTAGGGCTTGTATGGGATAAGCAAGCAGGAAGCACAGAGGCAGAATGACTTGCCAGTTGGGGATTGGTTTATACAATGTGCATCACAGTGGCCAGTCATTTCTAAGAGACAGGAGCAATCAGATCTGGATCAGGAACTATTACCTGGGCAGCTAACAAACTGAAGTATACTGGCCGGGCGTGGGCATTTTCTGCCACACCGTGACCCTGTGACCTATGGCACCTGTGCCCATGTTGCTGCAGACCCTGTGGACCCTTGGCCGATGGTCAGCAGGTGCTGGGATGGGGCTGCAAAACCCATGCACCCCAGGCTGGGTAGGATAGAGAGTGAGAACACAAACGCTGTGTGTGTCCACCCCTGCAGCGGACGATCAGGACCCTCTGTTCCCGTGGGTCCTCCTTCCACCAGCTCTAACCAGAGCTCCTCAGGGAAGGGACTCTGGGACATGGAGCCCAGCCCTGGCCCAGGTGGTCAGAAGGACCTGCACATGGGGAAGGGGGTTTTTAGGGTAAAGTACTTCATTCTAGGGCATTATCAGTTTGAAATTATATGAACAAAATTTACTGCATAAAAATTTCTTTCATGCACAGAAAAATGTTGGGATTTCCCAATTAACTGTATGGAAAGTTTGGTTTTTTTCCAAAAATCTTTAAAATAGCAAGTAAATATTAGAATGCAAATTTTGTTTTTGTTTTTGTTTTTGTTTTTGTTTTTCTCCGGTACCGGGAACCGAACTCACGACCTTGTGCTTGCCAGGCAGGCGCTTTGCCGCTGAGCTAAATCCCCAGCCCCTAGAATGCAAATTTAAATAGGACTATTCCCTATACCCCAAAGATGGACAAAAATTGGCTTGATGTTTGAAATTCTTGAATCTTGAATTTCCAGAGTGTCAACAGAGGGGAAAGGAAAAACAGAGACAGAGATGAGAGAGAGACCACAAAATTCTTTAAAAGAAACATTTAGAGTTTCAGATTTGGGAAATGTTTTTTATTGTGCTAAAAAATAAGAACAAAATTTACCATCTTACTCACGTATAAGTACCACTTCTGTGGCATTAAGCACACTCACAGTATTTTGCCGTCATCACCTTGGTCCACCTCCTGAACTGCTTCTTTCTTGCTAACTGAATCTGTGTCCATTAAACACAGACACCCATTAGCCCTCCCCAAGGCCTGAGGACCAGCTTTTCATTTTCTGTCTCTGGGTTTTACCTCCTCTACAAGGATTCCCACAGTACCTGTCCTTTGTATTTCACTTAGCATGAGGTCCTCAAGGTCCGCACACAGTAGAGCATGTATCCAGATTTCCCTTCTTGTTCAAGGCTGACTAATATTCCATTTAATGTACTTTTTACATTTCCTTTATCCATCACAAAAATGCATTAGTGGGCATTTGTGTTCCTTCCACCTTTTAGGGGAATGCTAATACCTGTTCATGTCTCTGATTTTAATCCTTTTGAGTGTCTATGCAGAAGTAGGATTGCTGAATCCTAATGTAATTCTATTTCTAATGTTTAAAGAAACTATCATGTCAGTTTCCTGGGTAGCCACATCATTTTACATGCCCATTAGCAGTGCACAAACAACTGATTATTTTTTAAAAAAATAAGTTTCATGCTTTGTTTTTAAGAGAAAAGTTAAGTGTGAAGGTGTCAAGTTGCCATTTACTGCAGTGCCCCCCCAGTCATGCAGTGTGGGGACAAACACGGTGACAACTGTATTCCCACCGACAGCGAGGCAGCCGAGGGCTTTCTCTCAGTGACACGAGTTTTGAAACTGTAAGGAAACCTCCAAGTGCCATTTTTGATATGATGACTGTAATTTATGGATCTAGTAAGGAGCTGCTAGAGACAAATTTGAAGAATCCCTATTTCTTTTTATTGTCCTATTTCACTTATATTTAAAATTCAGAGCCCCATAAGTTTCTGTCTTTGAACAATGGTCTATTCTACGTCCGCATTAAGCAATGGCTGAGGAAGACACCATCCAAAACGATGCAATTAAAAACCTCTTTATGCATAATGGCCAATTATGCCTCAGTGCCCTGAGTCACACATCACTCGGTCGCCCCAGACGCGGGGAGGACGGATGGCCACGGCCGCCAGACCTCATTCGCCCCTCGGTGGGCTCGCTCTGCATGCCCTGGAATTCTTCTAAACGGCTCTGATTTAAAGTAATAAAAAAAATTTAAATAATAAGCACAATATAGATTTTCTTACTGAAAAGGAAAGAGATACTGTGATCGCTTTTGGTCATTTATACCCCCAGTAAGTATTTTTGAGCCCCTGTGGGTTTACGGAAATTGCTTGGGAGATGCTGGTTTAATTATAAGCCTTTTATCCATAAAAATGATATGGAACCTGCTCTTGGATCGATCTTTAAAACAAAGACGGTGCTTTCTTCTGCAGAACTGGATGAAAGGAAAGTCTCCGGAACTTCTCTGTGAGGCCGGGGGGACAGGAGGCCTCTGGTAGCGTCTCAGAATGCAGTACATGCCCCCAAATCCACGGGTTTTGCATCTACAGTTCAGCCTATTGCAGAAGGAAATTGACCCCAACCGTGAGGCAGAGTGTTGCGCCCTGGCTGCCCACAGGGGCTCCTGCATTGAGGAGTCCTCTGTGGAAGGGGACAGAGAGGGCCATGGAGCTCTCCATGGTGCTGGACAACTGAGGCCACTCCTGAGTTTGACTCTGTAAACTCCTGTTCTAATAAATTCCACACAGCATCCACGGATTCTAAGGTCCCTCGCACTGTCACCTGGGTCCCAGGCTGGTGAGTTACATGGATTTCAGACCGGATGATTCTCCGCTGAGTGCTTCTATCTGACCTCAGGGAGGTCAGTCCACCACAGACCTGTTTGTGATTGGGTGACTGCTTGTGGAGACAGTGGATGCCTTTGAACCTTAAGCTTGCAGTGCAAAAGTAAATATAATTTTATGAATTCAAGTTAGCTTCAACTGAGATCTCTATTTCCTCGGAGAGTAGAAACCTGACTTAGTCACTTTAAGGGTCTTTGTTCTTGGCTTTGTTTCTGTTTTCTATTGCTACATAAGAAATCAATCAAAACTTAAAGACTTAAAAAAAAAATCAGTTATTACCCAGCCATGGTGTTACAGGGCTGTGATCCCTAAACTCTCAGAGGTTGAGGCAGGAGGATTGCAAGTTCAAACCCAGCCTGGGCAACTTCGCAACTATCCTGTTTCAAAATAAAAAATAGAAAGAGCTGGAGATGTAGTTCAGGGTGAAGGCTGAGAGTTCAGACCCTGGTACTGCAAAATGCACACACACACTCACACACACATATACACACATGCACACTCATACACACACACTCACACGCACATACACACACTTGCACACACATACATACACACTCATACACATAGGTAGACACACACACTCACACACACACATCATTCTCTTATTACCTTTCACAGGCTTTGTTGGTCGTGAATCTGGGGCTTGCTGGATGCCCTGGCTCCAGGTCTGTCATCGAGATAAACAGTGGCTGGATCTGCAACAGCAGGCGGTTGAGGGGCTGCAGGGCTGCACCCCAGGTCTCCCTCACCTCACAGCATCCCAAGGCCCCTCCAGATGAAGTTGTGCTCCTGAAAGTTCAGTGGGCGCAGGGAATCAGACCCCGGACCTGCGGACAAACACCTGCAAGACCCAGGATTCCAGCAAGCAAGGAGGAAGCTGCGGCATCACCTGTGAGCTGTGACACGGCCTGGAGGTCACGGGGTCACCTCTGCTGCAGTCCTAGGAGCAAGCCAATCAAAAGCCACCCAGAGTGGAGGGAAGGGACAAGGTTCCAGCAGAGTGCACGCAAGTCCCGTGCCCTCTGTGTTCGTAGCAGGTCCTGGAGCTCACAGCCCCTTTGCTGGGGTCTCCATCCCGCCTCCTCCAAGGGCTCATGTGCTGTCCCCTCGGTGGCCAGGTGGGGCTGCCTGAGACCTCTCTGCGCAGCACCTGTATGGCCTCCTCCTTCCTCTTCCTCACACCTAGATGAGGGGTGAAGTGCCTCCCAGTGTGGAAGCAGTGTGCCTCCCCTCTACCCCAGATCAGATCTGTCTGCCGCAGTCTACCCTTGCTGGCCGCTATAGCTAGTCCTTCCCACTCACCTGGTCAGGGACGCAGCACACAGAACCCGCGCCGGTACCTGATCTTCTGCTCTGTTTCCAACCAAGCTCCCCATACCTTCGGGAACATCTACTTCCCAGGGGTTACTGGCTCCTCAACACGTCCACCAAATCTCTCCAGCTCATGTATAGACCTCAGCTCTTTCAAACAGGCTCCAGTGCTGATGATCCCAAAGGTTAGGTACTGATATTAGTAATTGAGGTTAAATTTTTTAAAAGCCTGCGATTGCCTCACTCACTGGCTGCCAAGTGAACCTTGAGTGCATCTGATGTCCGTCATGAGCAAACTATGCCAGTAACAGACCAGACGCATCTGTGTCTTTCCACAGTGTCAGAATTTGCTGGATTGGGGGGCTGGGGATTTAGCTCAGCGGCAAAAGCGCCTGCCTGGCAAGCGCAAGGTCATGAGTTCGGTTCCTGGTACCGGAGAAAAACAGAATTTACTGGATTGGGGCTTGCTGGGTGTCCTGGCTGCAGGTATTGAGCTACATCAACTTCATCAGCCTTATCAGGCCGGGTCTATGTTACTAATATCTCTAACACTCAGGTCATACACCATACTTCGCACTACAACACACAGCTGCAGAATGGCTAAGTCGGGGTTACCAGTGCCTGTAGGATTCCAAGAGGCAAAACTGAAAGCCAAGGCAGAGAGGTGTGAAGTCACCAGGAGTGGCCAGATGTGATCACAGGCCAGGCAGAGCTTGGCCAAGGACACTTAGGGCCTCTGAGGACCACACAGTCAGTTCACAGCTGGAGCCTGGATGGCAGGTGAGTGGGCCTGCCATTTGGATCTCCGTCCAGCGGGTAGATGGAGTGAGCAGAAGCTGGAGTTCACTGTCCATCAACCTTATGACACACAGACCACGTGATCTGATGAGATGACAGGTCAATGTGGCACCACCGCACCCCAGTGCCAGGTGTCCCTCCTTCTAATGACGCAGATGAGGCAGTTGCACCACTGTTGGTCTCGTGTGTTCCGTAAGCTCATGGCCTGCTTTTCTGTCATATAACTGAATGTCACAGGTCCATGTGGCCCTGATTTACTGTGACGAGTTCACAGATGGCGATTTTGTTAGCAAGGTTATTATATTTGTTAGTTTATACTTTAGGGGTGTGCTGGGCCACTGGGGGTGATTTCTGTTAGTAAATTTGGTGCATCCCAGAGCTGGTGGCTCCCAGTGGGCACAGACAGGTGACCACGTCATCCCGCCCCACCTTCTGCACCCAAGATGGAGAGACCTGCTGTTCTATGAAACGCGGTCACTCAGGGCAAAGCACACGGCTCTGCACGCCAGAGTCACTGCAGCGGGCCACGGCCTGCTCCACACACTATCATGGCTCCTCTTGGGCCGGGGGCTCAGGTGGCAGCATTCAGGGACTAATAGAGGAAGGAAAAGAAGCGTATTGATCAGTTCTTCATGACAGCACCCAAAACGTGGGCACTCCACTACCTCCTTAACAACCAGTCACCACCCCTGCTGGTCAGGCTCAGGCGGAGGCGAGGTGACTTCCCCTGGCCCCAGCGGCTGTGATATCTGAGTCCAGCCAGAGGCGGGCCTTGGCTGTAGGATCCAAGTCTGAGATTTGTGACTTTCCACTCCATTACTTTGCTATCTCTCGAGCAGATAGATGGTTTGTCACATTTAATTGGGCCTCATTTTACATGCAAATCCCCAAATTGTAACATAGAATGTAAAATCAGGGCTATTATCTAAAGTCTGGGGTGTGCAGGTGGCCTGCTGTTTGTCATCAGTAGCAACACAATCGGCCCGTGTGTGGCCGTGTTGAGTGGCATTAGACTTGCGTCTCTTCCCTTTATGCATTCTTAAGGTCCTGGTTGTTCTCACATTGTTTCTGACGGCTGCGGCAAGCAGGATCGGCGGTGCACTGCTGCTGATACAGTAGTGGGGCATTATGCATCCGCTGTACGCATTTCCGGTGGGTATTTGCTTCCCACTGGATCTATTTCATTTCAGGATTCTCCACTCTACACCCTAGCTGGTGTTATTTCGGTACCGCCTCTCATCCCCCAAGGGTCTTGGTAAAATAGTGTGTAAATCAACTAAAACTCCAGTGAGGATTCAAGAGCAAACAATGAATGAATTCATCAATTTCCTAGACCAAGAGAGCTCAGGACAAAAGCAACATATTCCAAGAGGAGAGCCCTTAACATAAGGAGAATTAATTATGTGTCTGACCTGGTTCTCTCCTCTTTCACAAGTGTCTTTAGTTGCACTGTCATGGCTGCCTCGATGTCCTGAATCAGTTCAAAATACTTCCCTTCGTGGCCATTTTGACTCTGAGGGTGGAAGCCATGTGGTGCCAGATCCAGTGAGGACACAGCATCACGTTTTTAGGAGCCTGCATTTCTGTTGGATGGGCAGCAGCAGTCCCTGGATTTTTTTTTTTTTTTTTTTTTTTTTTTGTCAAATTTGGTAACGACACTCATGAAAGAGGACTTCCAGAACTGCTTCAGAAAGTGGCAAGAACAATGGGATAAGTGTGTTCAAGCAAAGAGAAGTATTTTGAGAGAGTCATGGCCATGTGCCTTTTGCTGTAAGAAATCTTTTTTGTGTGTAGACATTCACTGTAATTCCTGATTGCACTGGATACAGCACACATTAATGTATGCTGTGTACGGTGTACCATTTACGGGCCAAGTTCTGTGACATTCTCAGAGGGAAGAGCAGTCCTGGCTGCCCCCAGTTCAGGCCCATGCAGTTCTTAGAGGTTTCAGCTTCTCCTGCAACTTCCTACATCCTCTCTGGTTGCTCTGTGATACATGTTGTCACCCCAGGCGGATCCTCACTGCATTTTTCTGACAGTGCTGCTCGATCATGTTCCAAGGCACTCGCTCATCTCTGTAAACAGGCTTCCTCTCTGGCAATCGGTCCAGACCTTCGTAGATCCTGCACTTCCAACAAAAAGTGTCCACTAGCCAGGAGTGGTGGTGCATGACTAAAATTCAGCACTCTGGGAGGCTGAGGTAGGAGGATCACAAGTTCAAGCCATTACTGGTCAACTTGTTGACATAGGGAGTCCTTGTCTCAAAATAAAAAGGGCTGGGAATGTAGCTCAATGTGAAGGCCCTGGGTTCAATCTCCAGAACTGAGCAGAGGGAGGAAGACAGGAAGGAAGGAAGGAAGGAAGGAAGGAAGGAAGGAAGGAAGGAAGGAAGGAAGAATGGAAGGAAGGAAGGGAGGGAGGAAGAAATTGAGGGTTCGCTGAGGATTTGTTCTGGAACCACGGACTGACTTTCCTCCCCTACCCTCCTCCATACAGAATCTGCAACCCTGTATCAAGTACCAATCCATGCTCTGGAGAAATGCAGCCCTGGGAAAAAGATCCCTAGAGTTACCACATGAGAATCTCAGCAGGGAAATTACCTTCTTGCCCAGTTGACTGACTTAATGAGCACCTATTATGTTTCAGGCAAATTCTAAATTCTTGGGGTGCAGTAGGGAAGAAAACCAATTACCAGGTTCCTATTCTTGTGCATTCTAATTTTGTTCACTTTTTCAACAAAGGGTTATCGCATTTATTTATGTATGTTTCTTTTTGGTTTCTTTTCAACTGAGCTGCATACTCAGCCATGTTTTTAATTTTTGTTTTGAGACAGGGACATAGACATGTCTCTGTGTTGCCCCAGCTAGGCTTGAACTTGCAATCCTCCCACTTCAGCCTTCCAGAATACTGGGATTATAGGCATGTGCCACCATGCCTGGCTCCTCAACAAAAGCTTATTAAATACTTACAAAGATTTATTAAGCACTAATAAACAAATATTTATTAAGCAAGGTTTTTTTTGTTTGTTTGTTTTGTTTTGTTTTTCTCCGGTACCAGGAACTGAACTCACGACCTTGCACTTGCCAGGCAGGCGCTTTGCCGCTGAGCTAAATCCCCAGCCCCTAAGCAAGGTTTATTAGGCCCCAAGGGTACAGCCAAAAACAAAACCACACCCCTCCGATGCAGAGAGAAAATGAACCAACACAGCAAATGCTCTAAGTCAAGCGCTTCCTGCAGGCTCATTTCATTTCGCATGTTTCAGTTCGTTTTGCTTTATCTTGGCCATAGAATTGGACTTTCCCTGCAATGCTGCAATAAGGCAGGTTGCTCTCCATGTACTAATTTACTAGTATTCGCCAGACATTTCTAGTCTGGTGAAATGAAAACAGAGAATCGGCAGAGAATCCACCAGTGAGCGCCGGCAGCTCACACGTGCTCCCAACAGAGGGGGCCGAGGGGATGAGAGGCCGGCGAGCCCAGGGCCATCAGAACCCATAGGTGTCAGCTGGAACCTGAGACTTCAAAAGAGAACCGGAGAAGCTCCCGGAAGGAGAGCAAAACCGGAAAACCAAGTCACGGCTTAACCAAGACAGGACAATGAAGCTCCGAAGACAGTGAAGACCTTTGTTAATGTCCGAGGGGCTGTGACTGTCAGGTTAGAATCCTTTCCCAAGGGAAAGCGTGGGTCTGCAGGGCGGAAAAAACACTCAGAAACTGTCGCTGTGGAGCTCAGTTTGGTTGGCAAGCGTCCCCAAAGTGCTGCAGCCGGGGGAGGAAGGCCAGCGGGAGAGAAGGCAGCGCTGGGCTGGAGGCCACCGGCACGGCTGAGCATGGGGAGAAGGACCCAGAGTGGCAGGTTCAGCTTAGCTCTGCAGGGAGCCCTGGTACCACAGGTCCCGTTACTGAGCAAACGTGGAACACGTGGAGGTGGAGGAGAGTGGACGCAGGGCCACCAGAGCCGCATTGTCTGGTGGCAGAAAGTCAGTGGACACCTCCACTGAAAAAGCAAAACCTTGCCTGAGTCAGTACATGCCGCAGTTTTGGGAGAGATTTACGAGGAAAATTAACTTTAAAGAGTTAAAGTGATTCTTTCTTTCTCTCTTTCTTTCTTTTGTACTAGGGATTGAACCCAGGGCCTTCAAATTGAGCTACAGCCCCAGGCCTTTTTGTTTGTCTTATTTTGAGACAGGATCTCATTAAGTCACTCAGTTGCCCAGGCTGGGTTCTATCTAAACTTGCAGTCCTCCTGCCTCAGCCTCCCACAGTGCTGGGATTACAAGTGTGTGCCACCACACCCTCAAGTTTTGGGTTTCTTTCACACAAAAGAAGTGAAGTCACAGTCTGAAAGACTCCACGTGATATACACAGCAGCATGGTCCCCAGGAGCCCCAGGGAGAAGCCATTCAGGTACCATCAAGGGGTGACAGACTGAACAAGGTCCCTGAAGACAAGGATCATAATTCAGCCTAGAAAAGGGGGAAACTCTGTGTCACAGCATGAGCCTTGAGGGCATCAGGCTGTGCGAAAGAAGCCACTCACCACAAGACAGATACTGTAGCATTTCACAGCTATGGGGTCCTCAATAGTCAAATCTCTAAAGACAAAGTAAAACCCATGGCTGGGCAGTTACTGTGTGGTTTGGTTTGGTTTTGCTTGTGTTGTTTGCAGTACTAGTTATTGAGCCCAGGGCCTTCACACTGAGCTACATCTCCAGCCCGCGATAGGGTCCCCACTAAGTTGCCCAGGCTGGCTTCAAACATGGGATCCTCCTGCCTAATCGTCCCAAAGCACTGAGAGTGAAGGCATGCACCCCCACCCCCAGCTGTGGCGCTGCTGTTTAAGGAGTTCAGAGATTCCTTTTGGGAAAATGAAACAGTTCTGGAGGTAGGTGGTGGTGTTGGCTGTGCACCCCTATGAATGTGCCTAATGCCCTTGTTCCACGCACTTAAAAATGGTTAAAGCACTAGATTTTATATTATGTAAAGTTTACCACAATAAAAAAATGTTCACAGTGTTTTATCTTCGAGGAGTACAATTCAGGGATAGAGAAGATTAATTTTCATTGCAAACTTTGAGGTACAATTTGATTTTTTAAGCTATGTGTATATAACATGTTGATAAATATTTTAAAATTAAAAATCAAACACAATAATACCTCTTATTGGGAAGCAAAGGAAATCTACAACAGGGTACCATCGTTCATCTCCCCTGCAGCGCCTTCATCCTGGCAGCGCAGGACATGACAAGTGCGGGTTCCCTACCAGCCCAAGTAGAGGAGCAGCTCTGAGAATGGACCGGCTGAGATTTCACACCAGGGCTCCTCTCCTTAGCAAAAGAGTGGGCTTGTAGTTTGCACTTTTCAAGGTGTCCTCGGAGATTTCACATCACCTTTGTATGAAAGGCTGCAGGTGTTTTTTCTTTGTTTTAAAAATAAGGCAGATTATAATTATAAACGCCCTGAGTCATAGAGTTATTGGTACCCAGGAATCTATACTGCGCTCAATACTTCACCAAAGCGTAAATCTACCAAATGCTCATGGTTAACACAAGCACAGCTGGACTCAAAATTGACAGCAAAGATACTGTATGCTCCATCTGCCTACCTATCATCTGTTTATCTATCTTTTGGTCTGTCTTCTATCATGTGTCAATCTCTCATTTACCCATCCATCTATCACTTGTCTAACATGTGTGTATCACCTTTATATCTATATGTCAGTTGATCATCTATCCATCTGTCCATCTACCCTTTATCTATCATCTACCCACTGACCATCTATGTATCAATCTTTCATCATCTATCTGTCCATAGACCCATGAATCATTTACCTACCTGTCATCTACCATTTATCTATTCATCATCTACCTAGCTGTCATTTATCTATCTATCATCTATCACCACCAGAGGGGCCCAGCTTCTCATGGGCCTGAGACAGGTTCAGTCTACCCCTGGTGACATGGGTTAGCACTGGGAACAGCGTCCTCATTTCTCACAACATAGTGTGACACATAGTGCCAGCCTAGAGGGGCCCCACTCTGAGTCCTCTGTGTGACTTGTGAGCAGGGAGTGGGGTCCTCCATCTCACACATGGCTAATCCGAAAGCCGGCCAGTGGGCACCTGACCCTTGCTTCCTTCTCAACACAGACCGACACTTCTCTTCCCAAAACAGACCGACACTTCTCTTCCCAACACAGACCGACACTTCTCTTCCCAGGAGAGCATGTCTGAGACTTGCTGATAAAACAAGGCATACTGGGCCATGTGTAAGAGCAGATGCCTGCAGTCGCAGCACTCTGGGAGGCTGAGGTAGGAGGCTCACAAATTCAAGAGCAACCTGGGCAATTTAGTGATTTCTGTAATTTATATAGGGCAAAGGCCCCAGGTTTGATCCCCTATACTGGAAAAAAAAATACAGGCTGGCAGATGACCCAGAGTGAATCTGGCCGATAGGCTGAGCTCAGCTTGGGAGCGGGGCAGCACTGGCTGTTCCTGGGGATGACCAGCTGGACATGGCCTGTGCCTCGCCCTAAAGCAGGCACGAAGCCACCAGACCCCCAGCAAGTTGGATCTGTGGGAAACACAGGGTCCCCCACAAGTATATGAAGCTTATGTGGGAAACACACCGCTGTGGGGTCTGTTAGAACAAATTGGACACCGGCTATGTGAGTGTAGACGTTTAGTGCATGGACTAAATCGAGGGCTAGCTATGGGTTCTATTTATGGTTTGGCAATGCCTTTTTTATTTTGCAACAAACTTTTCTACAATATTGGGGATTGAACCCAAGGCCTGCATACTCAACTATATCCCCATCCCTTTTAGCATTTTTTTTTTTTTATTTTGAGACAGGATCTTGTTAAGTCACAAAATTGCCCAGGTTGGGCTTGAATTTGTGATCCTCCTGCCTCAGCCTCCCAAAGTGCTAGGATTACAGTCACACGCCACCCTGCCCAGCTGTAAGAAACTGATACAATAATAATTAATAAAAAAGGAAAAACAAGTGTACGTGTTTAATAAAAGTTAAGCACTGAATTTCCATTTCTCAAAACAGTGGAGGACAAATGTGTAATTGACCCAAAATGCTGGACAGCATCTACCATCTGCCTTGGGGCTGGGGTAAGAGTGCTTTCAAAACAAAAGCCAGGAGAAAGAAAACCTGCAGAAACTTCAATGTCTCCTCCCAGCACTTATGGGCATTTTAGCAAGACGGCACTCACAGCACAGCTTATCTCCTGCCGCTGCAGAGGGACCTCACACACTCACTTCGGCCTGAGGGTGCCTCTAATTCACCTGGGGCACTTCACCCCCAAGCTTTGCACATGCGTAAAAGATAAAACCAGGCCTTCACTTCTATGTATTGCCCTCATTAGTCAAAGAATTTCAGAGTCAAATGATGCCAGTTTTACGTTAGTAAAAAGGTAAGCTGAAGCATAATAAAAAAATTTTTAAAGACTTTCCTTGTGCAAACAGTGATTCATGGAGCCGGGCGTGGTGGTGCACACCTGTAATCCCAGCACTCAGGAGGCTGAGGCAGGAGGACTGAGAGTTCAAGGCCAGCCTGGGCTACAAAGTGAGCTCAAGGTCAGCCTGAACGTCATAGCAAGACCCTGTCTCAAAAAAACAGTGATTCATGGATCAGGAAGCTGCAAAGCAGAGATGAAATGCAAGAGGGAGACATTTGTAGGAAGGACACACATGGACACACAAGGACACACAGCAAAAAGAGTTTGATTGGTTGCATCTACACAGTCTCCTTATCAGTCTGCCCCTTGGGAAAAACCCAAGTTGTTATAATTAAAATGTAGCTACTTCTGGGGCTGGGGATTTAGCTCAGCGGCAAAGCGCCTGCCTGGCAAGTGCAAGGTCGTGAGTTCGGTTCCTGGTACGGGAGAAAAACCAAAAAAAATTAAAAAATAAAAAAATAAAATGTAGCTACTTCTGATTGGCAAAGCTGAAGTTCTGTTTTGCTTTAATATTTACAAGACATTCACAAGAAATAACATTTTGTTTGTTTGTGTACATTTTTTTGGCAGTCAAGTAATGTTTAGGTCACTGATGAGAACAACCTGGCTTTGTCCACTCAGGATTCTTCAGACCTTGTCTCCGTTTTCAACTGTTTTACCAGTATCAAGGCACAAGATGTTCCAAACAGAAAGTCAGATGATTCTGATTGTACTTTGATTTTTTTTATCCAATTTCTATTATCAAAGTAAAGCCTTTGAAAATTCATCCTGTCGGAGGTGAGTCATCTGAAATTATCATGAATGCCACTGAAAATTCAGTTTAAAATTTTCAACATTGAAGATCAGATCATTTCTTCTGGCTAGAATAACATCATACAAATTTTGAGAGAATGTAATGTCAAGGCAAAAGCATCATTCTGACTCAGTTATAAAAATCCATAGAACAAAAGCTGCACTTGAAGCTGGTTATGCTGAATATATTTTAATTCCAGATATGCAGGGAATATTCTACCAATACAAGAAAGCTGTGTTCCCCACAATTTATAGATACTTTATTTACACAAAGAATGACTGAACCACAAAAACTACTGAAATGATGTTGATGATAAATTTTTTAAAAATGAATACTTTCTCTCTACTTCTTCACATCAATGCATTTTAGATATGTTTGAATCTTTAAATACTTTTAAGTAGAATGCTATTTGAGTATCTGATCACAGTGACTTTTTTTGGCAAATGAGACCTCTAAACTTTGAATGCACTGTTTTTTTTAAATCAGTCACAAATTTTTAATTAAAGTAATCATAGAGTACCAAAAGATCTTCAACACTTGAAGATCTTTGCAAAATGCAATTATTGGAAATAAAATCTGCAATCAGGAAGGTATTGAAATTTGTCCCCACAAAAGCAAGCCTGGAAGTAAACAACTTAAATGATGTCAGCTCAAACCATGCGCAGGATTTAATTTTAAACTTGTAAGATTGTGATTGGGAATATCTAGGCTTGCAGAGAAAAATCTTTTGATGCAGCTCCTATTTATAATTTGATAAATTGATATTCAGTCCCTACAATTTCCCAGCATCTTTGATTAGCAAAGCACTCAAAAGAATTATAATTAGAGGTTTATTTTACAAATTTTGATTCATAAAAACATTTGTCAACAGAAAGTATTCAGAGTGGAAGCAAAAAAAAAATCTCAAAAAATCTGGACTAAAATAGTCACATATTTTAACCCAAAAATAATGCATTTCATAATGGCTTCACTTTTCAGAATTGCTTTGCACTTACTAGATACCTCAGCATCTGCAGAAAGAAGTGTTTTTGCAATTTAAAATATTATGATTGACTGGGAAGAATAAAGTGATGCTGTCAACTTTTTCAAATTCATTAACCAGAACAGTCACTTTGACAAAGATTACAGGCAATTTTATAAAATATAACAAAGAACAATATTTTAAAAATTCATCTTTCAGAAAAATATCAGTGATGTGATATTAAAAGTAGATATGGCTAAAAAATGATTAGAAAGAAACAGGTGAATAGTTACCAAGGACAATTCTTTTTATGTTGTTACATAGTGTCAGGTAATTGATATAAAGAATTAAAGTCGTCTTTATTTCACTGCACATAGATCTTTGTTATTTTTTAAATACATGTATTTTTAGAGAACTATTATTAGGTCTACTAACATAATGCAACAAATTTGTGAGCCAATGAAAAAATATTTTTCAAATTATATCTATGTTAGCATCCCTTTCCAGTGTGAAAACTTTTCTAGTTTTAGTGAGGAAAAAAATTAAATAACTACCCTATCCTCAACCTTCTTGCTGTAAAAGAGATTTAAAGTGATATAAAAAGATATGAAACAGTCCAGCTTTTAACCTCACTAAATCAGATTTCTGGAGCTCAAAATCCATTTCAAGATTTGTCCTGCTTTTAGCTCATGTGACAAGACCCAAGCTAGAGTAATTTCAGCTTTTGCTATACATGCAACTAGGGTTACAGAGTTGTTTTTCTTTTACTTTGTATTTATTCTAGTGCATCTGATTCCTGCCTCCTACAAGAACCAAATGAGCAGACATGATGTGGAGAAGTCTTCCAGGGTGCGCAGCAGGCTGTTTGCATCCAGTTTTGATTTGAAAATCAGTCACCCCACCGGGAATCAAATGTACTCTCCCCAACCTGTGGCAGACATGACTTTCTCAAATATAGGATGCAAGGAGACAGGGGTCTAACAAACCATTTATTAAAATATAAGGTGTTTTGTGCAATCATGTGGTTGTATTTAGAAATAACTCCAATTTTTTGAAAGACATCAAAAAAATCTGAGCATTGAAAAGAGATACCACCCTCTGAGTCCCCAAAGCTGTGCACAATGTACACATAGTGAGGAAGATCTTCCTGTAGCTCTGAGCGGGTCTGATGCTATCTTAGTTACTTGTTCATTGCTGGGACAAAGTGTCTGACACTCACAGAAGGAAAAGTTTATCTTGGTTTATGGTTTGTAGAGGTTTCGGTCCACAGGCAGCTGGTGCCAAGGCAAGGTAGCATGGCAGAGGGGCATTGCAGAGGAGAACAGTCTCTGGCAGGGCAGGCAGGAAGCAGCAAATTGCAACTCCACCTTCTTTCTGTCCCTTTATATTCTATCCATGCTACAATCCTATTGATTGGTGCTACCCACACCCAGGGTGGGACTTCCCATTACCCATACCTAGAACAACACTAAACCAATCAGTGGACTAAACCAATTATCACATCCTTAATCCATATTCACATACCTTAGATCCATCCATCTCTGAAAAGCCCTACCTGTGAGTGCATGAGGCTTTGGGGGCCATCTAGACACAAGCCACAACAGATGCCCAGTCAGGGGTCCCTGTGTGGAAAGGTGGCAGTGTGAGAGTCGATGTCCTTTGTGATCCCTGACCACAGGGCATATCCCAGCCCGTACAACTTCTTCCCTCTCTTATTCCTCTCAGCAGAGAAGAAACAAATGAAGATTCAGTGCTGCTTCTTGCAGTTAACAGAGGTATGACCCGCCTTCAGGAACTTTGCCAAGGGGACCTGGACTATTCCACAGAGAGCTTGCTGCCCATTAGGTCCTGGTCTTGGCTTTCCCAAAAACCAACCCTAAGACAAGGGTTCAAGTTCAGCTTGTTGCCGGGCATGGTGGTGCATGCCTGTAATCCAAGCACTCAGGAAGCTGAAGCAGGAGGATCATTGCAAGTTCAAGACCAGTCTGGGCTACAAAGTGAGCTCAAGCCCAGCTGGAACTGCATAGTGAGACCCTGTCTCAAAAAGACAAAAAAAAAAAAAAGTTCAATTTTTTCATCTGAAGGTGCTTGAAGAAGAAAAAGGGAATTCCCTTGAAGCAGCAGAGAGGGTGTTGCTGAGCCACAGGTCACCTTGGGCTATGGTCTCCATCCCCCTGGAGAAATCCTGGAGACCAGAGACCAGGTTCAAAGGGACTGATGGCAGAGCTGGAGTAATCTACCCACAGCTCCCACCAGCCTCTTTGGAAGTCATGGGGCACACTCCCTTCCTACGCTGTGCATGTGGTCTTATGGATTAACACCCAACACCAGCCTTTTTATAATGGCATCTCATAGGCAGTGAGCCCACAGAAAGATGATCACCCTCATTAGTAATCATGAAAATGCAAATTAAGGCCGCCCTCTCCAGATTAGCAGTATTTAGAAGGCTGAGGACAGAAGCGCTGGTGACAACCACAGGGTAGCAACAGGAACATGCACAGACACCGCCAAGATGGTAACAATAGCTTCAGTGACCTTGGAAAGCAATTCGCCCATCTCTGGTGCTGTTGATGATGCCATCAATCAGCAGTTCCAAACCCAGGTGCAGACCCAAGACAAAACCGTATATGTTTGTGAGGACTTGCTGGAGAGTACTGATGGTGCTATTGCTGGTAACAGCAAAATGACAGAAAAAGCAATGTGGCTATCACTGGGACACTGGCACCATGCTATGGTGCAGCTACACTGGAGCCCTGTTTGTAGTTCCTGGGGGTGGAGATCTGAAAACTTCCAGCCACAAACATCTGTGACTTTCTGATTTCAGGGTGGCAATGTATGTGCATATTGGGGGTACTCAGGTGCTCTGTCCAGCTGGTTGAAGGGAGAGGATCATAGGAAGTAACTAACCTTGGGGACTGTGTCTGGCCCCCATCTGTGTTGGTTTGGGGCTTATTTTGCAAGGGGAACAGTATAATACAGGACACATATTTTATAAGATTATTTATAATAGTCACCCAATGAACGATATACAGAAGAGCGCAAGAAATTTGTCCACACACTAAGACCAAGGAAACTAGCCCAGACACTAGATCTCACAGAAATGTCCTGCATTAGTCCTGCTGATGACCTAGAGCTCATAACAATGCCTCCAACGAGTCCAACTGGAGGCCCAGAGCCCATAACAATAGCTCATGCAGGCCTGTTTTATGGATCTGCACTGGGAAGGCCCAAAGGTCAGTGGTGGAATCTAGAAAGTCTGTGCCAGTGGGATGAAGGATCTGTGCTAGCAGGCTGAGGGATCTGCACTGCAGCCAGGAAGGGACACTTAGAAGAACCAGAGCTCCCCCGAGAGGTACCACAGGCAACTTCAGCAACAGTGAGGTCCCAAGCTCCTCCGATGATCAAGATAATGAAGTTCCCATCAGGGAAGCCAACGCAACAAGCCTTTCCAGGAAACCAGCAGTGCACTATCTTCCCTCCTGGAGCCAGGAATCAATGCTCAAAGTGAGGACCAGAGCTCCCCCAAAGTGACCCAAAGCCATTCTCAGTGCCAAGAAGGTCCGGAGGATGGAAACAGCCAAGTTCATCAGGAAAGCCAGCCTGAGGAGCTCCTCAACAGAACCAACAGCTCCTTACAGCTTCCACCAGCTCCAACAACCTTTCTCCACTCCCAATAGCCTCCTTCTCCTCCAGGTCTGCCTCTTATGCTGCTGGCAACAATCCCCAGGTGGGCCTCCCACACCCAGCACCTCACTTACTCAGTTCAGCTGGAGGTTATAAGTTGACCTCCAGTTATCAGTCCACTACACCATCTCCTTTCTCTTCAGTTCTCTCACCCTCTCTGCTTCCTGTCTGCCATGAGGTGAGCAGCTTTCTTCCCAGAACTCTTTCTTCCACCGTGATGGTCTGTCTTGCCCAAGCCTAAAGCAATAGACCTAGTTGCCATGGACTGAACCACCTAAACCAATGAGATAAAATTAACCTCTCCTCCTCTAAATTGACTTTCAGGTATTTTGTCATAGTAACAGAAAGCTAACTAGCACAGCATCTTTGTTTATCTGAGAGCATTGGGCCATTCAAAATGATCTAACAATGTGATTTAGGGCGGGGGCTTTTGGGTCCCATGGTATCATGGAATTTCTGCAGAGGTTAGAGACTAAGACTCCCAAATTGCAGCCATAAACAGTGAACCCCTGGCAGGCATGAGCACAAGGTGCAAAGCTTCAGAGGCCTTTCCCTCTGCCCAAGTCCACAGGGATTGCTAGAACAAAATGGACTATGGCCTGGGGCTACAGCAACACCCTTCCTTCTCACTGTTCATAGGCTGAGAGTCCAAGGTCAGTGTGCACCATGGGCAGGTGCATGTAAGGTCCTCTCCTGGGTTGCCTTCTTGCTGTGTCTTCACATGGTGGTGAGAGACAGGGACAAAGAGACAGAGATGGAGACACAGGCAGAGAAAGCAACCTCTGCTGTCTCCACTTCTAAGGGCACCAACTCTCTCATAAGGGCTCCAACCTCATGACCTAATCACATCCTAAATGTTCTCCTCCAAATCCACCACACTGGGGATTAGGGCTTCAACATAAGAGTCTGGGGGACAAGAATACTCAGTCCATAGCAATCATTAGCCATTGATATCTCCCAAGGCCAAATGTCTCCACAGGAGCCAGCCAAAATGTCCTAAATCCCAATGAACAGATCCCAGAGGCAGCGTTTACTATAAAAAAAAAAAAACCTGGCTTTTGCTTCTTCCAGCTAAACCTGCAGTGCTAAAGTGCTGTATAAAGCTGGGCATGAAGGGACATACCTGTCATCCCAGCACTCTGAGAGGCTGAGACAGAAGGATCATAAGTTCAAGCCCAGCTTGGGCAACTTACTGACTTATTGAAACCTAGACTCAAAATTAGATTTTTTAAAAAAGGGCTGGGGGGCTGGGGATTTAGCTCAGTGGCAAAGCGCCTGCCTGGCAAGCGCAAGGTCATGAGTTCGGTTCCGGGTGCCGGAGAAAAACCAAAAAATAAAAAATAAAAAAAAAATAAAAATAAAAAAGGGTTGGAGATGTAACTCAGTGTGAAAGCCCTGGATTCAACCTCCAGTACCATGAAAACAAACAAAAAATCAGCCATTTCAGAATTGGCCTAGACACACGGACAGCATCTGTGGTGGTGAAGCTTCATTGCATTAACTTGATCAGCTTTGGGATCTACTCTGGGAACTGGTGGAGCACACTTCTGGGTGTGTCATGGAGGTGTAGCCTACCGCTCTTTGTCTGGTCCCTTACCCCTTGCTCTGTTTCCTGCTCTGTATAAGCAGCCTTCCACCCTTTGCTTCTGCCATGACGTTCTGCATTGGAGCCCGCTGACCACGGACTGGATGTTCTGAAACTGTGAGCAAATTAACCCTCTGCTTTAAGCTGTAGGTGTCGTGCATTGTGTCCCAACAGTGAGAATGCTGACTCACACAGACCCTTTGCAGATAAACTCTGTGTTGCCAATTCTTTTGCTTACTGAACCTATTTAGATCCATTGGTGATATTTTGTTAGGTAACATGTTTACATCTGTGCCCTAAACCCAAAATGCTTCAACTTCAAACACCACAGCAAGCAAATACTCATTAACAGCACTGATGATTCATTCTCCTTTTTCACCTCAGGTTACAAAGTTTGTTTGCATTAGAAGACAATTATATAGCAAATAGAATCCATTTCGAGTGAGAGAAACAGACCCCAGAACTCTATCTGTGGTGTAACGCTAGCTTCATAAAAACTGTATATATGTCTTCATACAAATACAGAAGGAAAAAACTTAAGACTCTAATGGGGACAGACTTGTGGGCAACTTTCCTTGTTAAGATTTGGAGGGGGCTTCTATGGCAATGAAATTTTTATTTATTTTTATTAGTATGGTGAGTCTCCCCTAGGCGCCAGGTGTGGCCAGACACAGAGAGAAGGTGCCACTGCACTCTGTCGCATGTGTCCCCATCAGCACAAGTTGGAGGCCCAAACCCACCATCACCTCCATGTCCCTCCAGCTAGGAGCTAGGGACCAGGCTCACACGGGAAGATCCGTACTTTAAACATCAGCCTGCACCCTCAGCTGAGCACCTTCCGTACACATGTACTACATGGCTATATTACATAGTACACACAGTGTGACTAATACAATTAACATCTTATAAATTATATTACACATTTAAATTATATTTATATGCATGCATAAAACATGCAGATACAATGTTAATTGTATTATCTGATATATACGCATAGTAGCATTTATTTTGAAGAGTTGGCCCACACAGCTATAAGGACTGGTGATGCCAGGGTCTGTGGACTCTCACAGCTGGGTGCTCAGGCCAGAGCTGCCCTCAGTCTTGAGTCTCTAGGCAGATTTTCTTCTTCAGAGAAGCCCTGTTTTGTTCAGACGAGCTTAAACTGCATGGTGGGGCCCAGCAGGTCACCACGTGTGATCTTTGGGACTTAAAGTCAATGGATCTATTATGGGTGTGGCACAAAAATCCCTTTCACAGCCACACTTAGGTTGGCGTTGAGTAACTAGGTTGAATAACATATTTAACTAGGCTTAATAACCAAGAGCACCAGCCCTCATGTAGACACATGAAACCACCCCAGCACTCTACAAGGGGTTTGCCAGGGTAACGCTGACTACACCTGACTTTTTCCCATACACGCTGATTTAAAATCCAACTCCAGTATGTAGAATACCACACTGTAGTTACACATAATAACAATGTCCCAGGGATTAGAAGGCAAATATATTTGGGGGGCTTGGTAAGTAAATCAGCAAGTGATTAACATCAGGGATATCAGACACAGTTTATGATTTTTAAAACATCTACCCAGTTGTGATGGCAAATTCCTGTAACCCCTGTGAGGATGAGCCAGGAAGGTCACAAGTTTAAACCCAGACTGGGTAATTTATTGACCTAGCAAGACCCTATCTCAAAATTTAAAAATAAATAAATAAAAATGCCTGGTGGTATAACTCAGTGCAAACGCCTTGGGTTCAATCCCAGTACTGCAAAAAAGGGAGGAAAAAGAAACATCTATCCACTTATCTATAACTCACTTAACAATCTTAATTTACTTCTGAAAACTCTTGCTTTGAGTGAAAAGATACGAAATGAAAACATATCTGCACGATCTGATAGAAAAAGTTGTAACATGATCCATCCCACCATAAGCTATTGAAACAGTTTTCACAGATAAAATATATATCAATTGATCAAGGAAAACAAGGTTATAAAATACCTCTTTTAAAGTAAATAAACACAATTTGTCCACAAAATATAATGTAATAATGTTTTATTGTGTTCACTTTCCTTTTATTTCTTTCTGCGCTTTGTTCACCTTTTTGAGAATCCTGGTTACTCCAAGTGCATTTAAAAATAAAGTGATAGTATACAATACCGCCTGCAGGGCCAAATAAAGACAAACCACGAGAACTCTGAAAAATAAAATGTGGAAATAGTGCATCTCCTCTACTTCACCTTCCCTCCCCTCTGCAGGCAGGGGAGGGTGGAGCTAAACATTTGACATGTGATTGAACTGGATTATGTACATCCTTCACTAAACTCTGCATCAGGGAAATTGTACACCCTTGCTTGAAACTGTAATGTGAAAGTATTTCTTCTTTATAACATATTTTATTTAGTGTATTTTAGGAGAAATATTATTAGAGGTGTGTGTGTGTGTGTGCATGTGCACAAGTCATTGTTTAACAAGTGCCATAGACTCCAAAGTTCTTTGCAGCCAAAAGTCATAACCTGAAGCACCACATGAGGTCAGAATGAATGTGCTCAGGCAAACGTGGACTATATCTGTAGACACAAAAAATGCGGGAACAGTGAACATTTATACACTCCACAGAGGAAATTTAAATTTAACTTAATACACACTTTCAGGATCCCAAGGGAAGTCTCTGAGCAGGGCCATGCAGCTTCAACCCAAAGGTTGCATAACTGCAGGCATCCTGGTGAGCAGTGTCCCTGTGCCATGTCCTATAGATGGCAGTGAGGAACCTGCTTCTGGGGTCACTGGTGAAGCCTACTCTTTCGCAGCAACTTGGTGGATTCACAGCATCATTCTGTACTGAATGGCGTTGGAACAGACTGTTCCCTTCTCTTCCTCCAATGTTGTCCCCAACTGGCAGAGCACACAGCATGACAGTCACGTATTTTCCAGACTCCCTTGGAGCTAAACAGGCCATTTCTTGGATCATCAGAGGAAATACCCAAGAAGATTCTCTGACCAAGAAGAATACACAGAGGAAAAAAAAAAAACCCTTCCTTTTCTTGAACATAGCTGGGTGAACATCAGGTTCCTAGAGCCATGGCAGCCATCTTGTGACCGTGAGGAAACTCACCAAAGAATAAAGCTGAAGATAATTAAGCAAAAAAGAGAAAGTACCTAGGTTTATGATGTCTTTATGATTCCACTAAAATAACCTATCCTGGCACAGTTTATCCCCCAGCCTCCTATCAGAGAAATATCTGTATTATTTAATCTCCACCTGTCCTGTCAGCAATTATTTCAAACCCAGGACCCTATAAGAGACACAACAGGTCATATACTTTAAATAATCACTCTAGACATATCATATCAATGGGTATGATCTTCATTGACACATTTTCTTGTTATAATCAGTGATTATTGGGGGCTGGGGATTTAGCTCAGCAGTGCAGCACCTGCCTGGCAAGCACAAGGTCGTGAGTTCGATTCCAGGTACTGAAAACAACAACAAAAAAAAAAAACCAAAGGAAAAAAAACCAGTGATTATGCTATAAAATTGCAAAAATAAACATTTTATCTGAGAGCCAAACTTCAATCAATCAGTACTTTGTGTGTGTGTTTTTTTAACTGGGTCTGCAGACTTCTAATCATGAATAAACACATTCCTTTATCTCTGTTAAAATTGTTTAAAATCAAATCACCCTCTAGCACTAGGAAGAAGACCGAGAGGTCTGCCCCACCTCCTGTACTTTATGCTGCTCACAGGTGCTATCATTACGGAAGCTTGGGAAAACATTCCTCTAGGTCTGTGCTGGGCCACTGTTCTGGTGTATACGTGCAGTATCCTCCAAGGATTCAGGAACTGAGTGCTTAGTCCCCAATGCAGCAGGGCTCAGAAGGGGCCTGGAGCTGTGAGCAGATCACAAAGGCACTGATCTCATCAGTGGTGAGATAAACATTTGATGGCATAACTGAAAGGCGATGGAAATAGGAGTTTGAATGTGCGTAGCTTAGGAACAGTATGTGGCCCCTAGCCTCTTCTTCTCTGGCTCCCTTGCTCTTTCTCTGCTTCCTGACTGCCATGAGGTGAGCAGTTTCCCTTCGCCACACCCTTCCATCATGACACCCTGCCCTGGAGCCAGCTGACCATGGACTGAAACCTCTGAAACTATGAATCAAAATAAACCTCTCCTCCTTTTTAAGTTGTTTATCTCTAATATTTGTCACAGCAACACAAAGCTGACTAACCCAGCTACCCACACACCCCTACCCCGAGGCCACCCTCTATAGGGAGTAAAGAGGGCATTTAGAGATGGAACTGTCAGGCTCAAGTCCAGACTCGGGTGACTCAATCAAGCTGGGTGGATGTAAATAAGTTCCTGAAGTCTTTGTGCCTTTGTTTACTTATATAAAAAGTGAGCATCACAATACCTATCTCCTAAGCATTCTAAGAATTGAAATAGTTTTTAAAGATACTTCATAGCTGGGCATGATGGTGCATGCCTATAATCCCAACATGCAGGCTGAAGCAGGAAGATCACAACTTCAAGCCCACCCTGGGAAAGGACACATCTTGCAAGCATAAGATCATATGCCTTGGAAGAAAAAATGAACTTACTGAGGCAGGCAGACAAGAAGGTAGCTTTAGACCTTTATGGTATTGGTGGTTCCAGCCTTGGAACTGCCTGCTTCTGGCCTTGTAGTTAGTATTAAAGCTACTTATATATGGGTTTATTACTATATTAGTTACTTTCCCATCACTGGGACAAAATACCCAACACCTACAATTTTAAAGAAGAAGGGTTTATTTGGTTCACAGCTTCAGAGTGTTCAGTCCATGGTTGGCTGACTCACAGTACGGTGGAAGGGCCTAGTGGAGCAAAGTTGTTCACTGCATGATGGCCAGGAAGAAGGGAATGAAAGGAGGAGCCAGAGACAAAAGTTCACCTTTCCAGGTCATGTCCCTAGTGACCTGCTTTTTCTGACCAGGTCCTACAACCTAACACATGAGACTTTGGTGGAACACTTTTTTTTTTTTTTTTTTTTTTTTTTTGGTTTTTCTCTCGTACTGGGAACCGAACTCATGACCTTGCACTTGCCAGGCAGGCGCTTTGCCACTGAGCTAAATCCCCAGCCCCTGGTGGAACATTTTATATCTAAACCATAACTCTGCATCCTTGGCCCCCAAAAGGTTCGTGTCCATCTCATTATGCAAAGTGCATTTCATCCATGTTTAACAGTCACCAAAGTCCTAACAGTCCCAGTGTTGCTGAAAAATCTAAGGCCAAAGTCTCCTCTGAGACTCAAGGAAAACTCTTAGCTGTGAGTCCCTGAAAAAATAAAAAAGTTAAATGCTTCCAACATACCGTAGCACAAGGTAAACATTCCCAATCCAGAGGGGAAGAACAAGGATATAGAAAGGAATCTAACCAAAGAAAGGTCAAAACCCAGCAGGGCAAACATTCAGTTCTGTAACTCTGTGTCCAGTCCCGGGGTCAGGTTGTGGTGATCTGTGAGCTCCAAGTGCCCCTATGGCATTGCCAGTTCCAGCCCTCATGGCCTCTCTCCTCTTGTCTACCCTAAACCAACAGAAGACTCAGTGGACAAGCAAGAGACATGATGAAAACACGATTAGTTCCTGCAAATCCTTTAATCAGATTCTGGTTCTTCAGTCCCCTCTGGTGCTGAGTAGAAACAAAGAAGTGGGAGCCTCTGACTGAATGATAGACACAAAGGGCCTGTCACTTTCCTGTAGCTGCCTCTCCTGGGTCCTCATGATCATTAGCATGGCAGGGTGTACCACCTCTCTTTGCTGTAACTATCCGGATAGGCAGAGAACCAATGTCCCCATATATCCAGCTGACAGTGCCTGGTGCATAGGTACTCTGCTTCGCACCTCTCTTGTGCAGGGTACCACCAAAGCAGGTACTCTACGATAGCACAGTCCCCAGTGGGAAGAATCCCAGATGCCCATGGTAAGTTACTTGATTTATGTGCTCTTTATTGGCTCTTTCCTTCTCCTTTCCCTCCCAGCATCTCCCAGGAACACCTCCCAAATAAACTTGGACTTGAGTTCTTGTTTCATCACACCTCTGGAGGACCAAGACATGTTCCTGCTGCGGAAGCCCAGGGCCAAATTTTCGTGAACTTCCCCATTAGCAAGAGCTCACATCTTGAAGTTACTCTTCTCTGACACATCTCCCCTTCCTTCCTTCCTGCGCTGCTCCCCACAGCATCTGACCCTGGAGTGAACCCTGCCGTGCCCTTTGCAAACCGTGAGCAGTTTGAAACGGAAGTCAGTGACAGCCAAGTACAGACTGCCTCACTCCTACAGCCCTCTCTGACACGGTAGAAAGGTAGATGCCTGCTATGGCTCTTTGTTCCCTCATCTGTACATCACAACCTTTAGTCATAGTGGTTAGGTAATCTACAGAAGTGCTCCATTCAGAGCCTGGCCCATGCCTGTGACCAGGTGACCTGTACACGTCATCTCGGCAATGGCAAGATCATAATATAGTCTTGTTTCTACAAACAATTTTCTTTTTTCTTTTCCTGAGAACAATTTTCCTAACAGTGATGCTAAGCTATAAATAAGCCTTTCATCCAATTACTCCAACGACTCAGGAAATCTGAAGTTGCTCCTCACCATGCTCCGGTCTTCACATCTGTGCTACAGGCACTGCAGGTTCCACTGGGGGGCGGGGGGGGCGGGAAACAAAGGCACCGAATTTGCTTCTGCTGGGACCTGGACAACTCCACCTCCCACAATGAGATGCTTGATCTAAATTCAGGATCGAGGGGAGACGGGGTGAAAGCTTAGGTGTTCCACGCAATATTTCAGATCAGGTTTCCAGCCTGTGAGCAGATATTCACTATGTTGGACTGAAAGTTCTCATTTCCATATCAGTGACAGTTCAGTGAAATTTACGAACTAGGAACTTGTTTACTAGGAGGAATAAAAGCAGCTCCGTGCATCCTACACCCCAGGCAGGACTCTTGAAATGCCACTGATGACAAATGGTTTTCTCTAGGGAGTGACCTGTGGCTTCCACTCTTTTACATACACCTTCTCCTTCTACTCCTTGTACTCCCCCTTCTGCACTTTCTACTGGGTAGTTTTGCATCAATTCTTCCACATAATGCTTTACTAGGAAACACCTAGAATTCATTACTACCTTCAAGACTACAAAAAAAGCTGATATTTTACAGGCATGACTGCTTCTTGACAACAAAGAAAATATTTCTTGCTGTGTTACAGGAGCCAAATTCAGCTCAGGGAGATTAGACTAAGACTGGAGACACCCACGATGCTTAGAAGACAGGCAGGCTCTGCTCACAGGCGCTTTCTTACACTTTTAAAGACTTTTTTAACCCCTCTCCCCTTGGTCTGCCCACTAGCATGTGCGATGAGAGCACAGAAATTATTTTCAAAATTCCTTCTCAGTAACGAGATAGAGGGAGTCAGCTCTCAGGGGACTAAAGTTTTGGGATATAGAAATAAAAACCAGTGTAAACTTTTCACCAGGTAATGAATTTGGGGAAACTATGAGGTGCTTAGTTAATGACCATGCAGAAAACACATATTCTTGTCATATAAAAAGGGGATTTGGAGGGGTCAAGAGGATAAATTGGAGGGAACACGCAAATGAATACACTTCTCTATTTCCTAATTAGACATCATCATATTTTTTTTGGTCTTTTTGAGACAGGGTCTTGCTATGCAGTTCAGGCTGGCCTTGAGCTCACATTGTAGCCCAGGCTGGTCTCAAGCTCAAAATGATCCTCCTACCTCAGCCTTCCGAGTGCTGGGATTACAGGCGTGCGCCACCACACCCAAATGACACCATCATATTTATAATGCACCCCTTAGTGCAATTATTTAAGCGTCTCCCAACACACAAATACTGAATATGTAGCTGGATGTGAACTCTATCTCCTCAAACCTTTTTTTTTTTTAAGAGTAAAAGAAGAACAACATAGCAATAGGAGGATTCACTGAATTATCTCCTCAAACCTTGATAGCATTCATAGCTCTTTTATAACATTTGTCCCATCCCATCTGGTATAATAGTTATCTGTGAACACAAATTTTCTTCCTTAGTAACACAGTAAATCTTCGATGACAGAGATTGTTCTATGCAATGTATACATCTCACATACTATAAAACCCGTAATCAGTTCCTATAAGTATTCCCTAAGACAGTGTTTCTGTGTCAACCTGACAAGAGCTCAGTCTTAGGCAAGAATATTCATCTCATCACTTATATTCAACAGAGCACTGAAAGTCCCAGCCAGAGCGAGAAGGCAAGAAAAAGAAACAGAAGGCACCCAACTGGAAAGGAAGTAAAACCATCTCTATTTGCGAGTGATGTGAGTTGACATGTAAAAAACCTTTAAAATGTCACAGAAAAAAATTGTTAGAACTAATAAATGAATTCAGTAGAACTAGAAGATACAAACAGCAGATAAAATCAACATGCAGAATCAGATGAAATCACCTGTGTTTCTACACACTACCAATGGGCTATATAAAAGGGAAAGTGTGGCCGGGGATATAGCTCAGTGGCACAAGTGCCTGCCTGGCAAGTGCAAGGTCCTGAGTTCAATTCCCGGTACCAAAATAAATAAGTAAAAATAAAAATAAATTTAAAAAAAAGAGAAAATTGTGAAAACAATCCATTTATAATAGCATCAAAAAAGAATAAATGCTCAGTTATAAACTTAACCAAGGAGACAGAAGATTTATATATTGGAAACTGTAACAGTCTGCTGAAAGAAATTAACGAAGATACTAGTAAGTGAAAAATATCCCATGTTCATGGATTGGAATAATTCATCTAATTTAGATGTCTACATTACTCAGAGCAATCTATAGATTTAATGAAATCCTATTAATATCTCAATGGCCTATTTCACAGAAATAGACAGAGCAACTCTAAAAGTCATATAGAACCCCAAAATATCCCAAATAGCAATACTGAGCAAGAAGAAAAAAAAATGCTGAGCAAGAAGAAAAGAGCCAGAGGCATCACCACACTTCCTGATTTCAAAGTATAATACAAAGCTACAGTAATCAAAACAGTATGGTATAAACCATATAAATAGAAGCAGACTAGTGGAACAGAATTGAGGGTCCAGAAATAAATCCATACAGTGAACTGATTTTTGACAAATTTGCCAAGAATTCCTAATGGAGAAAATATAGTTTCTTCAGTAAATGGTGCTGGGAAATCTCAATAGCCAAACAGGAGAAATTGGGCTCTTCTCTTATATAGAAAAACTAACTCTAAATGGGATAAATGTTTAAAAGTAAGTTCTGAAACCATAAAACTCTTACATGTAAAAATAAAGGAAAAGCTTCTTGACATGGTCTTAGCCATAATTTTTTGGCTATGACAGCAAAAATAAAACAATAATAGCACAACTAGGCAAGAGGGAGCATATCAAACTAACAAGCTTCTGCACAGCAAGGGGAATTTACAGGATAGAAGGCAAAACATATATCTGAGAAGGGTCTTGTTTCCAAAATACACAAGGAACTTCAACTCAATAGCAAATAAGTAAATATGTGAATTAACACATGCATACATACATAATTTAATTCAAAAATGGGCAAAGACATTGAATAGACATCTCTCCAAAGAAGACATACCAATGGCTACAGCCATGTGAGAAACATGCTTATGTCACTAATCACCAGGGAAATGCAAATCAAAATCACAATTAGATATCCCCTCACACCTCTCGGGATGGCTACTGTTGAAAAACAAAAAATGATAAGTGTTGGTGAGGTTGTGGGCGCTCCTCAATCTACGATGGTGTTACACCCTAATAAACCCATGGTTAGTTGGAAGCATAAATCAAAACTGCATTTAATACACCAGCCTCTCACACACCCTTGCTTAGTGACGTGTCTACTGCAGGATATGGCTGTTTACCCTCACTGTCATGGGGCTGCTTCAGAGCTGCTGGTTGCTGCTGCTGCCCACATCACAAGAGAATATCACACATGTGTCACAAGCCCCCAAAATTTTCAAAATATAGTTTCCACTGAACACATATTGCTTTTGTATCATTATACAGTTTTTAAAAATGCAAATTGAAACCCCGTAAGCCAGTTCAGGGTTAATGGGAATGTAAAATGTAATCTGTTCAGGGTTAATGGGAATGTAAAATGGGACAGTGGCCCTGGCAAACAATACAAAGCTTCCTCAAGAAATTAAAATTAGGACAACTCTATTATTTAGCAATCCCACTTCTGGATGAATACTCAAAAGAATTCAAGTCAAGATCTTAAAAAGGCATCTGAGCTCCCATGTTGACCACAACATCATTCACAATAACCAAGATATGGAAACAGCCCAATGTTCATTCCACAGATGAATGCACAAAGAAATGATGGTATATACATGGATAGAATGGAATACTATTCAGCACTGAAAAAGAAGGAAATCTTGCCACTTTCAACAACATGGGTGAATCTGGGAGATATTATAGTAAGTGAAATAAGTCAGTCATAAAGGATAAATGCTGCCTGATTCCTCTTCCAGGGGGAATCTAGAATCGGGAAACCTACAGAAGTAAACAATAGAACAGAGGTCCCGAGGCGAAGGGAGAGGAGGAAATGGAGTTGTTCAATGGGTTTAAAGTTACAATTACACAAAATGTATAACTTGAGATCTGCTCTGAAACACAGTGCCTGCAGTGAGTGATAAGATACTGAGCTATATCCCCAGTCTTCTTTTACTTTTTATTTTGAAATATAGAGTTCCTAACTCACTAAATTGCCCAAACTGGGCTCAAACTTGCAATCCTCCTGCCTCAGCCTCCTAGAACACTACAATTACAAGTATGTACCACCATGCCTAGCCACAAGGAAATCTTTGAATGTGATAGACATGTTTATTACTTGAAAGTTTAAAGAAAAGAGAGAATACCATCTTAACTACTAATACTTTTGAGGTACTTCATAAAGGGGCAGTCATGCTTCCAGTGCCAGGTCGGGCTAACTCAATGCTGACCAGCATCGAGGGACACACTGATAAAGTCCACCGAGGCAGGATAAATGTAGTCCAGAAATCCTTGCTGATTGCAAGTCAGGTTAGAGTCCACAAATCATTTTCAAAACCGTTCTCTGAAATCCCGTTTTGTTGGGCAGGGCCGTTGCCCCTTGGAAAAACAACAGAATAAACCCAGCCACACTTGGGCACAATTTAAACTCAATCCTGAAGACTTCTAAAGATCAACTTCTCCAAGGACTTTCAGATGGCTCAACAAATCACCAGGAAAGAGAATTAAAAACTCCCAGACCGCCACTTTTGTATCTTTTCTGTTAAAGTGAATTTCTATTTTTTTTAACTAAAGAGGAAGTAAATCTCTATCTTTTCCTACCTATGGCTGGGTCATTGACCAGTATAAGCTACTTGGATCATAAAATTGTTTAGGAACCTAGTGTCACTGCAGCAAATTCTTAGTCAAAGCTTGGTTTTTTTCCAGAGTTTGTATCAAAGCTGAATTTGTACAACAGGAACTTTTTTTAACACTTGCATGCAGATGCCGACAGAATCGGAGGCTTTCTCCAAAGCAGGCTGCAGAGTGGGTTATGACCCAGTTCTCTAACAAACAGTCCAGAAAACATCCTAATTGGGGAAGCAGCTGCAGCCCCCTGATGTTCTCAGCACAGAATGCCCTGACCCTGAACTCCGCTTCCTTCCCTCCTGCTTCTGACACCAGCAAGGAATTACACTGGAGCTCAGGGCAAGAGAGTTGAAAAGCCAAAGGTAAGCGTGCCTGTGAGCAGTTTGAGCCTCATCCTAGCAAGGATGACTGTTGGTGAAGATAAAACTTCTAACTGGGGAGAGACTGGCAGGAGAAGGAGGGTGAAGCCTTGGGCTCAGCACCACAGCAGCACAAAAAGGCTGCGATAGCACCACGGGTGATACGTCTCTCCTGGGTGGTCCGTGGGTTCTTCCTAGGCTTTGATTTCATTTTATCTGCTTTTCAGAAATTGTGATGACAAATGTGCAGAAGGGACTGCTGTATATTACTCAAAAGAAAGGTACTGAACTGAACTCCTGATTTGCTCTTTTGTGTTGTTTCTTGTTTTGTGTGGGGTGCTTGGGAGGGGGATTGAGGCCAGGCCCTTGCATGTGCCAGGCAAGCTCTGTACCACTGAGCTGCACTCACAGTCCCCAAGGTGGTTTATTCTAATGGTCTGAGTGACGGGAGACAGTGTTTGCCAGCACACCAGAGCTCAACTAAGGGACACCTCTGCAGGTGAACCCCAAGGCCCCACAGACACTGCAGTCCCCTCCCCTGCTTCCCTTCCATAATGCTCCTGAGGTCACCAGGGAGGGTTATTGGACACTGGACGTTGACACTGGAGGGGCTGGGCCATGATCTTGGGCGAGATGAATGTTTCATTGGCAGTGAGAGTTCAGGGCTTGGCCCAAGCCCCCGAACCCAACCCCTGGGTGAGGAGTGGGCACAAGTGCTGTTCTTTGCTGCCACTGACACATCAAACCAGATCCAGCACTGTGTAAATTCTGACTTTTCCCCAAAGTCAAAATGATCACTAAAGATAAATGTTTGGAAGTCATTCAGGACAAGGAGGCAGCCACAACGCACAACAAAAGACACTCACGAAAGAGTACTTCCAGAACAGCTTCCACAAGGGGTAACAATGAGGGGGTAAATGCGCTGCAAGAGAAGGCAGGTGTTTGAAGGAGATTAATGGCAATGTATCTTTTACTGCAAAAAATTTTAATTTTAATATGCACTGTAATTTTTATCATGCCTGCCTATGTTGTACAGGTCTATTACCATAAAATTATTAATTGCGTTGTTACAATATTTTCATATCCCTACATTTTCATCTACTTGAGAAGTGAAAGACTTCTATTATGATGGATTTATCCATTACTAGTTGAGGACTTGTTAATTTTTGTTTTATAGATTTCGAAGTGGTGTTATTAGGTGCATACAAATTTATAGTTGACATACTCATTTCATGAACATTTTAATATTATACGACTCTTGCATTTTGTCTTGAAGTCTATCTTATTAATATTAGTGTGTCAACACCCGCTTGTTATAATTTTTCAATCCTCTTACTTGCAAGTTTCATCATGGCATTTTTAGGTGGGTATCTTAATAAACTGCGTACAGCTGGGTTTTGTTTTTGCGTCCGTGCTGACACTCTGTCTTTTAACTGGAGAGATCAAACCCGTTTCATGCATAGGAACACAGATTCATTTGGCTTTATTTATAACATCATCCACTCATTCAACAAATTCAGACACAGCACCTGCTAGGAGCCAGACTGATTTAGGCCCCGGAGAAGCAAGAAAAAACAGACAGCGCCCCTGTGGCACGGAGCTAGATGCTAACGGGAGAAGGCTAATGATATGCAAATATTTTCATGTCTGGCAAGTGCCACAGAGATGGGGAAGTGGAATAAGAGGGTGAGGAAGGGGGATAGCGGCTGGCAGAGAGCCTCACTGCGCTGCAGAGGGGAGCCTGTAAAAGCGGGGGCGCGTTTAAACTGAACCATGAGCTTTCTGGGGAACAGCCTCCTAACGCAGAGCTTCCTAGCCTGAGGAGGCAGCCGGCGGGGCGTCCCAAGGACCCGCGAGAGCGCCAAGGTCGCGCACCCCCGGAACGGAGGACAAAGCCAGGGAAGGGGCGCGGGGGACGCCAGCCTCTCCCCGCAGCCCTGCAGGATCTAAACCCGGGAGCGACAGTGACTGCGTCTGGCGTGGGTCAAAGATTTGTCTGGCTGCTGTTCTGGGGATGGGCGATGTGGAGACAGGCAAGGAAGCCGGTAAGGGGGCGCCGTAACCACGTGGGTGAGAGCCGCGGCCTCCGCCTGGGGTGGTGACCTAAGGGTGAGAAAAGGCCAGATTGTGCAAACGCCCAACGATGGCGGCGAGCACAGAGGGCTCAAGCCGCTGGGGACCTCCCTTCGGGCTGCGAGGCCGGGAAGATGCGCAGGGCCACGAGCGCGCAGAGAAGCCCTGAACCCCCTGTGGACTGGCGGCGTGACAGGACGCCTCCAAGACGCAGCACCCTCACCCAGACTGGGCCTGCGGCGGCTCTGGGGCTCCTAGAGAAACCCAGTCCGAGGGGTATTACTTTGAGACAGGGTCTCACTACGTAGTGCAGGGTTTTGGTTTTGTTTGTTTGTCTTTTTGAAGCAGGGTCTCACTATGTAGTTCAGACTGGCCTCGAGCTCACTCTATAGCCCAGGTTGGTCTGGAACCTCCAAATATCCTCCTGCCTCAGCCTCCCGCCCCAGTGCTGGGATTACAGGTGTGCGCCACCACTCCCGGCTCCAGCCCAAGGGGTAAATGAAGGGGCATTGGTGAAAAGATGTCACCTGCAGCCAGGTCCCCCTGGGCAGGAAGACACAGGGACCCCAGCTGGATGCAGGGGCGGCCCACAAACTCAGCCCTGAGCAGCACAGCCTGAAAGGTAAGAAAAGCAGGAAGAGCTAGGGTTCTTTGCCAGGGAGGAAGGAAGTAGCGGCTTGAGACGCCAAGGAAGAAAAGGCTGCGGACGGAGGAGCGAGCAACCACCTCCTCGAGTACAGCTGGCAGGACGGGAAGAGGAAGGAGTGTGGTGATGGGGCACTGGGCCCAGCCCTGTGGACATGAGTGTGTACACACGCACACACGCGTTCACACGCACACACTCACACGCCTAACTCGTCCCACAGTGCACGGGTGCATCACTCGTGGTGATTCTCCTAAGCTCTAAGAATTTGACTCCTGAGCCAGGCGTGGTGGTGCGCACCTGTAATCCCAGCACTGTGGCAGGCTGAGCCAGGAAGGCTGCAAGTTTGAGCCTAGACTGGGCAATATAGCAACTTAGCGAGATCCTGTCTTAAAATAAAAAATAAAGAAGCACTGAGGATATAGCTCAGTGCAAAGGCCCTGAGTTCAAACCCCAGCACAACACCACCCCCAAAAAACCTGACTCCTGAACCCTTCTTTAAAATGATGAGAATTCAGCCCTGGCCATGGCTTAGCAAGTCTCTCTCCCTGCCACAGAGAAAGCAGTGATGGGAGTAGATTTAACGAGGAAGAGAAAGAGTGTAGGGGGGAAGCCAATTTAATGACTCAAATGGTCATGTGTATTTTTACTAGTATATACTTGTAATGGTGACATGGGGCCAGCTATTGTCACAAGCTCTTTGCTGGCCTTATCCCATGGTCTGGCACACTTCTGTAAGGGACCAGACAGTAAATATTTTCAGCTTTGCTGTCACAGCCACCCAACACAGAAAAACAGCTGAGGGCAGTATGTCTACAAGTGAGCCCCAGTACGGCCTTGTTTATGGAGAGGAAAATTCGAATTTCATACAGTATTCACATGTCACAGAATGTCTTTTCCACCATTAAAGTCCCAGGCTCTGCAGAAGCAGGGGGCAGGTTGGATTTGGCCCAGTGGCCCCTTATACTATGGAGAGGGCACCACCACCTGTGAGGCGCTGTGAGTGCCCAGAGTCTCCCCGTGGTAAAGAAACTGAGGCCTCCTAGGGTCACACGGCTGAGAATGACAGAGCACCCGCTGAAACAGGTGTGTCTGCCCGTGGGTCCTACACCCCTAACCCACAAGCCATCTCAGGATACTGCGAATCAGGGTAACGGAGAAGTACTCTGTTTAAGGGAGAAAATTTATTTCCCCAGAAGACACATTGCCATGAATCCCTCTCAAAATACCGCCTCTCGCTTCAGACACCTTTGTTCCGTCATTCTCACCACTTTCTGAAGCAGTTCTGGAAATCCTCTTTCATGAGGGTCTTTACCAGGTATGATCGAGAATACATCGAATGCTGCTGTCCAGTGCCACCCAATAGAAAGGCAGCCTTGTAAAACCATTACCTTGTGTCCTCACCCACCTGACTCACCTGATCTGTGCCATGCAACTTCTGGCTCTCCCCCAAAGTCCAATCAACCATGAAAGGGAAAGCATTTTGAATTTATTCGAGGCATCAAAGCACCTACTACCGCACATCTAAAGACACTCATGAAAGAGGACTTGCAGAACTGCTTCAGAAAGTGGCAAGAACAGTGGGGTAAGTGTGTTTGAAGAGTGTGGGATGGGGGTGTCTAAGGGAGATTAATGGCAGTGTATCAGTTACTATAATAAATCTTTTTATTTAAACACACACGGCATTTTTCAATCACACCTTGTCTATCAGTCAATTCACCACCTTGCACAGCAGCAGTAATCCTGTGACTGTCTCTTCAGGGATGAGTGCTGTGCTTCCGAAGCCCCCCAGTTCTCCACGGCTGCCCTTGTTAATGACACAGAGTCATTTGCAGGTAGCGCAGCACACAGCCCATAAAAGTCAATGCTTTATTTTCATCGACCCCAAGGTCAGCAAACATCGCCACTGTAATTGTTTACTTATCTATGCATGTCCTACGATGTTCCTGAAAGGGCTTCAGGTAACTATGAGCATGAGAACCTCATAAATAAATGAAGTTACAAATGAGTGATGTTAAATCTTTAAACCAAAGGTCTAGGGCACACCCTTGTGGAATTATTAATTTGATTTTTTTTCCTTCTTCTCATACTTAACCAAGAAAACCGATTCACCTCAAGCAAAAGCTGAAGGTGGGCTTGGCAGCTTCTGGGCAGGCACCTCAAATTCCTGCTAAGGTGTTAGGGGTTCCCTTCCTAATCACTGCTCTGCATTTTTCCTACGAGTTATTTGAGCAATGCAAAACAAGACCAGGCACAATCCTTATGTTCAAGACTCTTACAACTGCTGAACAAACTCATTCTAGATAAATCATCACTTCAGAAATGTCCCTACAGCCCTGTTTGTTCTGTGTAGTAGATTGATAACTGGTGGTCAACTTATAACCCCCAGCTGAACTGAGTGAGTGGTGCTGGGTGTGGGAGGCCCACCTGAGGACTGCTGCCAGCAGCATAAGAGGCAGACCACCTGGAGAAGAAGAAGCAGGCTGTTGGGAGCTGAGAGAGGCCGTGGGAAGCTGGCTTTCCTGATGAATTTGGCTGTTTTCATCCTCCGAGGAGCTCGGGACCTTCTTGGCACTGATCAAGAAGCTTTGGGCCACTTTAGGGGAGCTCTGGTCCTCACTTTGAGCATCGCTTCCTGGTTCCGGAGGGGAAGATGGTGCACTGTCAGCCTCCCGGGAAAGCTTGCTGTGGTGGCTTCCCTGATGGGAACTTGGCCATCCTGATCATTGGAGGAGCTCGGGACCTCACTGTTGCTGAGGATGGCTGTGGTTCCTTTCGGGGGAGCTCTGGTTCTTCTGAGCGTCGCTTCCTGGCTCCAATGCCGATCCCTCAGCCAGCCAGCACAGGTCCTTCATCCTGCTGGCACAGACATTGCAGATTCCACCACTGGCCTTTGGGCCTTCCCAGTGCAGATCCGTGAAACAGGCCTGCATGAGACATTGACACGGTCTCTGGGCCTCCAGTTGGATTCATGGGAGGCACTGTTATGAGCTCTAGGTATTCAGCTGGACTTATGCAGGACATTGTTGCGGGATCCAGGCCCTCAGCTGGATTCCTTGGGCGTAGTGTGTGGACAGATTTCCTGCACACTTTTGTATATCGTTCTTTGGGTGGCTATTATAAATAATCATATAAAGCATGTGTCCTGTATTATATTGTTCCCCTTGCAAAATAAGCCCCAAACCAACACAGTTCTGTCTTTAGTTTTCAGAACATCTCCAGCAGTAACCTGCCTCAGGACCTTTACAGCTGCCTTTTTCCCTACGCAGAACAATCTTCCCTCAGCTCAGTTATCCCCTTCTTGTCCTCTGGGTCTTGCCTGGAGAAGCCCTCTCTGACAACAGAGAATAGGAGTCTCCCTTTTGTTGGTCTCATTTGTGGCCTCTGACTCCTTCTGAACCCTGATCATGGTCTGGAACAGTACAATTTATTTGTGGTTTACATCTTTATTTGTCCTCTCCTTCATACGGTGACCAAAGGAGCTCTATTTGGTTGTTTGGTATTAAGAGATTGAACTCAATGCCTTTGCACTGAGCTACATTCTCCACACTGTATTTTTTTTGAGACAGGGTCTTGCTAAAGTGCTGAGTTGCCCAGACTAGGTTCAAACTTGAGATCCTCATGCCTCGGCCTCCCAGATTGCTGGAATTACAGGCCCATATCTGGTTGGGTGTTGTTGTTGTTGTTCACCACTGTTTCCCTATACTTTGCATGGATTATAGCACACAGTAGGTACACAGTAAATTCATACAGGATGAGCATAACACGATGTGACAGGAGGGAGCACACGAGTGGCTTATGTTACTTCCTCTGCCCTCAGCCTGAAGCAAAGCATATCAACCTTTGTTAGTTTTATATTTAGGTACTTGTGTAATTTTTTCATTTTGATTTCTAAAAACAAAAACAAATGACACCTAAATTTAAAAAGGGAGGAAAACTGGCCTTGCTAAAAGAGAGTCTATTTTGCAGAATTGTGAAAAATGAGGTTGGCTGGATAAAGCAAGATCTGAATGTAAACTCACACTAAAGCCATGGCCATGAAATCTATGCTGTTGGCACAGAGATAGACGAATGGCTTGCTGCAGCAATCTGTACACAGACGGTCCCTTCATTAACAGCACCACAACAATACAGGAGGAAAGAACACTCCTCCGTAAATGCTCCTGGAGCCATTGAATAGCCACTCGGAAAAATCCTGCCTTACATCATGCCAGAGAAATTGATGTATCTGGGGCAGGGGTCAGATCGATGGATCTGAATGCAAAAGGCAAAACTAAAAAGCTTCCGGAATAAAACCTAGCATACCTTTTCCAGAATACTGAGGTACGCAGAAGTGTGTATTAGTCATCTTTTCATCACTGGGACCAGATACCTAACATGTATAACCTAAAGGAAGAAGGGGTTATTCTCACTCACGGTTTCTGAGGTTTCAGTCCATGGTCAGTTGAGTCCAAGCCAGGAATATCACAGTGGAAGGTGGTGGTGGAGCCAAGTTGCTCACTTCACAATGGCAGGGAAACAGAGCAGGGGAACAGCACCCCCAGGAAGAGCTCTACCTGCAAAAGGCAACCCTCCCGGGACCCACCTCCTCCACCTGAGCCACCTACCAAGGGCACATTTAGTTGTGACATCAGTGGGCTTGTGCCCTGGGTGGTATATCAACCCCATGATCCATTCACCTCCTCAGGGATCTCATAACCCAATCAAATTGACAAGCAAGTTTGATCATCACAAAGTGCTTAATATGGACACATAAAGGACTCACCACAGAGGAACATACTGTACTCAAACCTTGCTCCTCAAACCAAAAACTCTGTCCAAGCCAGGCAATTCTTGTAATCCCAGCAACCTGGGGCAAGAGGCAGGAGGATGGCAAGTTCAAGCGCAGCCTGGTGTATATCCCAGCTGGGTGCAAAAGTCCTAGGTTCAGTACCCAGTATGGGGGTGCTCTTTTCATTAGGGATCAGAAAAAGCAATCCAGTGACATGAGTGAGATGTTTGCAATGTACTTCTATTAAAAGGACTTGCATTTGTACAAAGAAGAGAAAGAAGGGGGCTGGGGATTTAGCTCGGCGGCAAAGCGCCTGCCTGGCAAGTGCAAGGTCGTGAGTTCGGTTCCCGATACCAGAGAAAAACCAAAAAAAAAGAAGAGAAAGAAAATCCAAATAAAGCATAGATTTGAACAAACACGTCACAAGAGAGGATATCCAAATACTCAATCAGCTTATAAAATGTGTTCAGTGGGATAAAGCAACCTAAAGCCACAATGAAATACAACTCCATATCCATCAAAATGACTAAAACTTAAAAGGTGGGGCTGGCGATGTCCTGCTCAGCTGTTGACAAGCAAGAGAAGCAAATGGAGCTTCCTTCCATGGCTGGTGAATATGACAAACTAGTGTAGTCACTTTGGTAAGTTGTTTATCAGCAGTGACTAAAGCTAACTATATGCTGTATTAATCCTATTTTTATTTTCCATACCTTACCTGTTTTGACATCTTAAAATCCTGCTGGTCTCAGAGAGACTGTCCTCCCAAGCCTAGCTAATTCCTGAGCCAGGAGCAATCACTCAGCCATATCCTGTCACAGATAAGCCAGCTACCTCTTCCATCTGACTCTCATGCACAGGTCAATATTCCCCTGCCCCAAATCTCCGAGGGCCACTTACCAGGCAACCAGAGGTCTCCTATAAAACCTAGAGCAACAGATTTACTCAAGCCAGCCCTCCTGAGTGGTTTCCCTGTCCCGCCTCACCTTCTCTATGGGGACTCATACAGCTCAGGGTTTGGGTCTCCCTGACTCCTGCTTAGCCTCCCAACAAAGCCTGGGGCTTCCTGTGTGGCCCTGCATGTCAGGGTGTGTCTCCTTCTCTTGGCAACTGTGGTAGCCACTCTTCCATTGTTGGGACAAAATACTCAACAACTTACAGGAGAGGTTGATTTGGCTCACAGTTCCCAGTAGGTTTAGTCAGTGGTCAACTCTCTCCGAAGAAAAAACAGCATGGTGGAAGGGCTTGGTGGAAGAAAGCTGCTCATCCCATGGCAGCCAGGAGGCACAGAGAGAAGAGGAGCTAGGAATGAAAATATACTCTTGTACTTCTAACAGGGAATTCAGCAACCCATGAGTATAGTGTCCCATGATCCCACCACCTTCCAAATACATGGGGCTTTCAGGAGATATTTTAGATCTAAACCATAACTGGAACATAGATAACAAGTTCTTCCACTGGCCTGGACCTGCCTGTAGGTCACTTCATCACCCCAATAAATTAAAACCTTGTATACTACAAAACCTCAGCCTGCTCAGCCATTCCACTCTTACGGAGCTGAGTGCATTTGTCCATATAAAACACCCCAACTGTACTCAAAACATTCCCAAACCTAAAACAACCCAGGTGGCCATCAAACATTAAATGGATCAATAGATTATGACATGTCACACAATGGAATTCCATAAAGCAACCAAAAAGGCTGGCCAAAAATAAATGGTACCTAGTATGCCAGACACAAAATAGTCTGTAGGGTATGGTTTTATTCATGTGAAATTTCAGATTTCATAACCCTCTGTGTTGACATTACCTACAACCACCTACAGGACAGGTGTGGACTGGGGTGGGGCCAAAGGGAGGCACACTTCCGGGATGAAGGGCATGTTCCACATCATTTAATGGGAGGTTGTTTCACACACACACACACACACACACACACACACACACATCCTTGCTTATCATTTTACTATGTACCGTGTGTCCACCTCAACTGAAAAAGTTTTTTTAAAAGGAAAGGATGAATTCAAGACAAATTTTAAAGATAGAAGTTTCTTGCATGATTGGATGCAGAAATCAACAGATGAGAAAAGGAAACTATATGGTTTGAACACGGCTTGTCCCCTCCAAGACTGCAGTTGAAATCTGATCACCATGTTGGGGTATTAAGGTATAGGACCAGGTGGGACCTTTAATGGGTGACTGGGTCTCTGCCCTCGGGAATTCATGTGGTTCATGGCCTGGTGGGGTAAGGAGTTGTTTAGAGAAGGATTCTGCTGTACCAGCGATGTGGGATCAGTCTCTCCCATGCCCTGTGCCCCTGGGGTCTCTGCCAGCAAGAAGGCCACCACCAGATGTGGCCAGTTGACTTGGGACCAGAAGTATGAGGCAAAGTAAACCTCTTTTCTTTATAACTCATGCAGTCTGTGGTACTGGGTTACAGCTGCAGCAAACAGACTGAAACAGGTCTCAAAGCCCCATCTCTGAGAATAGTGGTGCCCTGGATATGGGTACCATCAGAAAAAGGTTGGACGAGCTGGAGGACATTGCTTGGGACATTTTGATATTAAGACAAGTGGGATTTGAGTAGAAGTGTCCAGAAGTTGGTGGAAATCGGTGCTGGGGCTGAGATCACAACTGGAGATGTAGATTCTAAAGGTGCCAGGAAGCCATATGGGAGTTCTCCCAGGGAAAGTTGTCCAGAGCACATGGATTCAAGTATGGCCTTCAGATAATGTCCACATCTAGAAAGAAAGACACACCGGCCATGGGGTTAGGGGCAGGATGTTCACAGAAGGCTCCAGGGTCCGGAGCAGAGCATCAGAAAAGGAGGGCACCTTGGCAAGGAGGGCACCTTCTTTTTCTTGCAAAACCTTCATGGATTCTTTGCTCACTTTTAACCCGTGGATCAAAATCCTTACATCTGGGAAGTGCTGGAGAAAGTCTCCAGGCTCCTAAGCACTCCCACCTCATGCGTCCTGCTGTCCCCGTACTGTTCCTGTTGCTGCTGCCAACTCCCCTTTGTGCCTCCTGAACTAAGACACCAAGGCTCAGTCACTCAGATTAGGAAGCACATTACCTGTCGGCACTTGCCTGGAGACGGGCTGTCGGGTCATTTGAAATCATTGTCACCTTGATATCTGAGCAGATGGCAAGCGTCAAATCCCGTGTCCCACCCCATCACGTCTCCATAGTTAATTCTCCTTCATGTCTGGGCAATTTGACCTAACTAGGTCTATTTCATGATGCCACCTGTATTCTATGTTTTTTTCTCCTTCTAGTACTAGGGATTTTCTCCTTCTAGTACCAGGGCCTTTCCACTGAGCTACACCCCAACTCTTTTCATTTTGGGACCTGGACTCATTAAGTTGTTAAATGTCCAGACTGGGCTCAAACTTGTGATCTTCCTGCCTCAGCCTCCCAAAATGCTGGGATTACAGCATCCATGCCACCATACCTGGTGTATTCTCTGCTTTTCAAAATATCCAAGAAACTGAACTTCTAAAAGATCTTTATTCCACAAGAAGCTCATCCTCTGAAGTATGAAAACTGGCATGAGTCAAGCAAGTTCTCTGAGCACTTGTGACACCACCATTGTAGCCATTTGTGTCTTTTTCATTCCTGCCTCTGGGTCTTTGCTTGAGCCACACCTCTCTCCTGCAGCTCACTCCCTCCCCCCGCTATGAGGACTGCCCTGATAACACTATAGATGTAGTAAACTTGTACAGCACCAGTGCCAAACACAGACTAGGTGCGCAGCCAATCTCCCTCTGTATTCTAATCTATCAAATCCAAAGGGGAAAAAAAGCAACTCAACCCTGTGTGCCATTCTTTTTGTCATCCTGGCAACCATCTCCCTTGTCTTTTTCGACCGTTTAGTTGGGTCCTTAACAGACTCCTAAGGCTGAAAACCCACCTCTGCCTGGTGAGCCCATAGCCCTGATGGTCCGTGCTACCTCTGACAAAGGGTCATTACTTTTAGGAAGGGACAGGAACAGTCCATTTACTTTGAAGAAATTAGAGGATAGTATGGAGGCAACAACATATAATCACTTAATTTGGAGCAGATCCAGGCCTGAATATAAGCACTTGTGATTTAAAGGGGAAAAGCAATTAAATGCAATCGGCAGAATGTTCTTTCAAGTCAATGAAGTCATTCGCTTAGTACATAAAAAGATGACTAGCTTTTGAAAGCATAATTTAATCCAAGGCAAGAAGAGAAAAAAAAAATGCAAAGATTGGCATTCACGGGAAGAAAATGAAACAAAATGATCGACCCTTTAGGAATTTCCATGATTTCACTGGGTTGTTTAATCCCATTTTGTTTTTTCATCATTCTCCGTCTCCAACACAGTGACAGATTTGCCATCCGTCTTGCATATCCTGCATGTTAATTAACCTCTTTTAGCATCTGGCAAGTGCCCATCCTGTGTGGAGGTGGAGGGAAGACTGCTCCCGTGCACTCATCCGGACTGACAATGCCAGGGTCTCTTTCCTGGCCTCGCTTGCAACTCAAATCAGACATGTGACCCACCCTCCCCACTCAGCATAAGAGTGGACTCCTCAGCCAGCGAGATGAAAATACAGGACACAAGCATCCTGTCATTCTAGTGGCCAAACTCAATCAGACCAGAAATGTAGGGGAATTGCTCCAACATCAGAATACTACAGTGGTTCCCCCTTACCCGTGAGAGATTACATCTCCAAACTCCCTGTGGATGCCTGAAATCGTGCACAGTACCAAATCATTTAAACAAAGAAGTAGATATGTATATGCTCCCAGCCATATATCAACACAACATACATACAGATGCCACAGTTTTGGTTAGAGGTGAAAGGGCCTCACATAGGGTCAATCCTGGGAAAATACATTTTGCTGTGTTCTCCCCTAGGCACACCGAATGCCTGAGGTACACCCACAGCCCCACCTTGGCTAGCACCGAGAGCTGCACACCTCCGTCGCCCACCTTCACAGGACCATTCTTCCCCCTGCACAAAGCTACACACTCTGCTTCTCACTCCATTCCAGCTACAGCGTGGTGTGCTACATTAGAGGCCCAGGTGCCTTATCTGTAACCCCTGGGGCCAGACGAGCTTTGGAATGCAGAATGTTGCAGCTTTCTGAAAGATAATACGCTGCATTAGTTCCACATTGGGTTTGAAACCCTGAAGCATCTGGGAGCAGCACCCCGTGATCCAACTTCCAAGACATTTCTGCAGCAAAACACATTAATATTCATACTGACTAGGAGAACTATCTCTGTAAAGAGTCATCAGTATAGGTCAGGCTTTGCAGCCCAGAGAGTCCTCCAAAACTTTCAGTTTGCAGAACTTTGGGATTTCTGAGTTGCATGTAAGGATTATATGACACATGTCTCTAATCCCGCAGGACTGCAGCGGCTTCCCATCCATCCACACAATCTGAGCTCTCAGGACAATGCCCAGTGAAATGAGGCATGAAGTGGAAACAGAAGAGATGAGACATCGCCGTGGGCGTCTCACTGCCTCCCCAGGGCACTGCCCTCCTCAGAACACCTGGTAAACAGTCAAGTCCAGAGCTGGGCTCACTGTTTCTGCAAAACACCAGAGGGTACACAGCTTTCAGCCTTGCAGCCCAGTGATCTCACTGCAGTTTCCTACCTCTGACATACAGTATCAAAACACTCCAAGAAAACATGCGAATGACAGGTGTGGTCAGCCTCCAATACAACAGTATTTACAATAACAAGAGGAGAGCTGGAGTAGGCTTGCAAACCATGTTTTCCAAACCCTGAACCAGTTCATGCAAATGTCTTATTTGTGTTCAAAATGCCATCAGCAAACACCTAAATGGTCCCACTGTGTGCCGGGTGCTGTCCTCGGTGCTGGAAATTTGAACATGAGTGAATCCCAAAATTCCACCCAAGAAAAGCTTATATTCTAGCTGATTCTTGGGATTTGAGTAAGTCTTCAGACCAACTCAGCTCTCTTCTTTCCTTTGTTTTTTTTTTATAATGTACACCATTTTTTTTTAAAAAGCTTCCGAAGTTTACTGCAAAACAATGTAGAGACTGAAAGCGTATATAATGTTGAAAATGTCACCCCAATACCACAGCCCAGAGATAACCAAGAGCTTTCCATAGTAGCTTGGTACATCAATATTCAGGTGTTTTAAAATTCCCTTTATTTTAGGGAAAAATGCTCTTTATGTTGTAACTGTTTCTTCCAAAAGTGTTTTTTTTTTTTCTTTTTCTAATGAGGATTGCTACCTTATAAAATGTCTTAAGTTTTGTGAAGTCTAATATATCAATTGTTTTCTTCATGGTGTTGCCCCATAGCCAGGAAACATTCATTAAAGGGCTTGATGATGAATACTGCATGCTTTGAGGGGCACAGTCTGTCTGTTATAACTACACATTCCAGCCACTCCTCTGTGGCACAGAAAGGAGTAGCTGCAGGCATATTCCAATGAAATTTTACCTACAAAAACAGGCAGCAGCCCAATATATCCATGCGCCTAGTTTGCTGACAGTTTGGTCTACATCTTTTTAACTGTTGTCAAAACATCTCAAAGTTGAAATTATTTTTTTTTGAAACTTCAGGCTGGGGATTTAGCTCAGTGGCACAGCGCCTGCCTGGCAAGCACAATGTCATGAGTTCGATTCCCAGTACCAGAAAAAAAAAACAAAAAAAAAAAAACAAACAAAAACAAAAAATCCTGAATCAATTCAAAATATATACCTTTTATAAAACTTCAGAAATGATTTTTTCTACCAACTTCTGTTTTGTTGCTGTTAATAAATTTGTTAATCAATTTTATTGCATATTTTTGAGGTTCACAACATGATGTTATGGGATACATACAGACAGTAAAATCACTACTATTATGAAGCCAACTAGCAAATCCATCATCTCACTAGCACATCTGCCATCTCACATAGTTGCTTTTTGTGTGACAAAAGCAGCTAAAATCTACATATTTAACAAATATCCCTCGCATAGTACACTTTTATTACATATCATGTTCATGCCATGCATTGGATCTCTGCTGGCTTTTTCCTACATACCTGCTACTTTGTACTCTTTCTTTTGACCTACATATCCCCATTTTCTCCTCCCAAACCCTCCACTCCTGGTAACCACTGTTTTATTTTCTGTCTCTGTCAATTTGATGGTTTTTCTTTTTTAGATTCCACATGCAAGAGAGCTCATATTTTCACTTAGAATAACGTCCTCCAGTTTCCATCGTGTTCTGGCAGCAAACCAGTTCTCATTCTTTACATTCCTTTATATGTATCACATTTTCTTAACCCATTCATTCACTGACCTACACTTATGAAAACAGGATGGAGGTTGCTAAAGACACTTAAAATATAACTACCATATAACCCAGTTGGCACTCTTCTGAGTAAATACCTATATTGGTCAGTGCTTACTAGAAAAACAGATCTAATACAAGATCTACCAATATATAAGAATTTACATGAAAAAAAATTTAAAAAAAAAAAAAAAAGAAAAAAATTTACAAGACAGGCTTACAGCGGCCGTCCACAAAGTCGGGTGTGGAACAGTGGGAAAGGGCTGTCCATGCGCTGGAGAT